>NC_053143.1:25929871-26247793 GCF_016808335.1 Panicum virgatum | reverse complement strand
GCCAATGTTTTTCAATCCAAACAAATTAAATAAACCTAGGGCCCAAAACATGAAAGATAAAGGGGCCCTGCTGGCATTAACACCGGGGAGCCAAAGTTTTTCAATCCAAACAAATTAAATGAACCTGGGGCGCGACTAAACCTAGACGAAAAGACTAAAGACTAGTGCCCGAACTAAACTAATGATAACGAGGCATCTCGTCTAAGATTCCTACTCAAAGTCCTGGATTCCTAGTGCCTTCACTAGGCGATCCATCTTATCATCAAGGAACTTCATGTAGAGGTCGAGGTCTTCTTGCATCTCCCTGATCTCCAGCCTCAACCTTTGTTGAGATGTGTTCAATCTGGCATTGGCCATATGAGCATTTGTGAGCTCACTGGAAAATTTCCCCACCACAGTTTTGCCTTGATGATCTTCAACCTTGGCTACTGGTCGCACTCCAAAGATCATGATACGTGGTTGGAGTGGTGGCTCATCAGGAGATATCTTGTTGCGCTGGTAATCGTGACTGATTACTCGGCCCTCCTTGGTTACCCAAGAATGCACGTACTCCTCATTGGGCTTTAGCCTTGGCCCGGGTGCATTCTCATCTTGGAACAGTTTGACCGTGAAGACTTCCAACATCTTCTTCGAGGGTCTGTTCCGAGGTTTATGCTGCCGTCCCTCCATAGGAGGTGCTTCACCAGGCGACAGGGAGCCACCAGAGAGGCCGGGAGCCGAGTGGACCCGTGGGGCCGTCTGCCGACCATGTTGGTCGGCCGATCTACCCCTGGCGCCCCTCGGGTCCCTCCTTCTGGGGGTGCTTTGAGGTGTTGCTGGTGAGGCCGCGGATACATAGAAGACTTCCTCTTGAAGGGCTTCCACGAAGTATTGCTCCATGGGGCTAAGAGGGTTGTCTTGGCAAATTCCGACTCGACAAATGGAACTATCTCCTTGTTGGCCGTGGCAGGTGGTTTATGGGATTCAGTTGGAATCAATGGAGGCTTTGGAGTAGATGGAAACAAGGTGGAGAAGAGAGGGTTTAAGTTTTCTGGAAGAGAGGTACGAGAACTCCTCTTTTCTCCTCACGAACGTCGTCGTCCCTCACGGATTTGGGCTCAAGGTGTGTCAAGGAGGCCGTGCACCAAAGCTGGGCCACATTGGGGCCAGCCCATGCTCGGATGACCAGGGGAGTCGGCCGACCACTGATAGGCCCCAGTTTGTGCTGGTCAGCAGGTGGGGTCGAGTAAATTAGAGTTATGATGAGCCCACCTGCCCTTTTGGCCTATAGGGCTCTTAATTAGATATAAACATGTGATCAACTAAGTCAATCACGTCTTTCTCTTCATCAAGAGCTTTATTATGATCTAGGAAGAGCTTAAGTCATTGATTGTTTACCTTATAGGCGTTACCGTCGTTATCTTGTATCATGATGGCTCCATGAGATGATGTGTCGATGACTCGGTACGGTCCTAGCCATTTGCTTTGTAGCTTTCTGTGACCAAATAACTTGACCTTGGATTTGAAAAGTAATACCCTGTCTCCTGGGTTGAAACTCTTAGGCTTCAACCGCTTATCATGTCATCTCTTGGTTCTTTCTTTGTAGATCGAGGCACTATAATAAGCTTTGTCTCTCCATTCCACCAGTTCCGAGATCTGATGCCTCTGGTACTCTCCGGCTTGTTTTAAATCCATGTTCCATTTCCGGATAGCCCAGTGCGCTCTGTGCTCCAGGGTCGGTGTTTACCGCCAAGCCTGCTCAGGGATACCCTTAGCAGTAGGGTTTGTAGGTAGGGATCGACTGCTCTAGAACTCGATGGTACAAGGAACACAAAGATTTAGACAGGTTCGGGCCATGAGTTTGCGTAATACCCTATATCCTGTGTGGTTTGTATTGCCTTAGGTGTTGATGATTGTTTGGAGGGGTTCCCTGCCCGCCCTTATATATCCGGGGTGATAGGGTTACATGGAAAGTCCTAGCCGAGTACAGTTGGAGTCCTACTACAACACAATCGGGTAGTTTCCTTTGTACTGCATCTAGTTCTATGCCTATTCGGGTAGTTACAAAAGAGGTAAGGTACTTCCATGAGCTATCCCTTACTCTAAAACATTCTATGTCTATAAGCAGTCCTGTTGTCCCGGGTCTGACAAGCCCCTGAGCTCTTCGTAGCCGAGTCTTGCAGGCGTTGAGTACTTGGCTGGGCGTCTTCGAGTACTTCAAGTAGTCAGAACATCCTTCTGGTTGCTTCTGGTCCTTCCTTCAAATACGTCGAGTAGTCCTTCAAGTACCCATTTGCTTCGAGGCTGTGAGGTGCTCAAGCCCCGAAATCTTGATCATATATGGTGCGCGAAGTACTCGTTCTCCATATGGAGTAGCCCCCGAGCCTTAGGTTGAATCGCAGAATCAGGCTGAGGGTCACTTCAGTCTTTTTCCTTCTTTATTTTCCAAAAAAATTGAAAAATAAATCTCTGATGCCTATATCCAGCAGCCCCCGAGCCTTAAATCAAAATTCCTTTTGCTGCGAGTAGCCCCCGAGCGTAGATTTGGGATTAAGGATTTAAGTCGTGGCATCAGATTTTATCCTTCAGATTATTTGCAGGATTCATCAGATCCGGAATCCGAAAAGACCTCTTTTTTGAGTAAAATCCCAGAAAAATGATACAATTGGATCCGCCACACTGATTGCACCCGAAATAACCTCAGGAAAAACCCGGGATCTACGGCTCTTTATTCAATGCTCACGTTGGACGTTACTGTTTGGAGAATCTACATTATTGCAACTTTGACTGCGTCCGTGAATGCTGCCATGAATGCGTCCGTGAAACGTGCACTGTTGGTTCACGGGTTCTCCTCAGTAAGCCCCTTTGTGTCTATAAAAGGTAGGGGAGAGCCCCTCAGTAGAAGCACTGAAGTGTAGCAGCCATGGCCTTTGCTTGGTGTTCTTGCTCTCACCCTCCTGAGATTTTTGTAGTTCTTCCCAGCAAAAGATGCTAGAAGAGAACTTGTGAGTAGCAAGAGAAGTCTCTGCTGCCTCCTCCTGCATCCCCAATGTTCTCATCGGATCCATGCTGGACATCATGTCCTTGCATATTCTAATGAGGCAGGTTTGGGGTTGCTGGGTTGAGTCTTGTTGTGTCACATCCTTGGGGTTGCCTGTTTCTAGGTGCCCAAGAACTGCATCTCTGGTAGAGAGACTTAATCTTGTTACAAAGTGTTCAGGGAGAAGAAGAAATTTCTCTGTAAGATGCTACAAGAGGACTTGCGAGGTAGTTACTGTAATCTGCCTCCAAACCTCTTATAGCTTATCTCCCTGAATACAATATCATTATTCCCTTGATGGGAATAACAAGTTTGTACTTTGTCATGGCCTCGGGCCGATCTAGTTGCAGCAGACGTCGACTAGAAGGTCCAAGAGATCCTGATGATGAGCATGTAGGTCCGAGTCATTGTAAAGTTTAGTTAGGAAAAAGTACTCGAGTTGTAATATCGAGTAGTTGTACTGTGTCGAGTACTTATCCTTGTTTTGGAATGTAATCCTAGTTAAGGGAAAGGATGTCGAGTAATTGACTAGGGATGTGAGTATTTTCTTTTCCAAAATGTAATCTCAGAAAAAGGAATGTCTCTTTTAAATCCCCTTATTTCCGCGATTTGCAACGGATTGTTAGCCTATTGGGTGTTTTTACCATGTTGCCACCGTCATTATAAAATGAAAAGGTGACTTAGGTTTTACCCCACCAGCTGCCACTAGTTTTTACTGCTTTAGACCTGTCTTTCCGCTCTCAAGCTCCCAGATCCAAAGTTCCTGTTCCTTGTCGTTCCCCGTCTTCCTCTTAGGGTTTCCACCAGTTTATGCGCGTGAAGCGATCTGTGGATTTTCGGATGGCGCCCAAGAAATCAACCAAGGGGAAGGGTGCGGCTGTGGAGCCAACCCGTGATGAGGAGTGGAACACTAGTAAGTGTTCCCAATCTGATTTGGAATCTCTAGTGTCACAAGGTCTTTTAGTTCCCAGATCCGTTATCCAATGGCGTCTTGCCTTGGGTTCGGATTATCCATATGAGAATACGGGGGAAGTTGTTGCTTTCACCTCATACTTGGAACACGGATTGGGGTTTACTTGCTCTTCTTTCTTTTCTGGACTCCTGCGCTACTACAGGATCCAGTTGCATCATCTGACCCCAAATTTCTTTGTTCACATTTCCATCTTCGTGCATTTATGCGAAGCTTTTCTGGGCATCGAGCCCCATTTTGAACTCTTCCGCTACCTTTTCCAATTGAAGCCGCAGCCCGACTCCTTTGTTTTAGATGTAGTAGGAGGTGCGGGTCTCCAACTTAGGCAATGGAAAGATAGAGAATATATTTCTTATAAACTTAGCAATAAAGTAATCGAGTGGAAGCCCAAGTGGTTCTTTATCGAGAACCGATTAGGAAGCTTTCCGTAAATTACTCTAGGCGCTCCAATCCAATGGCCCGAGTGGAATAAAAAACCAGTCGATGAGAGTCAAATCTCTGAACCACTCGATCGGATTGCCATTTTGAGATAAAATATGTTGACTGGGGAGGCAGTCATGTTTGACTGGATGAAGCGAAGAATCCAGCCATTACAAGCTCGGGAATCGTTCGGATTCTAGCATCAGGGAACAACTGATCCGTCAAGATTCTCGGAGGAAGAGATCTCGGATGATGTAGTTTTTAGTCGAGTAAAACGTCTTCTGAAGGATGTAAAGAAAATCCAAGTTGTTCCTGGTACATTTTCTGCTGCGAATCCGCTGAAGCAGGTACTTGATAAGAGTAGTCAATATGTAGAAATCGAGTACTTTATCATAGTGTAAATCTGATAGGATTTGCTTTCTGTAGGAGGACATGGATCGCTTTAAGAGTAGTCCTTCGCTACCAGGCATTTATTCGCCCTTTTGATCTTCCAATTTCCTCGATCTGTTAATCAAATCTTAGTTTGCTCATATGAGATTTCATATAAGCAGTACTGATGTCCAGACTTGATTGTGCAGATGAGGCAGCGTCTGGAGAAAGGAGTGATGGGGAGCACAGTCCCACTCCAAGTGCTGATGCCCAGACTGAGCGCCTGAGGAGTTCTCGGTCAGTAGCGAGGAAGCGTAGCAGCTCCTCCAAAACCACTAGTGACAGGTGAGTAGCTAGTTATATTTGCAATCGAGTACTTTCTAGTTGTCGAATTGCAAGTTTTGATTTTTATTTTTGCTTTTCCAAGTCCGGCGGCTAAGATGCCACGGAGCTTATCATCTGGGGATGATACTACAGTGGTACAAACTGTCCCCTCCACCACAGTTGACCCATCAAGTGGGATCGGGGCTACTCATTCATCGAGTAGTTCCGATATAAATAAAATCGTCGATGCGGATAAGCTGGCCATGATCTCAAAGCCTGCCCGCAGATTTGGCATCAAGGGGTTTGCCCTCATAAGAGCTCCTGCGTAAGTTCTTTAGAACTTTTATATGTAAGATCTGTCTTGAATCTTGTAGTTTGTAACTACTTTGTCTTTGCAGAGATGCGGTCCTTGGTGAGGACGTGGGGGCTGAGAGCCACTCGGCTTCTCAGCTGGAGCTGGGGAAACCCCTGAGTACTCCCGATATGAGTGCTCGTGATGCTGAGGCTATGGTCGACTCCATGCTTCTGGATTCTCCTTTACCCCATCCTGAGAAGGCCAACGAGGAGATCCCGGAAGGTGGTGGAAGCGACAAGCTTCCGGAAGAAGGAGAAGGCGGGAAGCTTCCTGAGGGAGGCAATAATAAACAGCCTGCGGAGACCCCTGCAGGTAAGCTTGTAGTGCCTTGTAGGAAAAAGTATCCTTTTATTTGCCCTTATTGTAATTTAAGTAGCATGTTCTTCCTTTAGATTCCCAAGTCACAGGGAATACTGTAGGAAAAATTGAAGAAGTGCCCAAGAGGGCTATTACAGAGGTGGTGGTGAGTGCTTCCCAGGTCACATCGGGAAGCAATTTGCCAAGAGAGAATGTTGAGCTAGCTGTCAAGCTGCTAGAAGTAAGTAGTCGAATACTTCGAGTACTTTTGGAGTAGATCGAGTAGTATTCTGATCTTTTTGTTTTGCAGGAAGCACTGGGACGAGTGAGTGTCCAGTCTCCAGATGAGATAGAGCTAAATGCTCTCAAAGAGAGGGTTAAAACACTCTCGTCTGAGAAGACTGCTCTTGAGGGGATACTGAAGAAGCTTTCCCAATCAAAGAAAGGTTAGTCTTTAGCATTTGATATGCACTCGACTAGTAGATCTGCTTAGTGTTTATAAGATTTTATTTTTATCGAGTACACAGCTTGTGCAGAATCTTTAAAGATTCAAGAAAGCTTGGTACCGGATCTAAAGATTCTTATGTACCGCAACGCTGATGAAATAGAGAAGCTTAAGAAGATCAAGGAGGACTCTGACCATGAGGCCGCGACGGTGCTGCAACAACTCATGACTTTGTCGGAGTCTCGAGACTCGATGCAGCAAGAACTCGTGGAGCTGAGAGAAATCAGAGATGCTGCCCTGGAGGTGACGGAGGCCATGGATATCCCACAAGAGGATGGGGACGAATTGCTCATGCTAGCTGGGAGGCTTCGCAGGGTGCCTGGAGCCTTCGAGAGGTTTGTCTCCGACATCACCCATCAGTACGTAGGTCACGTGCTTGGGCTGGTGAAGTCTTATTGGCCAACCACTCGTCTGGACGTCCTTGGGCAAGGTGCCAAGGCTGACTGTACGGAAGAACAGTTTCATGAGTATTTGGCGGAAACCTCCAGGGTGGCTGATCAGATTGTAGAAGCCTTGAGTAGGGCAGAGTCTCCTTAAGCTTGTCTTGTAATTGAATTGGCGTGTGAGCCAGAAGTACTTTTGAACAAATGTTGGATATTTGTGTAACGTTAAGTACTTGGAGGTAGGATTATCGAATCCTTTGTTGTGTCGAGTAGCTGCACTCGAGGGTCCTAAGTGTAGGCAGCATCGCGCCCACTCAGTTATAACAGTAGATACGATGCATTGTATCCATAAGTGCCTCGGGAGGCATTCTCGAATAGAATCGAATCTGTATGGTTCTGAAATCATGGTGCTAACCGGTTAGGATTGAATCCCTTGGGATTAATCAAGTGGAAATAGCACTATGGGGGTGTTCAAAGCCGTAGCTTAGTATGGGTTTCCTTTTCAAAGGGACTGTTTTATTAGCGCATAGCTATTGTGGACTTTGTTGTCCAAATTGGGGGGAGATCTCATTTAGAGTATCTTTAGGAGTTTTAAGTAGTTTCTCGATAGATAAGAAGACAGGAAGCTCTCAACAAGTACTTAGATTACTAAGGGAGAACAGGAGTTCTTTTTGTATCCCAAGCAAGCGAGGAGTACCCGTCAAGTACTCGAGGCAAAAAGATTATGTAACGGAGATTCCCATAGTAAACTAAGTAAGCGGGAAACTTGTGTCAAATTATTTTAGAGTATCAAGAACTTATTTGTACTCCTTGAGGGGTTTTCGTAGTTGACCATTTAGGATAGACCTTGTTTGGTTACCCAGATAGTATGCAGCTGTTTACGAAAATGGCCCAAACTACTCGATCATATCGAGTAGTATGTCCTATTAATGGACTGGATTGGTTTCTAGAATAGGACTGTTAGGATTGAACTCCGTCGAGTTAACCAAGACGTGAATATTCTAGAAACATCCCAAACTTACTCGAGCAAAGCGAGTAAGGTGTCATACCTGAGGACTGGAGTAATTCTAAGGCAAGTCTGTTAGGTACTAACCCCGTCAGGTTGTCCAAGATGAAGGTGCCGAAAGAGTATCCAAGACCTACTCGAGCCAGTGAGTAGGGTGTCCTTTAACCAAGGACTGGAGTAATCCTTACGACATAACTATTAGGTACGAACCCCATCGGGTTGCCCAAGACATAAATGTTGAAGGAATATCCAAAACTTACTCGAGCAAGGCGAGTAAGGTGTCCTTTAACCAAGGACTGGAGTAATCCTTAAGACAAAACTGTTAGGTACGAACCCCGTCGGGTTGTCCAAGACGTAAATGTCAAAAAGATATTCAAAACTTACTCGAGAAAGGCGAGTAAGGTGTCCTTTAGGACTGGAGTAATCCTTAAGACAGAACTGCTAGGTACGAACCCCGTCGGGTTGCCCAAGACGTAAATGTCAAAAAGATATCCAAAACTTACTCGAGTGAGGCGAGTAAGGTGTCCTTTTAACCAAGGACTGGAGTAATCCTTAAGACAGAACTGTTAGGTACGAACCCCGTCGGGTTGCCCAAGACGTAAATGTCAAAAAGCTATCCAAAACTTACTTGAGTGAGGCGAGTAAGGTGTCCTTTTAACCAAGGACTGGAGTAACTCTTATGGCAAGTCTGTTAGGTACGAACCCCGTCGGGTTGCCCAAGATGAAGGTGCCGAAAGAGTATCCAAGACCTACTCGAGCGGGACGAGTAGGGTGTCCTACCGGAGGACAAGAGTGTCTTTTAGGACAGAACTGTTAGGTACGAACCCCGTCGGGTTGCCCAAGATGTAAATGTCAAAAAAGCACTCGAGTGACAACCATAAAAACTACTCGATAGCTGCTCTAATGCTGAGAAGGTCTTTCGAGGTGGGGTATTGGTCGTGCGAGCGAGAGCCAAGTAGTCGATATGGGAGAAATCAATTTTATTTGGATTTGTCGAAATTACAATAATTGTAAAGTGACAGACTCTGACTCTTAAGACCTACCCCTTGCTCGTTGGACGTGAGCAATGGTTTACATGACTGAATAAGGCTCATTCGAAAAAGGAACTTAGTCGATATGATGGTCGACTAGTACCACTAGTCGACACAGAGGTCGACTAGATTTATTGGTGGTGTCTCCTTTAGGAAAGGTGCCCCAAGGGCTTTGCGGAGTGAGTCACACTGGAAGATCGTGTGAGAGCTCTTTGGGTGGATAAAGTACTTGCATAGCAGTACTTTGTTGATCATGTTTCTGCTCTGAGACGATTCAGCTTGATGCTAGTTGCGTGGTTTACCCTGAGCACGGGTACTGGTGGTTGCCGGCTTGTACTTCTTGAAAGATGCGGAAGCCTTTGGCGGGATGCGGTAGTTGGAAGAAGGGTTGTATGCCTCGACTTCCTTCTGTTCCTTTCTTCTTGAGATGATGACGTTGCGCGCATCGCGCCGAACGTTGATCACACTGCGGAGATCGCAGTTGGAGTAGTCGTAGTTGTTGCCTTGCTGTTCCTGAAGACTGTTAGCAAGGCGCTGACGCCTGAACGCCCTCTTCTGGTTGAGCTGACGATCACGTTCGTAGAAGTCTTCTGCTGGATGCTGCTCGTCCAGTTGGACGGTGACGGTCACCGCTGGAGGAGGAGGAGGAGTAGGTAGATTATCCTTGGTAGCGACTTGGGTTTCTGTGATTGTAGGAGGAGTAGTTTCCATGTTGTCGAAAAGGTACTCGTTGAAATCATCAGAATTGTAGTCGTCGAGGTTAAGACGCTCCGTGGGATTGCCCTCAGGTTCTTCGGCGATACGAACCATGAGGATTTCACGGCACAGGTCTTGAACTTCTTGGTCTTGTTTGCTTGGGGACGGATCTAAAGGAGTGTTCTGTTGGTAGGGCAGATCCACTAGCTGTGAGGCAGAAGCGTTGGGATCTTGTGGCTTCCTGAGGTGCACTGTCCGTCCTTGCGGCGTTGAATATATAATTAGGTTAGGGAGGGAGTCCTGATCGGACTTGAGATTCTTAGCCGAGTTGGACTCGACTTGTTTACTATACTGGATTAGGTCATCCAGTTGTTCCTCCGGGTCGGAGGAGTACTCGGATTCGGAGTCTGTTAGCCCACCGATTCTTGAGTATGTATGCTTTGGGTGAGCGAGAAGCGATATGCCCATGTCTACATGGAGGGCGTTCTCGTTCATCCAGTGTAGCCATGATTGAGTAGGAGTTAGCCCCTCAGGCTCCTTAATCCAGGGTTTGTCATAGATTGAGTCGCTGGATTGTTCTGGGGCCTTGGCTTTTCCTTTTTTAAGCTTGGCCTATTCTCGAAGAGCGTCGGCATGCTCGGTTGGTTTGGCCATGGCGTTCATGAACAGCTCGACATTATCTGACCATTCTTCGAGATCGTCAAATGGTTCAAAGTTCTCGAGACTGTTCATGAAGCGATCAAAGTCCTGATCGAACTTGGACTCGACTGGTTTCGGAGTCCGAGTGTGAGCAGGTTTCGGTGAAGGGCTCTGAGATATCCTGGAGATAGATGGTCCCATCCGAATAAGCCGGGGGTTTGTCTCACCAGCTCCCTCGCAGATTCCTCCTCCCGGTTTCTGCTCTTTGTTTTGCAGATTGCTTTCGGCCACCTTAATGTGGTTAGCAAGCTTTGAATTTACCTGATCGACCCCTGAGAGCGTATCGCCCGACCTCTTCTGCGATGGGTTTAATGCTTTAGGGTTCTGCTGAGGCGTAGATGAACTGAGAGCGATTTCTGCAAGTTTGATGCAGCCCTCAATTGATCGTGAAACTTGATCTACTCCGGCGAGTAGTTCTGAGTTTTTGATCTCAGAGCGTTTAATTGTCTTCGGATGAGCCAGGTATTTTCAAAGAGTTTTGGAAAAGTGAGGCTTTTCGGAATCAGAATTTGTGTCGAACTCGACCAAACCAAGAGTTCGGTTTTGAGTTGTCACATTTCCTGGGTTGTCCGAGTCGAGTTCGGGTGGAACTCTTTTTTCGTCGAGATCTGCGGACTCGCGGATGTCGGTGAGTTGGGAGCGGGTTTTCGATTTAGGCGAGTTAGGCGTGACAAGGTGACTGGAAAAGCCTCCCGTTCCATCAGCCGTACAAGCCCAGGAACCGAAAACGAAAGTCGTGCCTTCTGGCACACTATTGGCGTTGCTTGATCCGGCCATCGAATTCGTTGGTGAACTCGCCGAATGCCCTACCTGGTGCGCTAGCTGTCGGTGTTTACCGCCAAGCCTGCTCAGGGATACCCTTAGCAGTAGGGTTTGTAGGTAGGGATCGACTGCTCTAGAACTCGATGGTACAAGGAACACAAAGATTTAGACAGGTTCGGGCCGCGAGTTTGCGTAATACCCTACGTCCTGTGTGGTTTGTATTGCCTTAGGTGTTGATGATTGTTTGGAGGGGTTCCCTGCCCACCCTTATATATCTGGGTGGACAGGGTTACATGGAAAGTCCTAGCCGAGTACAGTTGGAGTCCTACTACAACATAATCGGGTAGTTTCCTTTGTACTGCAGCTAGTTCTATGCCTATTCGGGTAGTTACAAAAGAGGTAAGGTACATCCATGAGCTATCCCTTACTCTAGAACATTCTATGTCTATAAGCAGTCCCGCTGTCCCGGGTCTGACATCCAGCTCTACGAGTAAATAGCAAGTTTTCCCAAAGACGAGCGGTAGGGTGACATTTCAATGGGTGTCTTGTATGCTGTATGGTATGCCCATAGTGCATCCGGTAGTTTCAGCTTCCATCCCTTCCCCATCTCATTCACAGTCTTCTGCAGAATGTTCTTGATTTGTTTGTTGGATTTCTCTTGACCGCTGGTCTGGGGGTGATACGGAGTCGCGATGTTGTGCCTTGTCCCTAGTTCCTCGAGAAAGTTTTGGAAGGCCGAGTCAATGAAGTGTGACCCTCCGTCACTGATTACCATTCGTGTTGTGCCAAATCTTGGAAAGATAATCTTGTGGAGCATCTTACGGGCATGCTTTGCATCTGTGGCTCTACATGGCATGGCTTGGACCCATTTGGAGATGTAATCTATGGCGACCAAGATGTACTCGCATCCTTGGGATCTCACAAATGGTCCCATGTAGTCGATACCCCACACGTCGAAAAGTTCGACCTGAAGATTATAGTTTAGGGGCATCGCGCTGCGAGCTGTGATCCCTCCATGCCTCTAGTAGTTTGAGCATCTTCGGATGAAGTTCTTTGTATCTTCATACATAGATGGCCAATAGAATCCACTCTGCCAGATTTTCGCTTGAGTGCGAAATACACCATAGTGACCTCCATATGGTGCTGCATGGCATTTCTCTATGATCTTGCGTCCTTCTGCCGTAGGTACACAACGTCTGAGTAACCTATCTGCACAAACTCGGTACAGATATGGTGCATCCCATAGGTGGCGTCTGCTCTCATATACTAGCTTCTTTCTACTCTCCCCTGGGGGTATATACCCTGAAACCATGAAGTTCACAATGTTTGCATACCAGGGGTGTGAAACTGTCACTTTGAGAAGCATATCATCCCATAGGAAGTCATTTATCGGTGGGTCCTTGGTGTTGGTATTGGTCATGCGCGATAAATGATCCGCCACTGAATTCTCTACTCATTTCTTATCTTTAATTTCTAGATCAAATTCTTGGAGTAGGAGAATCCATCTGATCAACCTTGGTTTAGCATCCTTTTTAATGAGGTACTTGAGTGCTACATGGTCGGTGTATACGATGACCTTTGTCCCCACTAGATCTAAACTTGTCGATAGCAAAGACAACTGCTAGGAGCTCTTTTTCTGTTGTGGCATAGTTGAGCTGAGCTCCGGTGAGTGTCTTGCTTGCGTACGCGATCGCATGATGCTTCTTATCCTTGGTTTGACCAAGTACGGCCCCCACCGCATAGTCACTAGCATCACACATGATCTCGAACGGGAGCTTCCAATCTGAGGGTTAAATGATTGGAGCTGAGATGTGTGCCTTCTTAAGAGTGTCAAAGGCTTTATGGCACTCATCTGTGAATTGGAAAGGAACATCCTTGTCTAGGAGACTTGTGAGGGGTCTAGCGATCTGGGAGAAGATCGCGATGAACCTTCGATAGAATCTGGCACGGCCAAGGAAGCTTCTGATTCCCTTCACATTGGTGGGAGGCGGAAGTCGCTCAATGACTTCAATCTTTGCCTTGTCCACCTCTATCCCTCTCTCGAACACCAAGTGTCCTAGAATGATGCCTTCACAGACCATAAAATGACATTTCTCCCAGTTGAGGATCAGGTCCTTTTCTTGGCATCTCTGCAAGACTCTATCCAAATTTTCTAGACAATAGACCGAGAAGTCGTCCATGAAAACTTCCATTATTTCTTCAATCATGTCGGAGAAAATGGACATCATGCACCTTTGGAATGACGCGGGTGCGTTGCATAGCCCGAACAACATTCGTCGGTAGGCATATGTTCCATAGGGGCATGTGAACGTGGTCTTGATTTGATCATTGGGATGGATGGGTATTTGATGGTAACCAGAATAACAATCAAGGAAATAGAAGTAGGAGTGCTTCGCCAACCGCTCTAGCATCTCATAGATAAAGGGTAGTGGGAAGGGATCCTTCTTTGTGGCCTTGTTGAGTTTTCTGTAATCTATACACATCCTCCATCCCATGATGGTTCATTGTGGAATTAGCTCGTTCTTACTATTTTCCACCACCGTCATGTCTCCTTTCTTGGGCACGACTTGAACTGGGCTTACCCACTAACTATGCGGCACAGGATAGATGATTCCGACGTCTAGGAGTTGAGAACCTCTTTCTTCACCACCTCCTTCTTTGGGGTTCCCTAGATGGTGCTATCTCGGGATCCAAAGGGATTCGGTGAGTGCAAAGAGCGGGACTGATGCCCTTGAGGTCTTGTAGGGTATAGCCTAGGACTGATCGATGCTTCTCTAAAATGGCGATGAGCTTGTGTGTCTCCTCTTCTGAGAGTTTGTCGCTAATGATCACAGGAGACTCTACATCACTATTTAGGAAAGCATATCTAAGCCCGGAAGGTAAAGGCTTCAGCTCAATCGGAGGTCGTGATGGCTTTTCAGTCTCGGGCAATTCAAAGGTCTCCTCGGAGTCTTCTTCTGCCTTGATGACTTCTTTCGGAATTTCCTCGATATCCTCCTCGAGGACTGAGTCAAAAGACTCAAAACTGGAAGTGGCCATGATTTCCTCGATTGGCTCTGGAGTAGGGAGATCTTCCACTGAGCATTTTAATACTCTATCCATAGGAATGTGGAGAATGTCTTTCCCTAACTTGATGTTTAAACATCCGTCTTTAGGAACATCCTCAAAGAGAGCCTTAAGGGGATGTCCTATCAAGAAATCGAAGTTGAGATCTTCAAAGACATGGAAGTTTAGACGGACTTTAACATCATCGTGCCAAAACGGCACGTTGGTGAGTATCCCATAACTGCTTGTAAGAGAGCCTGAGGGTCTCTTGAGCTGTCTGTCTGTCGGAGTGAGCTTGTAATTGCCCAGAAAAGCTAAGGCAAACTCGTCTGATATGAGATTAGCTTCGATAGTGGGATTATAGAGAGCGTCCACATTTTGATCTCGTAGACGGCAACGGAATGATAAGGATGGAGAGCTGAGATGGATTGGGGTTAAAGATGATTCTCCTTCCTGCAACCATTCATTGCTTATCAACGTTGTCAACTCTTGAATCATCTCCCGAAGATAGCCTTCCTCTAAGGGATCCATAGGAGTGATGGGAATCGATGGTCGCCTCTGACAGAAGTATCTTCAGGTGTTGCCGAAATCTTCAAAGACATCCGGCTCGATACTTCGGAGAAAGTCCGGAGGTAGAGGGTTTTCTTCCTCCGATGTTTTGGATTTAAGTTCAGGAGCGGTCTCATAAATCGAATCTACTGATTGGCTTTCTAAGGGTTCTGTTTTGATTTCTGAAGGTTCCTCATGACGCATCTCGGGTTCTGTGAGAACTGGCTCGTGGATACAAATGAAAGAGGTTCTGTCCAAAATTTTGTTAAGGACTTCCCTGCCTTCGGATGGGGTAAGATGAGCGAAAAATCCTCCAGAAGTAAGGTTGAGATGGTGTGCAGACTCCTTGTCAAGACCAACCTCAAAATGCTAGAGCAATAAATGCTCAGGTAATGACAAGTCTGGACCTGATTTTACCAATAAGGTAAATCGAGCCCAAGCTACACTGATTAATTCCTTATCATTTTGACGGAAAGTTAAAATTTCCGTCCGTAAGGCACATATTCGAGAAAGCGGGAAGAACGCAAAACAGAATCTGTGCCAAAGTTCAATCCAACTTCCATTCACACAGCCTACGACACGAATGTACCATTGTTTCGCCTCCTCGAAAGGAGAAAGGAAAAAAACTTCCATTCAAGAGTTTTGTGTGTCATGCCCAAAATTTTCATGCATGAACACACTTGCTCAAAATCGCGCAGATGATGGTAGGGATTTTCACAATCCCTTCCTGAAAAGGAATTTTCCTGAACTAAGGCTATAAAGCCTGAGTTGAGTTCATAGTTATTGGAAAGAATTGGGTTAGCGGAAGATGCTGGCTCATAGAACTCGCTCTTGGGTGAAGAGAGCTGTAAAAGGGATAGCTGCTCTATGGATAATGGGGGTTGAGGTAGAATCAAAGAAAAAGAAAAAGAAGATACGAGGACGACTGAGTCCGAAGATAATGTAGCTACCGTTCCCCGACAACGACGCCAGAAAGCTTGTTGGTACTTTATAATGTCACAAAAAAAATCCGCAAGCGCACGGATACCGCTGTAGCTTTCACCCATGAGTATTCCAGGGTATCATATCCACTGGGGAACGTGATGTGAGTGCACTATCTACGGGTTCAGGCTCATCCAAGGACACACACTGGTGTTGGAGAGATAGAAGAGAGGACTTCCTAAGATCTAGAATCTATGTTTAGAAGAAGGGATCACGTCGCCGTTATACTTCGAGCTACTGGTTTCGACCGGCTTATACAAGCCGATGGCTCCAATAATACATGCTCTATCCAATATCTGATTGTGGAGGATTACTAGGGCTCGAACAGGGCTGTCACCACCTACCGGCTACCTCTACAAACTGTGGAACTATCAGACAACTGAGTGGTATAGTCTAGCCTAGACACCACGTCTACGCCTTTCCCTACAAACCTTAGCCATGGCCAAGACTTGCCTTTTCTATCCGGGGTCTTAAGCTAAGATCAAATGCTACTCTCTAAGCATACACATCAACTTATATAAGGCAGAGACGATAACTTACAATCTAAACACTAATTCTAAATAAGAAAGTCTCGAACACTTACAACCAAATAAGCATCCGTCGAGATACAAGTGGAGAAGAGTGCCGACAAACCCGGCACTTTCCCCGACTCCTCCTCACTCTCCTCCTCTTCTTCTACATCTCCTAGTCTATCTAAGCATCTAGGATGAAGGCCTCAAGCTCCAAGGGAGAAAGGTGAGTTGAGTTGTGTTGTTTTGTGTGGTGTGGTGTGTTTCATTTCTCCACCCCCTTTTGTATTTATATGAGGGAGCCACAGGGTGAGCTGCAGCCAAGCCTCATCAAACCGACATAAGCAACCAATGGAAGACCTCCACGAGGAACCTGAAAGCGGTGGGGCCCACTGGGCCGTCGGCCGACCAGGGTGGTCGGCCGACCAATTGGTGGGCCCACCGACCTTCCCCTTTTGGCCTGTGGGTTATTTCCCGGGCCCACTTGTCATTGTCACTAGGCACAAAATCTACCTTTTCAGTGAAAGCCATGTATAATGATGTGATACTGTCGGGAAGGGTGCCTAGGAGGCATACATTTCGAAAACTGAAGATACCACTTAAGATTAAAATCTTTCTTTGGTACCTAGAGAAAGTGGTGACACTCACAAAGGATAATTTGATCAAGATAAACTAGAATGGCGAGGTTAGATGTTGTTTCTGTTATTCTAAGGAAATTGTACAGCATCTTTTTTCTTTGCCATGCAGCAAAATTTGTGTGGAATTCACTGTTCTATACGTTTGGACTTCAACCCCTTTCTACTATTTCAGAATTGTTAGGTTCCTGGCTTGAGGGTTTTCCTCACAAATTCAGAAAACAAGTGTTAGTTGGCTCTGTAGCTTTATGGGGCTATTAGGCTAACTAGAAATGATGCAGTTTTTGGTAGAACCATGCCTTACTTGCAGATCTGTCTTCAGGGGTACATATTGGGCGAGAATCTGGTCGCTGTTATCTGAACAGAAAATGAGATAGTTCCTAAAGAAGATGTGCAGGCGATTGGAGTGTGCTGCTGGATTCACTTGTGAGCGTTCGAGGCTGGAATCTTCCATTATCTAAAAAAATGCTTTTTGCATTGTTTACATCTACAGCAATACATATTTGTTATCTGGCTAGCATTTACACAAAATGTCTCGTGTTTATGCCTGCTTTTCATATGTTACATCTTTTACGCCGTTTACATGTTTGCTACAGTTTAATTCTATCTATCTACAACTATATTTGGTTTATATAGCAGTAACAACGATGTACATAATTTGCCTCAATATTGTGGAAAATGAGCATATTTCTAACATGCTTCCTCGTAAGAACCATCTCTCTCTTACCTCCTATCACTCATCTCTGATGTTTAAATTAATCAACAAGATAGCTAACCCTGGACTGATGTATACAGGTACTTCAAATGGCACCGTTACATGCATGCTATGCTTGTTGATCAGTCAATAAAATTTAACTGCTGATTCCCACTGTATAAACCGTACAAGTATCTGTTTCTGATGGGCTCTTTTTCACCAATCTAGCAAGGCATCTTTCTGGAGCTAGAAAACGACAAATGTTTCCATATTTGTTGCAGCAGCTGGCATATTCTGATCCAATCGTGATGCTCTTAGGTTTCGATTGGTCCGACACCAAATTAATCAATCGGTCGATCCATCAAGCCAATAGTTCCAGAAGTACTGGACACCTTAAAATATTAGTGCAACTTGTCGTTTATCTTAGTATATAGTCTATGTGCTTATTATGCTCAAACACTCTAATTTTTTCACTCTTTTTACTATTATAGTTATTTAAATTGTGTCGTACATCATCTGAACACTGAGGTACTTGCAGAGAGCCCATATATACAAGTTGTACCTAATTACATTGCTTATGCCACTGGCATACCCAGTCTGATTTTTCTTCATTCTTCAAATTAGTATATAAAACTTGAACATATCCCTCTTCTTCCATAAGGTCTCAAATGACCAAGTGGAAAGGCCTCTCCGCTTTCCACTTCAGTGGTAACTGTGGTGGCACTGAAGGTGGTGGGCACAGTTACACTAGCCTCTCAAGCCTCCTCCATAGCTTCCTTGAACAGGGATGCAGCAGCAGCAGCAGCAGCACCAACGCTAATCTCGGCAACAGAGATGAAGGTGCTGCATCACCGCCAGCCGGTGCATCCTGCGAAGGAGTCAGACCAGATGACGTAGCCATCATCAAGAAGTCAGCGGAGCGTATTACCAGACTCCTGGATCAAGGCATGGCCGTTGATTCCTTTCTGATCCGGCTTGCCACCGACGTCGCTAAAGCAGCGGCGGATATGTCGTCGCTCCGAAGCAGCCGATCAGAATTCCAGCGAGCTGTTGTGTTTCGGCTGAGGGAAGAAGGCTACGACGTCGCAATATGCCAGACAAGTTGGCTGGCAACGCAGGACGTCGCCGCGGGGAACTACGAGTACATCGATGTAGTGGGCATGGTCCATGGGAAGGCGACCACCACCAGCTGCACGCCCGGCGAGAGGTACATCGTCGATCTCGGGTTCACGACGGACTTCGCGGTGGCCCGACCCACGGCAGCTTACGCCTTGGTACTAGAAGCCCTACCGAGGGTGCTGGTTGCCCGGGCGAATGTGGTGCGGAAGGTGGTGAAGGTGGCGGGCAAGGAGGCACGGCGTTCCCTCAAGGACCAGGGGCTCACCGTGCCACCATGGAGGAAAAAGCAGTTCATGGCCGCCAAATGGTTCAGCCCGCATCGCCGCATGGCTGACACCGCCACGGGACATCATGCTCCCGTAGTTGCTTCTGGGAATGCGATGCGCCGCACGGTAGGGTTTGTGCTTGGACCACCGGTTCAGCCATGGTTACGCTACTACGCCTTGTAAGGTTGCATGCAGCTGGCAGCAGCCAATCAGCCATGGACTTACACATGTTGGATTGTTCGGTTTCCATTGGCCTAGATACATCACTGGAATATGTGGAGAGCAAGGGATCGGAATATGCGCGCGGCGGGCAGTTTAGGTGGGGAAATAATTTTGGAGGCATCTGTCATCATGTCGACACTGGTTACAGTGACGTCCTCCAATCGATGTATTGCATGTATACCCCGGTTGTTAGCCGTGTAGGTTTGTGAACTATGGTATCCAATAATTGAACCGCTTCGAAGGGTTGAAATGTCAGCACAGATACAGTATACATTGGCTTCCTTCATCTACAGTATACTATCCGTTTTTTGGTTAAGAAATCCTTGAGTGCTAATAAACTGCTAATATATACTTCTCTTCTTGTCGAGTACTGGCAGCAAATTGGCAAAATAAAGGACTATGTCCTGGATGACGATAACACCAAATACTTTCTGATGTGTGCTCGCTGCCAGAAAATGGGGGCATTTGTATCGTATGGGAACCCTGGTTAGTACCGGATTCCGGCCTAGTACCGCCTTATCGATACTAAATGCGTCTGCATTTAATACAGGTCAGGATGACTGGTACTAAATAACGTATTTACTACATGCTGGTAACACCAATAAGTACTAAACTGTTTGCCACAACCAGTACTAAGTTTTTTTTGTTTTTTGTTCCCTTTATGTTTCTTTTCTTTTCCTTTTAGTTTTAATTAATTAGTATTCATATTCATAGCCATTTGTGTATTCGTATTCATATCTAGCATTCATATTGTATCGAGCAAATCAAAGGCTATTATATATATTACATATATATATACACTTGAAATATTATAATTATTTCTAATAGTAATGCACTTGGGATATCACTACTGCAGAAATGATTTTCAGCAATGCCTCCTTTTTTTCAGGTGCGGGTCCAAATGTACCCCTTTCCTACAAAAGGAGTCGGGGGTAATGTAGCAGTTGACCCGCCCCTAGAAACAAATCTTTAGGGAGGGTGGTGGCATTAGCCGCCCCAGAAAATGGGCACATTTTGAGGGGTGGGTGATGCCATCATCTGCCCCTAAAGATTAAATTTTCAGGGGCGGCTGGTGGCATGAGCCACCCCTGAAAATGAGCCCCATTTTCAGGGGTGGGTGTTGCTATTAGCCGCCCTGAAAATGATTTTTAGGGGCGGCTGATAAGGCCACCCGCACCTGAAAATGTCCATAAATATCTGGGCGCAACCTTCTTCCTCCTCCCGACAGCATATTGTGCTCACGGGGGAGGTGCTGTCCGAAAATACAAGAATTCCAAAATAGGGGAGGGAGGGTTTTAAACTTGATTTCCTTAGAGTTGGAGGCTCTAGGAGGTAAGTATATTCTAATTCTATATTTTCCATAAGCTTAAATTGCTCTCACATTCCCTAGCTAGATCTAAATTTCCATTTCCATTGGGTGGATTTACCATTTAAGCCACGATTTAGCTTAAGTTTTTGGATAAAGCTATGCTACATTAGTTGGAGAACATAATTATGTAATTATTTGGGCCCAATCTTCATGTTTTAGCCTCATTTCTAAAAAACAAATTACTAGATATATAGAGGAGAGAGAAAATCATTATTTTCCCCTATATTATATTTACACAAATGCATGATAATTTTTCCCCATAATGTACTGGTGCAATAATGGGATTTAGAGATGTAATGTTTTAGCCTCATTTCATATAATGGTGCATGATAATTTTTTCCCCATAATGTAATGGTGCAATAATGGGGTTTAGAGATGTAATGTTTTAGCCTCATTTCATGTAATGGTGCATGATAATTTTTTTCCTCTATATTTACACATATTTAAGAGCTTGTTTTATTCTGTTTAAATTATCTATTAATTTTCTGTTGTTGGTGTTAGAGATGGATAGGACATGGATGTACAAAGCACAAAGGACGGATGCATATTTCCGTGGACAA
The DNA here is from genome assembly GCF_016808335.1 of Panicum virgatum. NCBI lineage: Eukaryota > Viridiplantae > Streptophyta > Magnoliopsida > Poales > Poaceae > Panicum > Panicum virgatum. The sequence continues at coordinate 26,227,008 of NC_053143.1, read as the reverse complement.
CTTGATAAATTTATTCAAGTTGCGAAAAACCATGCAAGAATTGAGAAGACACCGCTGATACATTGCCCATGCAGATCTTGCAAAAATATGAGAGTATTCAGCGACACAACTATAATTAGATTGCATGTCTTGATTAGTGGTTTCGTAGACAACTACCTGATCTGGAATAAACATGGTGAAGAAGCACCAACTCCGAGAGACAATCAAATTGAAGAAATATTGCAAGACCCCTAGTTTAATATATTGTTTGATGATTATGATGATGTGTGCGGTGATGATGAAGATGTTGGTGGTGGCTATAGTGATGGTTTGGACGGGGGGCCCATCGATATTGGCAGTGATGATGATGATAGCGATGAATTTGATGATGGTGATTTCCTGATCCAGTTGTTGCGGCACACCAAAGTAGAGTTGTTGGTCAGTAGTGCAAAGGGGATAGAAAACTTCGAGACTGTGAAGAAATCAGCAAAGGAAAATATATACGAGCGATCTAAAGGATGTCCAAAATACTGGACCGTTCTTCGTTTTGTACTTGAGCTATTGACCCTAAAGGCTAAGCACAACTGGTCAGATAGTAGCTTCAATGATCTCCTGGCTATGTTGGCCTGGTTGCTTCCAAAGCCAAATAAAGTGCCTGCAAACACATATCGAGCAAAGAAGCTTGTCAGCCCGTTCACAACGGGTGTGGAAAGAATTCATGCATGCCCAAATCATTGTATTTTGTGTCGTGGGGATAGTTTTAGACTTGGACAAATGCCCTGTATGTTCTGCAAATAGATACAAAAACAATGCTGGTTATTGTGGTGGTGATAGTCAAGGTCCAGCAGACAGGAACAAAAGAAAGAGATAGGGTGCCTCAGTGGAGCCACCATACACTACTTTAGGCATCTCCAAGAAGCAGAAGCAAATTCCTACGATTGTTATGTGGTACCTCTAGGTTGCCGACCGCCTAAGATGCTTCTTCTCCAACCCAAAGGATGCTGAATTGATGCGCTGGTGGGATTCAGATAAGCGAAAGAAGGGCAATGGAAAGCTTCGACATCTAGCCGATGCTCCCCAGTGGAAGAAGTTCGATGAGCAGTATTACCTGGAATTAGGAAAGGACCCGAGGAACGTTAGATTTGCGTTGAGTACAGATGGAATGAATCCATTTGGTGAAAGGACTAGCACGCACAGCACATGGCCGGTGATCTTGACGATGTCCAACCTGCCTACATGGTTGTGCCAGAAGAGAAAATATCTTCTGTTGTCCATTCTTATACAAGGACCCAAGCATCCTGGCATTGATATTGATGTTTTCCTTGAACCTTTGATGCAAGAGATGGAAACACTATGGAAGAAGGGTATCGATATGTTTGACGGTTTTACACGGCAGACCTTTAATCTCAGAGCAATTATCTTGACCACCATCTATGCTTACCAGACAGATCAAAGGTAGGACGGGCTGCACAGTCTGCGTGGATGAGACTGTATCATCTTTTCTAGAAGGTTCTAGAAAGTTAGTTTACCTTGGGTATAGACGTTTCATGGTGGAAGGACATCGTTACCGAAGTAAGAAGTTCCACAACTTTTTTGATGGCAAGCCTGAATTACATTCTGCTCCAGTAAAAAGAGATGGGCACTATGTTTTCAAAATGGTGAGGACCATCCAGGTCAGTTATGGGAAGGTGGCAAAAGATGGGAAGAAGAAAAATAGAGATAAGGCACCAATCGCAGGCGTACCATTTAAGAAACAGTTCATCTTCTACAAGTACTTGCCGTATTGGGGTGATCTTGAGGTCTGTCATGCAATCAATGGGATGCACCTAAAGTAGAATGTGTTTGGTAACACGATTGGACTCCTTCCAGAGACATCATCAAAGACAAAGGATATCTTAAAGTCACGTCAAGACCTGGTAGCTATGGAGATAAGAAAGGATCTTCACCCTATTGAAAAAGGAAATGGAAGATATGAACTTTCCCCGGGTTCCTACAACTTGACACATGATGAGAAGAAGGCAATGTGCAAGAGCTTACAGGGGATCAGAGTCCCAAGTCGTTTTTCATCCAACATAAAGAAACTAGTCTCGATGGAAGACCTCTCACTATGCGGATATAACTGTCACGATTGTCATGTGTTGCTGACGGTGTTCCTCCCTATTGTAATCAGAGCAATCAAGCTCGTATATGTGAAGATGGTAACCACTCGGCTATGTTATTTCTTCAACAAGATTTCTCAAAAGGTGATCAACAAAGATGAACTGAATGATCTTCAAGAATTTATTGGGGAGACTATGGCACAACTCGAGATGTGCTTCCCTCCTGGTTATTTTGATATAACGGAGCACTTAATGATTCATATGGTCGACCAAATAGGTGCACTTGGTCCACTTTACCTACATGAAATGTGGACGTACGAGTGTTTCATGTCCATTCTAAACCGGTACGTACTAAATCATGCTTATCCTGAGGGTTCTATGATCGAGGGATACAGTACTAAGGAAATCATCGAGTGTTGCCTTGGTTACCTAAATGATAAAGTATCCATTGGTTTGCCCGTTCCTTGCTTTTTTGGGAGGTTGGAAGGGTTTGGGACGATTGGGAGAAAAATATTTATTGACAAGGATTTTAAAGGAGTGCAACAAGCACATTATATAGCATCTTGCAGCATCTCACGATAGTGACACCTTTAGTCAATGAACACTTGAGCATGATTTGTGCCGAATGTAATGGCCGCTCAGATGATTGGATCATGAGAGAGCACAAGAGTCGATTGACTGCATGGTTGAAGGATATAGATCTACCAGATGGGGAGACCTTGGAAGAGCAAACAATTAAAAGATTAGCAGCAGGGCCATCTAGCCAGGTCACATCATGACAAGGGTATGATATTAATGGATATTTATTTTATACCGCCGCAAAGGACAAGAAGACCGTATCCCAGAATAGTGGTGTCTGCATTGAGGCCTTGGACGAGAGAACAGGCGAAAGTACCACTTACTATGGTGTCATAGATGATATATGGGAAATACACTATGGTTACAATATACAAATACCGGTATTTTGGTGTTGTTGGGTCAAACACCCTAGAGGTGTTGAGGTGGATGCCTATGGACTCACGATTGTTGACCTCAATAATGTTGGTTATAAAGATGACCCATGGGTACTTGCTTCACAAGTCGCACAAGTACTGTATGTAGCTGACCCCGCAAAGAAAGCAAAACATATTGTTGTTCTTGTTGTTCCCGGAAAACAAGATATCATAGGAGTTGATGGTATCAACGATGTGGAAGATTATAATCAGTACAACGAAATGAACCTCTTCACAAACTTGCCACAGAAGATAAAGATTCGAGAATTGTTACCGCTTAAATCAGTTGCTATTTAGAATCGAGTGCATGTAATCGGATTCATGAAACTTTGAATATCATACCTATTTCCTATTAATGAGACTTGGAATATATTATTGATCTCATTTTTTCCCTTGTTCTATGGGTCTCAAAAATATTGATCTCATATTTTTTTCCCTTGTTCTACGGGTCTCAAAAATGGTAGGGTTCAATTTTCAATTTTTTGAATATGATTTGCTATTTCTTTTGGATAGAACTCATTTTCTAGAGAATTTTTAAAAATATTAAAATACATTAATAGGGGCGGGTGACATCACCAACCGCCCCTACAAACCAGTCACCCACCCCTGAAAATGGTCCTCCTATAAATACCAGGGGGCTTGAGGACTTAGTCATTTTTTGCGGAGGACGAAGGACGACGCCGCCAGGCTGCCGAAACGCGCCGCCGTCCTCCTCTGCCCGCGCGGCCGCCCTGCCCCTCCGCTCGCGCCGCCGCCGTCCTCCTCCGCCCGTGGCGCCCGCGCAGATCTACGCCACCGTCCTCCTCCACTCCGGCGCCGACCTCCTCCTCCACTCCAACAGTGCCCTAGCGCCGGCGCCCCTCGCCGGTCATCCTCCTCCTCCCAGCCACCACCCGCGCCGTGCCGCCACCTCCTCCCCGCTTGGCGCGCCACCCACCTCCTGGTTCCCAGCCGCGCCGCCGAGGCCTCCTCCACGTCCTTAAGGTGTTTTTAACTATTGTTGAGTTGTCAATTTAGTATTGTTTTGGTTGTAAAGAAAAAATGCAGATTATTGGTTGTAAAGAAAAAATTAGATTTACTAGACATAAGATAATCTATAAAACCTATAGAGTTACTCCCCACTAAGAGTCATTAACTCTATTTCTCTCAACATGCAAGCTATCCACGTCATCATCCACTAGGACCTTCTATTTATGCCTTCTACCGATTTTCTGTGCGCAACCGCAAGTCACTATTGTAAGCCATCAATTCTAGCACAAATGTTTCCTCCACCACAACAAACACATTTGAAAGGAGCTGAAGAAAACCAAAGGCCATCACTGCAATACAAAGAAACCCAAAGCTTGTCCCTACAATCGAGTTTAAATAACTCAACTCCACCTCCGGCATGCCCATTCCTACTCGGCACGGCTGCAGCTAAGGGCACCGTCGACTTCATCTTCGTCAACGCCGCCACCGTGCTGCAGGGTTGCGACCTCCATGCCCGTCGTTCGCTCCCCAACCAGTGCAGCATCTAAAAAATAGAGATGAAAGGTCTTTGGTGGTGTTTCCGCTCATCTTCAAGGTGTTTGGTTTTCAATCTCCTTTTTTTATAGCTTTCTGATGGGGAGGAAAAGAGCTGGACAGAGAATAATGTAATAATAAGAATACAAGGATAAAGATAAAAGGGAAAAAAGAAAAAGATGAAAAAGAAAGGAGAAAAGGAAAAAGTAGAGAAAATAAATAGGAAAAAATAAAATGAGAGAAAAAGAATAAATAATAAAGAAATAAAAATAAAATTTTGTCTCATACTTTACAAGTGCTATTTTGTCATTAATCTTTTATTTAGCTAAAATAATCTTCCTTTTATGCCTCAAGTCCTGCAGCAACGCGCGGGGAATCATCTAGTTATTATGAAAAATGCATATTTTTAACTATTGTTGATTTACTCAATTTTATGATTTATAGATTTAAGGAGCAATTTAGTTTATTTAGATGTACACGAATACATGAAAAAATGTATTAGTATAGTTCTGGTTCATGATATTTAAGGAGGAATTTAGTTAATTTATGATTTAGTTGATATTATTACATCAAAAATTAGGCATAAGATAATTTTTTACTATAACTATGATTTTAACTATGTACTAGTAGTCATAAATTTAGTATTGTTTTGGTTCATGATATTTACTATATAACAATTTAGGCATTAGACACATACAATTAGGCATGATATTTACTATATAACAAATTTGTTGATCTACAAGTATTTGTTGATTTACATGTAGATTGACCAACGCCGCCACCCCACGCCGCGCCGCCGCCCCAAGGTGACCAACCGATGGCGAATTTCTTCCTTGAACACTTAACAATCATTGACGAATGAGAGGTCGGGTACAATATTTGGCATTTTTCCAGCCTTGTAGTACTTGCCAACACTGCTCCATCTCCTGAAACTCCTCCACCTGTCCTCTATCAGATCAATCGCAGTGCGCTACGTGATGCAGTGTTACACCACACTGGGGTAGAGATTTTGCTAGAGAGTATCTCATGTTATCTTAATAGTTACTTGCTGCTAACCCGTTCAACTGAGGAAGCCACTCGCATCTTGGCGGTACCATTCATCTATATTGGGGAACATGCCCTTGCTATCACACCCTGGACGCCCAGTTTTGGTGCCGCTAAAATACCCTTTGATGAGAATATACCACAACAACTCCTGACACCAGCTAGACGCCCACGATCACCACAAACTCACGTACCACTGTACCTGGTCATATCTGGAATGCCACTGCATCTTTTTGCGCAGCAGTTTTTGATATTACCTAGAGTCTTCGCGAACATATATCAGCTTCGCGATGTCGAGAGGGATACAAGTGATTACTCACTCAAGGCGAACACATATGCGAGTCCGGAATCTATACCTAGGGTTGTATTTGTAGCCGTCCGCAAAAGTTGGAGAAAGGGGTCCCTACTTGCACATGTGGCCACTTTGGATTCGTGCATATCATCTTCCACCGGGTGACCCATAGGCAGTCGAGCAACACGAGAATGGTAACTGCAGTGATAACAGAACCTTGCTCCGTTTAGGTTACACTATTATTTCTAACAATTGTCACTCTTATTGTAGATCTGAGCAACGTTCGAGTCCGATGCACACTATACCCGCAACCCGCCCCTAGCCAGGGTGCGGGGCCTTCTGGACAAGGAGGTACACATGGACAACGTCGTGTGCAATTATGTGTGGTTGAACTAGTCAATACATCGTCCCTAACTACATACTTGAGCATCCAAACAATCCATAAACTGCACTACCTCATGTGGATTCTCATGCAAGTCTGATTGAGGAAGAAGAAGACAGCCCCTCTCCAAGCGAACAGGGAAGTGGATCTACCATTATGGAGGAGACACCACCGGACACACCATCGGAGGGCACCGAACTAGATCTCACAGCATATGGCGACGATGAAGATTCTGGCAACTATGAAGGTCCCACCCAAATAGTCTCCACAGAAGGGTACATTTAGTTGAGCTCCAATCCTTGTGTATACAACTATCCAACTAAAACAAAAGAACTTGTCCAGCCGTCTGTTTGCTAACACAACTCCTTTACAGTGACAAAGAATAATAATTCCAAAGATGAGGAGACACTGGAAGCGGCAAGCACTCAAGAAAATTGTGCTTGATGCCACGAGTACGTGCCCTTCCTTAGGCTTGCCCACGGAGTACCAGTCTATTCAACCCACAGGAGCAATGTCGCCGTCGCCGTGAGAAACTTGTTGTGCTATGTGTGCTTGTATCATTTCCCTTGCTTTCTCTATGGACTTGTGGTAATATGGACTACTAGCTAGTTGTATGGACTGCATGTGATATTTATTGTAATGTATGGACTTGTATCATTTCCCTTGTGTTCTGTATGGAATTGCATTCTGAATGATGGAACGATTGTAATGTTTATTGCGATGTATATTTGATGGGGTTTCATATCGTGTGGAGCAGCCCTTGTTTCTTTACCATCTGTCATTCCTGTGCTTCTAGGGTTTGCAGGCCTGCGCGTTCAGACTCTCTTAAGCACGCTACGGACCCCGCGTGTCAGCTAGGCCTCGTTCTTTCTCCTCACAGCCGCGCCGCCTCCCGTTCACCGCACCTCCGCCCGCCGTCGTAATCTGTCTCAAATATGGTAGGGTTAAATTTTAATTTTTTTGGATATGATTTGCTATTTTTTTGGATAGAACTCATTTTCAGGAGAATTTTAAAAATATTAATAAAGCTATATATAATAAAGCTAAAATTTGAAAACTAGATTTCTTTGTATATTTGCCTTGATGGTGTGGAAATCTACAAGTATAGGGTAAAGACCGTAGTGAGAGACTGTGTATTATGGTTTGCACACTATAAAATATAAAACACATTGAAATATAGATCTCATATTTTTCCCTTGTTCTATGGGTCTCAAAAATTGTAGGGTTAAATTTTCATATTTTTTTTGATAAGATTTGCTATTTTTTTATATAACTCACTTTTAAAAATATTAATAGGGGCGGGTGACATCACGACCCACCCCTGAAAATGCATTAATAGGGATGGGTGACATCACCACCCGCCCCTAAAAACCCTTTTCTAGGGCCGGGTGTTGATGTCACCCGCCCCTACTAACATTTTTCAATTAACTTCAGATATTCTATTAATTGATAAAAAATAGCAAAGGACCCAAAAAAAAAGGATAAAATTCAACCTTGAACCAATTTTTGACCCATATAATAAAGCTAAAATTTGAAAACTAGATTTCATTGTATATTTGCCTTGATGGTGTGGAAATCTACAAGTATAGGGTAAAGACAGTAGTGAGAGACTATATATTGTTGTTTTGTACACTATAAAATATAAAACATACTGAAATATAGATCTCATATTTTTCCATTGTTCTATGGGTCTAAAAAATTGTAGGGCTAAATTTTCAATTTTTTTGGATATGATTTGCTATATTTTTGGATATAACTCATTTTCAAGAGACTTTTAAAAATATTAATAGGGCGCGTGACATCATGACCCGCCCCTGAAAATGCATTAATAGGGCGGGTGACATCACCACCCGCCCCTACTAACATTTTTCAATTAACTTCAGATATTCAATTAATTGATAAAAAATAGCAAAGGACCCAAAAAAAAAGCCAAAATTTGAAAACTAGATTTCTTTGTATATTTGCCTTGATGGTGTGGAAATCTACAAGTATAGGGTAATGAGATAGTAGTGAGAGACTATATAATGTGGTTTGCACCTTATAAAATATATAACACACTGAAATATAGATCTCATATTTTTCCCTTGTTCTATGGGTCTCAGCTATGGTAGAGTTAAATTTTCAATTTTTTTGGATACAATTTGCTATTTTTTTTATATAACTCATTTTCAGGAGACTTTTAAAAATACTAATAGGGGCGGGTGACATCACGACCCGCCCCTGAAAATGGTCTGTAGGGGCGGGTGACATCACGACCCACCCCTGAAAATCTCTCTCCTATAAATGCGCCGCTGCCGAAATGCGCCGCCGTCCTCCTCCGCCCGTGCCACCCCCTCCGACCGCGCAGATCTACGCCGCCGTCTCCTCCACCCGCGCCGCGCCGCCGCCGATGTCCTGCGTCCGCGCCGCTGCCGTCCTCCACCGCCCATGCCGCGCGCAGATCTACGGCCGCGCCTCCGTCCTCATCCGCCTGCACCCCCGGCTCCATCCTCTGCCCACGCCCGTCCTCCGGCCGCCATCGCCCTCGGCCGTCCTCCTCCGGCCACCATCGCCCGCGCCCGTCATCCTCTATCCTCCTCGATTCACGCCACCGCCAGGACCCGCACCGGCGTCCTCCTCCCGATCACCATCTGCGGGCCAGTGCCGCGCAGCCACCTCCTCCCCGCCCGGCGCACCGCCACCTCCTCCCCAGCCGCGTCGCCGCCTCTTCCGTGCCTTGCAAGTTTTTTTTTAATATTGTTGAGTGTATTCAAAAATTATTATGAAAAAGTGCAGATTATTTAGATGTACATGAATACATGGAAAAATGTATTACATTTTGGTATTGTTTTACTATGTACTAGTAGTTATCAATTTAGTATTGTTTTGGTTCATACATATTTACTATATAACAAATTAGGCATTAGATAATTATGAAAAATGGATTACTATTGTGTAGGTTCATGATATTTAAGGGGCAATTAAGTTAATTTATTATTTAGTTGACATTGTTATATAAAAAATTAGGCATAAGATAATTAAGTTCAAGGATATGAAACTAATTTAGTTGTAAATATAAGGACCAATTTGTTTTTTTAGATTTACATTGAAAAATGGATTACTAATGTTTTGGTTCATGATATTTATGGACTAATTTAGTTTATTCAGTTTATTTAGTTTATTATTGTTATACAAAAAAATGTATTACTATTGTTATATAAATTATTAGGCACAAGATAATTTTTTATTTAGTTTATGGAGTAATTTAAGGACCAATGTAGATGTGTCCTCGATTTGATTCCATTTTATAGCAAAGTTCAAGGATATGGAAGTAATTGTAAATCTGTAAACAAACTTAACAGAGTGAAAAATTATTTTAAAAATGTCTCATCTACATTTATTGGTTAAGTTTTCCAGAAGTCGTAAATGTCTCATCCGTCGTCCCCTTCCCCACAAGGGGAAAATGCAATGACGCAAGACGAGGAAATTGAGCAAATTGCATCCCAGATGGACTGGAACGATCATGGTGATGAATCTAGGGATGACGAAGGTCTCGAGATAGGACGAGGGGCTTACATAGGCGGAGTGTGGCAGGATCCTCTTGATCCACATCTGTTCCCTCAAAGAGAAAGACGTTCAAGGTTGGAGTTTGATCCAGATTACATTACATTCCGAGTCCAATTCGGGTAAAGATTTAGTAGCGAGCATTTATTATACATTTTCAACGACTACGCGTAATGAGTTACCGAATTGTATGGTCCATGTAGGAGCCTCCGACAGGAAGAGATAATCGCCGACGCCAACCTGCAAGCGCAACAGAGGAAGAACTTGAAGGTAATGAAAGCTCTGGTCCAGAACCTCAATCGACTTCCTCTGGCAGCCAAAATAAAAGGAAACGGGGCCAGTGTGGAAGAAACAAATACCCCAAATGCCAATGGACGGTCAATGTAGTTAGTCCAGCAGGCGATCCTATAGAGCCTCTTGATGTTTGTGCAAAGTTTCAGAATGCAATCGGTTCTATAATGAGAACAAAGATGGTTTTGGATCCAACGATACCCGATTGGCTAACAGTTCCTAAGGGTAGGAAGGAGGCGATGTGGCAACTATTGAGCCAAACCTTTATTTTGCCGAGAGGAACTCAAGATAAAGTGAAGCATTATGCTTAGAAGATGTTGGGTGAAAGTTCTGCCGGTGGAAGAGTGAACTAAATACCAAGTATGTGCAGAAGGGCCGAACACCTTTTGCAGATTATGGGGATATCACACCAACACAATGGGAAGAGTTTGTTCGGCAAAAGAACTCTGAGGAATCTCTAGCTCTAAGCAAGAGAAATAGAGATCTAGCATTAAGAAACATACATAAAGTCTGTCTTGGCCCGGGGGGATACCAAAGGAAGGCCGATCAGTGGCGGCGTGAAAGAGAAGCTATAATAGCCGCAGGGCAACCTGACCCTTTTCAAGGCCTTACTAATCGTGGCTAGTTCTGGTTTGAAGCAAGGAAGCCTAAGATAGTGGATGGCAAGCCACATTTTGACGAACCACAGACCGAAGCCATCACACAAAAAATGTATGAACTTACCGACCTTCAGAGTCAAGGAAAGTTCAAAGCCAAGAGGGACAAGAATGTGCTTAGTACAGCCCTTGGGTCCAAAGAGCATGGAGGCCGCATCAGAGGGGTGTCCTCTAAGTTGACCTTTAAGGATGGGTCCCAAGAGGACCGGTCAACCTATAAGAGGCATGACCGCTACAAGGAAGAGATGATACAAGTGGCAGAGAAAGTAGCAGAATCAAAATTTAAGGAAATGTTTGCACAAATTCCAGAGCAGCAGTCCGGCCAGCTTGTGACGATGCCCCCTCCGGTATTAGCCCAATCGAATCAGACATGTGCTCAGAACAGTGTTGCGTCAACGACAGCACAACCATACCCGGTGGATTCTGTAACAAGTACTACTCCATGCAAGCTGCTCTATCCGATCGGTAGATCTGGGAAGACGAAAGAAGTTGCCAAGGCCCACGTGGATCCTACTAGGGCTTTATTTGAGGGGAAAAATCCCGCCCTTATATGCATGTGTGCGAGTGCAGGAGCTCCTGAAATCAAGCTATGAAGACAACGAGATAGACATCCCCACTGCAGATGGGAAGACCACGGTTTGACAATGCATTGGCATTACCATACTGTGGCACAAGTGAGATATTATACTGCTTGTTTCACCAGATCTTACCTCGCCATCACCACAACAGACTCTACTAGCTCTACCATATATACCGGCCCCGCCAGCATCGCCACAAGCTCCAGCATCTCCACCAGCTCCACCATCGCCACCAGCTCCTCCAGCTCCACCTTTGCCACAAGCTCTACCATCGCCACTAGCTCCTCAAGCTCCAACTTCGCCACCAGCTCCTGCATCGCCACCAGCTCCAGCTTCAGGACCACCACTTCCACCTTCGCCACCAGCTCCAGCATCACTGCAACCAGCTCCAGCTTCCGGACCACCACCTCCACCTTCGCCACCAGCTCCTGCTTCCAAACCTGCTCCTCCACCAGTTCAAGCACCATCAGCACCTAGGCAAGATTCACCACGAGTGCACACGAGCTCGACTCCACCACCACAACTTGGCCAGTATGTACCATGAGTGATACGGTCTTATCAGAAGGAAGACTCAGAGATTGTAAACAAATGGCACGCAGCAAACACCAAGCAGAGGTCAAAGGATAAGTCCAAGGATAAATCAAAGGGTGTTTCGGATTCTAGTGTCACCAGATGACCGGGCTTTTCCTTGCCCCGCACTGACCACGACTTCCATTGTTATGTTGGAGTCGATGACATAGCAGATTTACTGGAATGTCCGCTAAAATTTGAATATGGTAAGCCATTTCTACCCGACTCTTTGATGGAAGGGGTTCCAAGTTTTATGAAGAGGATGCATAGTTGGTACACGAGAGCATGTAGACTTGGACTCAAAACCATTTGGTCTCGGTATGATCCCGATATTTTTGGACCCAAATCTGAGGGTATCAATGATATCATGTTCGATTTTGAAGAGATCCATGACATGTTCCGCCTCAAACAACTCGGCATAGAAATGGTCAGACTCTGGTGCATGTAAGTGTTGCATCCAAACTGATATCTTATATGCAATGACCTACAATTATATATGTATACATATCTAATTAGTTGGAACATTTCATTCTACAGGATGCAACAACGACAAGCGGATGTTCTAAATCGTAAGGTTGCGTTCCTTGACCCGTTCGCTATTTGTGAGTCAAGGCATTATGGGCCAATGTTGTGGAAGGACGACCACGATGAGCTAAACAAGTGTTCAACGCGCAAAGCAAAACAAGAGAAGCAAAGAAAGTTACACAAAGACATCGTAAGAAAAGTTGGTGCATACATATCGCTTCAGATGCAACGATGGCAGGACAAGGATGTCATATGGGCACCATACCACTTCCGGTATGTGTAATTTCAATCATTTGTTATAATATGCACTTGCTTCGACTAAATGCCTATATGATATTTTTGTAGAAATCACTAGATTGCAATTGCGTTACAGCCGAAGCTCAGAAAAATGCTTGTATTTGACTCTGTTGATTTTGAGTCGAGCACATACGCAGAATTTGTATCCATTCTAAAAATGATAGCAAAATTTTTATCCTCTACATTTTTTTCATATATTGTATTGGACATCATGCTAAATCTTCTAGATATAAATAACTTCTTATTTATTTTTTCCATAAAATAACAGGGCTTACAAGCACTACATTTACAAAGGAGGAATTCATCCCCCAGATAGACAAGAAGAAATGGTGATTTGCACACACTTTTCATGCCACAAGCAACCTGCATGTTCCGTGTACTATGGATACTACATGTGCGAGCACATGAGGTAGCTCGGGAGATACACAACGGATCCCCAACGTGTAAGGGTCTACAATTTGCTAGGAATAGAAGCATAATGGCATATTGTTATTGCTCGCATCTAATACTTGCCTTAATTTTTTCATGGATGTTTTATCTGCAGGATAAACAGGAAACCCACAAAAGTCAACTCCATGAGCAACAACTTCTCTATGTAGTTGATGATTTATGTCGTTTCATATTGCATGAAGTGGTCCATATAGATGAATATTTTGTTCACCCGGAGCATGAACTGTCAACTCCGTCAATGGGACAATCAGCAACTCCGAGCCGGTTATAGTAGCATTAGTCAGAAGAAATAGAACAAAACTATGCAATTAATTCTATGCGCACTTTCATGATGTATGCATGTACTGTAATGATACTTCTATATAATTTTATTTTGAATTTGTAATTAGATATATTTAAGCATCATCGATCAGAAAATCCTCAATTGCGCACTAGCTTGATATGTGAAAATGAGTTATATACCAGAAGTGGGAAACAGATTTAGTAAAAATTGGCGGGAAACAAATTTTAAAATTTTAAAAATAAGGGGGCGGGAACCAATTTTTAGGGGCGGGTTGTGCCACAAGCCGCCCCTGAAAATACATTTTCAGGGGTGGCTCAAGGCATCAGCTGCCCCTAGAAATAGCATTTTTAGGGGGCGGGTCAAAGCATTACCCGTCCCAGAAAATCTATTTCCAGGGGCGGCTGATGCCTTGACCCGCCCTTGAAAACGCATTTACAGGGGCGATCCCTTTACCCGCCCCTAGAAATATCGATTTGTAGCTGCGAGAGACAGGGGAGGGTATCGCGCCTACCCCTACAAATGTTATTTTACCCGCCCCTAAAAACCTTTTCTGTAGTAGTGGATTAAAAAATATTTACAAGTAGCTATGCACATAAGTTTCTTTGACAAATTTAAATAATACTACTCTTCCAGGTCGTCGTTGTCGTTCCTTTTGTGATCAAGTCGACCCACGCTTATTCTATGATCCACATAAAATTTGCCATTTGGAATTATTACTTCATCCAGCAGGAATCCATGGATTTCTTCTTGAATTGCCCTGATTCTTTCGAGTTCGATGAGATCCTCTTTCATTCTCCAAACCTGTCATATGCAACATTAATATTTTTCAATTAATACATGTACGGAATTAAATGCAAGAAATTGTTATTAAAGTTTTACGTACATCGAATTCTTATTGTGTCATCCTCTTGGTGTCCCTGCAGAAATAGTGCATGTGCTCACATACATAGTAGCCACATAAGTTGTTTCCTTGCTTCTGTCTCAAACACTATATATAGATGTGTTATAAAATATTCATGGTGTTTAAAGAAATGACAGTAGATTTGCAATATATATTCGTACCGAAAAGTCAAGTTTGAAATGAAGATCACACGATATTGACGTGACTCCTATGTGTATTTTGATGAAGAGTGCCCATGCCTTTTGCATGATGTCTATGAGGTTTTGATATTCTTGTTTTGGATTCCTCAAAGAGTCGAACACCACAACTCGGCACCGATCGATCTTGATACAGAGCAAGATCAAGTGGAATCTGTTGATACACATATATAGATGAAATGTTGGATATATACTTCAGATTGATGAAGTGATGAAAAAAGTCAAATGACTCACTTGAAGTTGTACGGCAACAGAATGAATGTACATGCGTGATGCTTATCCAAGATAGCATGCACATATCATACAAGTTGATCAAGATTGTGCACTTGTGTAGAAGATGGATGGGAGAAAGGAAATACTCCTTTTATGAATCTCTCTCTCCTTTATTTGGATAACATGAGGACATATCTATATTAATATATATATTATTTTTCTTCGACCTTCATGTGTCCATTTTTTTTCAACACTAGGACCTCCAAGAGGAACCAGTTTTATGCACATCATCCTTTTGACCCTCCACCACCACCTCTGCTGCCAATGGATGATTAAAGTTTTTTGGGAATTGATGCCAAAGGGGGAGAGAAGTCTTGGAGATCATGGAGGAGCGATTTAGGGGGAACTCATGATGTTTATTCGCTGTGTTGTCACTATGCTTGATTTATATTGAACACGATGTGTTGGACTTCTTGAATTGCATGTTTATCTTTTCCCTTGCATGAAATTGTTGGTTGAACTTGAACTTGGTTTGTAATATGTGTTTCTGAACTTTGTTGAACTATGTTGCCTTGTTTTTATCTCGAAACCTTGTGGTTGTTTAAGTTCTTGTGGTATTTTGAGGTTGTACTAACGATGTTGAGCTTAAATTATATATTATCTTGTATACTTGTATGCCTCGATGTCCACTTTGTAGGGAAATTCCGTCAAAATGTTATATTTAAGGATATGTGCCTTGGCTCTCATTCAAATTTATATGCACATATCAAGAGGGAGTTCTCTCTACTCATCGAACTTGGGTAAAATTTATCCATATCATATTCTGAAAATTTTAAGATAAATGGGTAAGTTCTACCAAAGTTCAATTCCAAGTCCACCTTATGCCTTATGTATAAAGTTGACTTGATCCTTTTAATCACTCCTTTCAAAGTGTTGTCATCAATTACCAAAAAGGGGGAGATTGAAAGCATCTAGGCCCCTAATTCGAGTTTTGGTAATTAATGATAATATTTATGGACCAACAATGATTGGTCCATGTGAATGTGTACATGAGTTGATGCCATAAAAAGAATTGGAGATGATATAGATGGACTCGCTCAAGGCAAAGGTATAAAGATAGGGCTTTTTCCTTTTACCGGCCATGAGGTGATTAGAGGATGAAAATTGACCGAATTAATAGGATAAATAGTCAGACTATCAAGAGGGGCCGTTGTGCCTTTACTTGATCATTCTCTAGTGCCATTTTGCTCAAATTTCAGTGTTGCATGCATGAGGGCTAACACCGTTTGAAATATGGCAAACCGAGTTTAGAATTTGTGATCAAACAGGTTGGGTTGTCCGGAGTATCCAGACCTTTTCCCAGAGTATCATGACTGTGGTTCGGATGTTCGAATGCATGTCCGGAATTTTTGGGATTATACCCAGAGTCTCCGTGTACCCATCATCACTGGCTCTGTAACAAAGGTGCGGACAGTCTGACCCTATGGGGCGGACGGTCCGCCCCTCTAACATCTTGTTATGGACATATTGTTAGCATTTCTGCTGGTGAGTAAAATGTGAATCGCAGACAGTCTACCCTGGGGGTGCGAACGGTCTGCCCCTCAAAGTCTGTTTTGCCTAAAAACATTGTTGTCTCTGAGTGACTGAGAGTTTGAACAGCGGATGGTCCGCGAGTGCTGTAACGGTCATCTCTAACATGTAAGCATTGCATATCTAGCTGTTTGTTTTGAATGGCGGACAGTCCGGTTGTTATGAGGCGGACTGTCCGCGAAAACTCTGTTTTCACGGGTTTTAAGTGTAACGGCTAGTTTTTAAGGGGGGCTCTATATATATCACTTGCCCGGCCATGTGATGTTGCTCTTGGCCCATTTGAAAGCTTCCTTGACATATTTGACTGGTTTCCTTCTCTCTCTCTCTCTCTCTCTCTTAGAGATTGCATCCTTGTGAGTGTGAAAGCATCCTTGTGAGTGTGAGAGTATCCTAGTCCATTGCATCGAGTTTGAGCTTTGTGGCACTAGAAAATCTTCAAGCAAGTGTCATGGGCTTGTTACTCTTGGGAGTTGCCACTCCCTAGACGGCTTGGAGAAGGTGATTTCATGGAGCCCTTCAAGAAGATTGTGGAGGAGCCCCGAAATTGGTTGTGAGAGGTTCTTGTGCTCACCTACTGGAGTGGTAAAGAGCAACTCTAGTAGAATCGAGGTTTGGAGAGGTTCATTGATTCTAGCCGGATCAAGATCGAGAGGCGTCTTGATAGAGGAGCAGTTGATTCTTTGAATCCACCTCAATGTGGATTAGGGGTGACTGGCAAGTCATCGACACTAGGGGAAAAAATTCTTGTGTCAAGCTCGGTTATATCTTTCCTCATTTTAATTCTTGCAATTTATGTTGAGCAATTTACTTTCCTAGAGATTGAATTGCCTCTTGTCATCCTAGGTTGCAAACCCTACTAGTGATAGGTGTTGCTAGACATAGGAGCTCTCTTGTGTCACTAATAAAATTTCTCTAGTATTTGTGCTTTTAGTTAAAAACCACTTATTCACCCCTCTCTAGTCGGTGTCCTTGATCCTACACTTGTATTTTGATACATAATTATTAACTTGTATTGGGTACAGGCCTCCCCAAACTATATATATGAAGGGCCATGGCCGATTGAGGCAAGACATGCAGAGGAGCAGGGACGCGCGAACTGGGGTTGGGTGAGCTGCTGTGCCCGCCCATGCTGTCGTGGCACCGCCGGCGATTGGCTTGACACGGCGTGGCGGCAAGGTATCATGCTTCGCGTGGCGTGCAAGGGCTAGGCAAGCTCACGACGTGGGAGGAGGGTTTCGCGTGGATATGGGGCATTGGCTTGGCAGCTAGCGCGACGCAGGCATCACCGGCCGCATGGCCATCGAGCTCTACTCGTGGAGGAGAAAAATAGAGGAGGGTGAGAGAAAAAGAATTGATAGAAAGTGAGGGGCTATTCTGTAAAGTCACATTTTCTCAAATTTTTGTGTTACAACTCAAATTTCTCTGAACATGAAAGTTGTTCCAAATGTTAAACTCCATAACTTTCATTTCCGGCCAACATTCATTTGAGCTTTAATTTGAGAGATAATTAAATGTTTGAAAACATGATTCGAATAACTTGTCATTTCATGTGCCAAACTTCATTTTCTCCCCTAGGCTTCAACTAGACATTTGTTTAGCATGGCCAGAGTGATGTTCCTATTACATTGCAATGGCATAATTGCATTGGTTTGAAAGTTATATGGAATTGCAAGTTAATGCACATATACACACATACATTCATCATTTGTTTAAATTTCTCTTAGTCATTATGCATGATGCCTTGTTTAATTTTTATTGCTTAGCATTAACACCTGGAGTATTACACCTTGTTGGGCTGGGCTAGGGAAAGGGCAGAGTGCCGTCGCTGGTCACCGGGAACTGAGTGCACACGGAGCCGTGAACAGGGGAGCGAATGCAGGAGTGGCCGCGAGCAATAGCAAGTCGCAGAGACGATGGGTGCAGGCGATGTGGTTGGAGAGGAACTGAGAACAAATATCTTTCCTTGTTGTTAGGAATAGAGATTTTGATGGAAAAATACCCTCCAACAGCTTCTTTAAGTGGTTATCCAAATATAGCCCTTCTCCATTCTGCATTTCTCGCTAGCCAAAGATAAATAACAAAAATAGCTTCTAGAGTGTACACAAGATACAGAAAAGCTGAGAGCCATGAACCTTCTTTCTAAATTTACTCTCTAAATCATCATTCAGAGAGTCATTTGAGTAAAATTCATTTTCAATATCTTTGTACCCTCCATCCAACGGTTTTCTATATCTTAGACCGTCCACAGCGATAGGAGGAAATGGAGGAGTAAATCTACTGTTTGACACTGTAGATGTACTGTTTGGCACTGTAGACAGAGAGGGCGTGGGAAACGAGGCAAGAGCAAATTTGCTCTTGCTCTTGCCATTGTGGACAGCCTTAGTGCATAGTCTAGAGAGTGATTCTCGCTCTCCATCTTTGGCTAGCTAGAAATCCATAATATAGCTCTACATTTAGATATATTGGAGGGTAATTTTAACCAAAATCTCTATTCCTAAGCATATACAGAGTCTCTTGGAGATGCTAAGAGTAAAAACATACACAAAGCGATTTTTATGAAGAATGCTCTCTAAATGATAATTTAGAGTATGAGATTTAGAAAAATTCTTAGAGAAGCTCTAAGGAGAGAGTTTTTTTTTACATAATATCTTATGCTTTGTTGGGCTTGGCCTAGGGTATGCTAGGCCATAGCCGCGCAGCCCACTAGCTATGATGATAAGGGGTATAGGGGTAGTGTGCAGCTTACTCCTTTAAGTTCAGGAATAGTTAATTTAGTGGCGCATTGTGTTCAAGGGAATATGTGATCTAATGAATTTGAAGCTGCAAACGGTGTTATGTACAACACCATTGGTCTCTTATCAGATAAGTTTGGTTTGGAAATCATAGACTCAAGTTCTTCTATGTTGGCGGATCTGGGACAGCTCGAACGAGCTATTAAAGCAGAAGTTCATTTGATACCCCGGGGTGTGTGTTGGTTTCAGAAATTTTCAAGGGATGCTCTTCATGAAATTCACGTGCTGGCTGCGAAGTATGATGGGACCATCTGTGAAAGGGACACATATATCAGTGGCGTGCTGATAGCTATGTCTTATGATTTAGCCCAGCACATGGATTCATTTGCAGACAATCTTATAAAAAATGCAATAGAGAAATATAGGTATTTACCCTTCCATGTTAATGGAGTCTTGCAGCTATATATAAATATTTCCTGATAATATCTTATTTGTGAATCTTCATACGTTTTCAGGTGGGCTAACGGAGAAGATTTTGGTGTACACAGACGTTGAGGGAGAAATATGAATGGATTTTGCTATATTTTCCGAGTCTTGCATGGTGATGTTACATCAATTAGACCCTATTTAAATTTTCTATATCAATAATGAATTAAGACAGGTTCTTATGGTGGATCTGCAGCGTTATTTGTGTTGAACTATTAGGTGCTCACCAACACAATATATATTTCTTAATCTGTCCATGTGGTTGAACTCTTACATCTTTGAGTACATTATGATCATGTATAGTTTATATACAATTAGTTTCAAACACATGTCTGGGCACGTGCAAAACCACTAGTATTGGCAAATTGCAATAGGGGTTGTGCTTCAAATGTGCAAAAAAAATCGTTGGCAAGAACCTTGTTGCCATCTCCCCTGTGAATTTATATTGAATTCAAGGTGAGGCAAGTTTGATGAGTCCATCCTGAAGTTTGAGACAACTGCACTAGTGGACTGTGGATGCCATCGTCTATTCTGCAAACTTGATAACTATTTTACACTATTTTACTTTGGTGAAAGGTCAAGGCAATATGAAGAATTTCCAAAAACAATATAATGTCAGAGGTTCCTGTTTTCGTTTAGCTGAAGCAGGACTTCAAGTTTACATGAAGATTATAGCTAAATAATATTCACGCACCATTTCGATGTTTGATTTTGTCTTGTCCTATAAAACAAATTGACGCTGCTCAAAAAGGAATGGTACTTTAGCCATCAATTCCTTACAGGTTATACTGTTGACAACAATTCACTCTATTCATCTATAACCAGCCAGCAGTATTTTTCTCTCACACCAAACTGCATCAGCTACCAACCACAACCAGCAATACTTTTCTCTCTCAATAAATCAACACCAGCCACCAGCCGCAGCCAGCCGAACAAAGTTAATAAAAGAGAGTATTTTGATATGAAATGGAGTGTGTTCTTATATATAAATTGTTAGATTGACTTGTGGTTGAACTTTATGGCATTTGAAGAATGGCAGAAATACTTTCACGTATAGAACATGTCAATGTTTGTTGAAGAGCATGTCAATGTCCTGAATGTCGTACATCTAGAACAAAATAGTACAATGTTGCTACAAGGATCACTGTCCCAGCTGCTTAATTGTATGCACAATTTGCACAAATCAGTGCATAATGCATTGCAGTGCACTGAAGAACATATCCTATACCATCATACATTTCTGTAAATTGAAGGTGAACGAGAACCTCAATTAATGCAGGGTGTCAACATGGACAATAGACCTTTTGAGGCAACTTATACATTCTTTTAGGATTAATTATTTCCCGAAAAAATTGTCTGAACTCGGAAAACTGTCACAATGTAAGGATATATGACCAAAAAAAACAGCAAGGCAAATTTTCTCACAACTCCAACCTACAGAGCCTGTAAATTATCAGCAACTATCAAATAGGGTGTACAATTTTTTGCATACATGTCCTCAAGACTGAACAGCCAGCCTTTGAAGGTGCTCACAGAAGACCTGGAAGCTAACATCATCAGTGAAAATGATGTCAGAACCAGGGGCAACATCGTGAGCTGAGTTATATGTCGCCGACGGATTCAGCTTAGCTAATAAGAACCTTGCCTGCAAAGAGGGGTACATTATGTGATGAGTCAAATAGGGTGGAGAAACAAATTGCCGGGCAGTCTTCATGAATATGTTATGTTAAACAGTTATTGCACCAAACAGTAAGAAACAATGTTCTCTACATGAAACAGTACTTGGATATCTATTTAAGTGTAATTAAGTCCCTTTTTTCTCGAATACCCAAGAGAACTGCATATTATTGCACTAAGAGAGGAAAGAGGCCAAACTAGCCTTACAACGCACCCACACACGTGTAAGGCTATTCTGGCATCTTTCCTCTCTTAATGCATGTGTAAGGCTATTTGGCCCCTTTCCTCTTAATGCAATGATTTGCAGTTCTCCATATTCAAGAAAAAGGTAGCAACAAAGATGAAACACTATGAATTTTCAAAGGATTTATGCAACTCGCGATATGAAGATGTCAGTCCAACAAACGAGAATGAACTATGAAATATGTAGAGATAACAAACCTGCGAGCCATGTTGGTCGCATACAACTAGTCTTGGAACTGGAAATCGGCCTTTTATTATCATCTGCGCCTCCTCATGGGGTGCTTGTAATAGTTGTGCAAATTGCTGAAAATGGTAACAGTGAGGATCATAAAAAATAATAACTGCTACATAATGTTAGAAGGCACACATCAGCTCCCACAGAAGAATATAAATCCAATATTATGACCACAATGTGTAATGCTTATGGAAGGAGCATATCCACTAGTCAGCAAAGCCATTTGTATGACTAGCAAAACCAGCAGACCTATAGGTTGTACATACAAATTTCTAGGACAGGTGCTCTCTAAAGAATATGAACCAACATGGCTCTTGAAGCCTCAAAACCAGGTGCCTAGCAAATCTAATTGTGAAAGACAACCCATGTTACCTCATGCTCAGGTTGGTTCTGGTAGCCCATGTTTCGCCACTGAGCAATTGTCATGCCATGGAAGATGACAACACTAAAGTATGCATCAAGAAGCAGTATCCGGTCTGCTGCTATTGATGCCACATCAAGGAATACTGGCGAAGGAGGTGAATCAAAAGAAAATGATATTAATGAAGGCTGGATCATTGCAACGGAGTTGGTGACAGTTTCACGGTTGAGTAACATCCGGAAATAAGCTGTCTCATCTGGACTATTATTGAAAACCTGCAGCATACAAAATGACAATTAATAACACAACACATGGATCACAGCAGAGAGGAGCAAAAATTGGTGTGTACGACATCACCTGGACAAATTGTGAACGCCGGAGATTAAACATAAATTGAGGGAACAATGAGAAATTTGAATGCAAGCTAAATGAAGTAGGGTCATCCTTTCGATAATCCCCAAATCGTGAACAAAGCCGTATCAGAGATCTATCAAGCCACCGTGTTGCATCGAACTCTTCCTGCAAATATTAGAATGGAAGGATAATGATACATCTCAATTTTCAAACAGAAGATTCAATTAATCAACATGAAGAGCAAAAAAATCAATTAGAAATTCGACTATACAAATTTGGAATGTCTTAACAGAGTCCCCAGTGGCAATCAGTCAGCTATTAGTAAATCAGTTTTCCCAGTGCACAATGGGAGAACATACCAGGGGGCATCAAACATTTACATTTAATTATAGTTCAAACTGAAAATAGTAACTCTAGTTGGGAATTCCTCCAAAACTTACTGCATGGGACTTGTTGTCAGACATGGTCCAAGAATTTTTGATAAACAGAAATAGTCTGAGTTCAGAGGCCATAAGCATTAATCCATTGAAAACTGTTGCAATCAATTTTCTAAAAGCTACCAAGTGAACAAAGTAATGCAGCAATGATTTGACAATATACACCTAAATGTTAAAATAAGGTTTCTCTTAATGTATTCCAATTGAGATGCAAATTCACAGATATTATTGCATAACATATTCAGTATGCTGAGCACTGAAGAAATAAAATAGGTATTGGTGTGGAGTGGAGCGGAGTTTTTATGTCAGAAGAAATAAAATAGGTATTGGTGTGGAGTGGAGCGGAGTTTTCATGTCAGTGTCTGCAGACCACAAAGATCCTGCTAAGGTGGCTTGTGTTTATCTTTTGGAGAAAAGATTTTCCAACAATGCAGCCAATGTTCAAATTGTTCATAGACAGAACTACAATCTCAAACTCGTAGAAACACATTCACATGTACTTGAATAAAATTAAGAATGTAGGGAAACATGGCAACTAGTCAGCACAATTATTAGGTGACAGAAGAAAATATTAGCAACAATGTTTTTTTGACAGCATTATGTGCTGAGGCTGTATGGTAAACCAATGTCACCAAAGTGACTGAAGTTAGTATAGCCAACCTAAATGACAAGAACAATTATAGCTAGAGTCATGATGGCACAAAAAAATTACCTCCATTTCCATTTTCAAAGAGATATATCTTGCCAACACAACAGCTGCAGTTTCCTGGTCAAAACCTTCGACTAATTCCTGTGTTCAAAAGGGGTCATCATATATACAACGCTGGCATTTGGCATTTATTGGCATATACATCCAAGGAAGAAAAGTGAGCGTAAAATTCTTTTGAAACGATATTCTTCATAAGAATAAACAGGTACAAATTTGTTTGTATCAAAGGAAGAAAAGTGAGCGATGTCCTGTATATTAAATCAGAAGATTAACATGATCGCCTAATACTAGTGCATTAGCTACCTAGCATGAGCATAAAAACACATTCTCCCGCACCTTCACACTTGAAATGAGTAAAGATTGGTATTATTAAAATAATGCTTAGAACAGTGTGTGTGAAAGCAGGTAACAGCTTTTAAATCTAACCTCAGTATTAGTGGAGCCATCCACCCATTTCCTGCATATGGTAGTAACTCTTATCCTCATTTGGCCTTCTGGGTGTTGGTAACTATAAAAGAATCAACGTAATCAGTACATTCAGCCATTCCAACACCAAGGTAACATAAAATGACAAAATACCTTGTTACAAATTGTATATACAAATGCGGATTTTGATGTCCTGGTTGGCTCGATCGCTCACTAGGTGAGACATCAAAAAACACAGTCAATGAAGTATTCCTATCGAGACCACACATTTTCCATGCCGTTGTATTTCCTTGACCGACAACTGTGTCAGCACACAAAGCTCCTTTCTGTGAAAGAATGTGCAAATATTCTTAATACTTGTACCTCCAATATACAGATTGGGACGCTGAGCATAATATAAATAGGTGTACCTTCTCCAAAGATGTACATGGTCCAATAATACCTTGGACCTTAATGTCTTTTGAACAGTTTATTTCAATTGTTCCGCTGTAAACAAGACAAGCCATGAATTAGTGCATTTTAGTAGTTATTACAATGAAGCTACAAATGGCAAAGGAGAAGTTCAGGTATGTATATAAAGTAGTAAAAGTGCAAAGCATATGAGACTACTGAAATAATTTCCTGTTTGTGTGACTTCCTGCCTATTTTCTTTGTGTGCGGGGATGTTGAGGAGCAGCTTCCTACTGGTTCTTGGCTTCTACCTTCTAGTGATTTATTAGGTCTGTAGAGTGGTAGCAGAGCAGCTGTTTAGCTACGCTGGGAACAACGAACCCAATGATTTGATCTTTGGTTATTAAAGCCAACCACACAGCAACAGAAATTCCCACTATTAACAAGTTGGCTAGAAATCTCACTGCTGGTCTTATTCTAATGATGATTTGCCTTATCTCAGAACATTTTCACTCCTAAATATATTGCATCGTTATAGAGGAGAAAAGTAAGAGATCAATAACTATCCACATCTATCCACACATGCTAACTTTAGAAGAATATGTAATAAAAAGTATAAAGAACATATGGGACAAAAAGAGAACTTACTTGAATGAAAGACTTAGAGACTGTTCACCTCCCTCAAAAATGCGTTTGAAAGAATCCTTGAATACGGAGTGCCCAAAACTTTCAGATAAGACAACAAGGCCACCTGTTCTCTCAATAGCAACCTTCATCTCAGCTAGTCCAACCTGTTGATGTTCCAAACATGAGAGATTAACAGATAAGCATAAGTTCAAGCGACTTGTCTAACAGAGAATGGCAAGAGAATCAGGTGTAGGTAAGAAGCCAAATGACAAATCTGTACAAATAGCATAGACTCATCAAAATCAGTTAATCAAACAATGTCTAGTCACCAAAACACTTCGATTTACCTCCAGTATATCCTGCCGACTTTTCCCGATTCCCAAAATCGATCAAATATAAGTATATAACTAAAGATTCGCAGTATTACAAATACAAGGTTTCAGTTTTTATTCATGAACTAGATACAAAATTCAGGATATTTTGTTCATCAATGATCCCTTATTACTTTGTTAGAGGCAATGCAGCAAACATTAGGTATATAAGCAAAAACATAGTTTTTAAGAGGTTTCTTGTCAGCCATTTAGGCACTAAACATGATTAAAGAGGGGGAAATGATGACAGTTTGTACTTAGATGGTGAGAACCAAATGACATCATTTTCAGCAAAACAAACAATAAGTCAACATAATTAAAACTAAAGTTGGTAAAAAACGACCTTGATGCAAACGAAAGCATAAATTGCTAAACTATACAAACCTGATCAAGAGCAGATGCAAAAACATCTAAAACATGGCCTTGACTGACCAACTGTTTGGCAAGACCATCATAAAATTTGACAGCTTTCTGGAAGTGAGGAGCCGCATCCTTGTCAAGATCCTTATGCGATCTAACTGGCTCCGACAAATCCTTGGAAACAATCTGCATTATCAAATACAGTATTAAAAAGATTTCAAGGCAGCTTTAACACGAGAGTAGAGAAGAAATATGCTATGAACAAACAGCAGGTGTAAGCAGATGAGAAGTTCTGCAAATATAAGAGGCTGCTGATTAACAGCATCAATACAAAAATATACAATATATACTCAGAAAAAGCTGGGGTTTAACAGGAGTTGCCACTTTGCCTACATAATCTACACAAAATGCACTTCACAACCATTCTTCTGACACACCATAAACCATTAAAATTTTCCAATTTTAACACAATTGCAACAGGCCAAACTTGACGATTCAGAGGTCACCAAATTGTATCACATTCGTGTCACAAAATACGTTCAGATCATAAATAAAACAGGTATCTTTACCATTCCAGGGCCTTCAGTACATGGCCCACCGAGCAATGCAATGATCCTAGCACCTGTCCCAGGCATGCAAGCACCAAGCAACCCAGCGGCCACGCTCAGGGCAACACCCGTGCACCGGATTGCACGGTTCCCAGCCTCCACTGGCCATTGATCGGGCTGCAACTCGTCCAACAACTGCAAGTGACGAGGAACCTAGATCAGGTCACTGCAATGGCTTCTGAGTAAAATCCACAAATCTGACGGGATCAAAACCCAAATCCCTCACCGTGCTGAGTGTGCACTCGCACTCCGACATCGGGAGCAGGAACCTATTCACCCCGGCCGTTGCTGCCGGATGCATCCCGTTCACCTGTGGCCCACCTGGCTGCTGCGGCATCTTGGGGAAGCCCGGACGGCCGGCACCAGCCAGCCCCAGCTGATCCAAAATTTGCTCCTTGGAGATCTCCTTGGTACCCCGGAAGACGTAGATCTTGCTGAGATCAGAGAATCCAAGCTCGTGCAGGTGCACCTGCGTGCCGAAGGTAACGAGGCCGACGAGCGCGTGCTCGGGTAGGAGCGCGACGGCCTTCCGCATGGCCATCTTGACGTACTCCAGCTCCTCCTCAATGACGCATGTGTCGATGACGAAGAGGAATACGGGCGGCGGAGGGGCGCCGGCGGCCCCGGGAGCGCCAGGGGCGCCACCGACGATGTACTCGACGGTGGAGCACTGCGGGAAGAGCTCGGCGGGGACGTTGGACTCGGAGATGGCGGCGTAGTGCGGAGGGAAGTGGTTCCGGGAGAAGCAGAGCGGGCAGATCCAGATCTTGGCGGCGAAGTCGACGCGCGCGAAGGGGTTGAGGAGTGCCGAGCAGGGCGGCTTGCAGCGGAGCGGGGGGTAGGGGAGCGGCGGCGGGGACGCGGCGGAGGGGTCCGGGACGCGGGCGGGCGAGACGGTGGCGGCGAGCGGCACAACGCAGCGGCTGGCCTCGACCTTGGAGCGCGGCCAGGCGTTCCAGGTGAGGCGGACGGCGTCGGGGCCGTCCGGGTCGGCGGCGGCCGCGGGCGGCGCCGCGGATGGGTCGGCGGCCGACATCGGGGTGCGGCGAGCGGCGGGGCGGGCGGATCGGGCGAGGAGGAGGTGGTGGTGGGACGCGCCTGCGCTCAGCGCGTGCGGTGGCGTGGGCTCGGTTTCGTCGTTCGCCTGTTCGCTCCTCCTCGGTGCCCGGTTTCCAGGTTGTCTTACTGCTCTGTATTTGTGTTGGGCTCGGTGTTCCGTCTTGCTGCGACGGGTCTGCTTCGGGTGCGGGGGCACGAGGCGAGGTGGTGCACGATCCGCGTCGGACCGCGGCAAAGCTGTTAATCGCGCGCTACCCCGTGTCAAGCAATCCAAGAAGCCCTCTCGTAAATCTTCCACCTCCAGCCAGAGGAGAGGGGAGCGCCTGCTGGCGAGCTAGGGGACGGGAGAGGGGGAGGGGGTGGCCGGCGAGGGTGGTTGGTGGGGGAGCGGCCGCCGGGGAGGTCGCCGGCGGTCGGGATGGTGGAGGGCGGCGGTGTCCTTTAGATCTGGGGTTGCTGGGGTGGCGGCGGCAGCGGTGAAGGCACCATAGCCACCGGACTTAGAAGAGAAGGTGGGCGGGGGAGGAATCGACCGGCGGTGGGCGGTGGTGTGTGGGCGGACGGCGAGGCGGCGCGGCGGAGCGGAGCGCCGGCGGTCGGGCCAGGTCTCGGGCGGGGGCGTGGCGTCGAAGGAGGGCGGGGATGCGACCTCGGTTAGCGTGGCAGCGGTGGAGGGCGGAGGCCGCCAGAGCCGGGGGCGGCGCTCGCTGCTGCGATTGGACGTCTTCCAATCGCAGAAGGCGATGAATAGACGCCCCCTCGGACCGTGCCGCTCAACGGCTGTGATTCTTTTGTTGTAAGAAAAAAATAGTT
Source organism: Panicum virgatum (assembly GCF_016808335.1). Lineage (NCBI taxonomy): Eukaryota > Viridiplantae > Streptophyta > Magnoliopsida > Poales > Poaceae > Panicum > Panicum virgatum. The sequence goes on along the minus strand of NC_053143.1, from coordinate 26,198,735 downwards.
TTTAGAAACCGGGACTTAAACTTATGATAGTTTAACAAATTAGAGCATCTCCTAAAATATTCTATTTCTCTTCTCCATTTTTATTTTTTGAAAAGAGTCAAAATATCACTCTCTAGTAGTTCCACATCCTAATTCCACATCTTCTAACAATTGGGAAATTGGATTCCCTTGTGCGTAAAAATACGCACGCCTCCGTTGCTCCCCATCGCCCTCCCTCGTGACTCTTTTTTGTCACGTCGTCTTCTTGCCCGCGTCATCCCTCCTTTGCGTCATAGATCCAATCCATTCTTTTGGTTGTTTCCTATGTTAGGATTTAGGGTTTAGTTTCTATGGCCGTCGTCGTCGCCGTTGGCCTGTCCGCCATGGACTGCGCCCGCCGCCACTTCTTCCCGCATGGATTCCGGCCTCAAGGGTGCATCACCGGCGCAAGTAAGAGGTAAAACGGAACCCTCTCGTCATTCTCTTTCTTTTCCCTCAAATTCCAAGACCTCTCGTGCCCTAAATCACCGGCAATCTGACCTGCAAGAAGCTCCTGTTTGCCAGCTATGTCCGCCAGCCATGGAAGTTTCTCGTGGAATTATTCTTGTAGCCCAGATTGAAGTTTGCACGGTTTGCACGAAGAGGTTGGTTTGTACCTGATATGTTCTTTCTAACTTTCTATGGCTTTGTTATATGCAAGAAGTACAGAAACATGTGACGAGTTAATCATCATATTTCATAGCGAGTAAAGTGCATTGCCGGTCCTGAAACTTATCTTGATGGGTCATTTAGGTCTCCGTATTCTCAAAATGCATATCTAGCTCCCTAAATTTAGGCTCGGGTATCATTTCGGTCCTTATACTATCAAAATGCAGATCTTACTCTCTAAACTTGACTTCGACTATCATATAGGTCACTAAAGTGTTGAAATGCAGGGTCATTACTTTCATTCGCACATTTTCAGTCTTGTTTTATTGCTCCGTCATCTTTTACCCATATTGTTCAATAATTTATCTTACAAGCCCCAGATTTTAGTTTTAGTTTATTGAGTGCGACAAGTTACTTGAACAGTCCTCCAAGAATAACATAGTATGCATGTAATGCCCACCTAGTAATTTGAGGTATTACCTTCAAAGTAAAAGATCATCATTCTTTCTCAGTTCACCACATCATTATTCTTCACACACGTTGAGCTGAAATTTATTTTATTTTACTAGTAAATTATATCTATGTGCAGTTTAGTTTTTATCAATTTAATTGAGATGACAATACCTAGACGACACCTGGAGCCAAGTTTAAGGGGCTAGATCTGTATTCTAAGAGTATAGGGACCTAAATGATACACGATTCTAAGTTTAGGGAGCTAGATATGCATCCTGAGAGTATGGGGATCTAAGTGACACAACGAGACAAATTTGAGGACCGGCCATGCACTTTACTCTTTCATAGTTGATGTTTGAAGGGGAAAAAATATTATCATACAGGTGTTTGTAGGTTGCAAGTGAGTTATTCATCATATATTCATACAAGTAGGTGGCTACGATTTTTTTATCCTCCTGCATGTACTACCTCCATTCTAAATTATAGTTCGTTTAATTTTTTGACCCTAAGTTTGATCACTCGTTTTATTCAAAAAATTTGTGTAAGCATTGCCATATTTAATTCATTCTTGAAGATCTTGTATTGATAAAGCAACCCACAACAAAAGAAGTGATGTTTTGCACGAATTTTTAAATAAGATAAGTGGTCAGACTTGGGGTAAAAAAATCAAACGACCTACAATTTGGAACCGAGGGAGTAACTCCCTATGAGTTTGCATGCCATGTGTTCACGAAATGGGCATGTCATCACCCTGTTCTGTAAATGCTCATTTTCCTTTCAGATAAATGTTGAATTTACTTGAAAATTTGGCTTGTGTGTCTACGGATCCTATTTCATGATTTTACTTTTCCCTTAAATCATTTGACAGTTACATATACAAATTTTGAGGTAATAACAACTCTGTTGTTTGGTTGTTTTACTTTGCGTTGGTAAATTGAACTCAAGACATCTGAAAATGAACGTCAAAAACCAGGCAGGCGCCAGTTATATTTTCGTCAGTAGATAGAGTGTCTTGAATAGTTTCTGCTCATTAGAAACATAAATAGTTGCCTTGGCATCCATTTTTTTTAAATGTTTCTGGAGTTCGATACTACTCTCATCTGTCATACTTGAGGAGAAATTAAAGATGTGTAAGTAAATAGATTGCACACTGATTTAAATACAGCTAAGTTTAGACTGTAAACTTGAAATGTGCTGCCCAATGTAGTCATCCTGATACCTGGTTCCAGCATATGAGATTACAATAACTTTGGATTCTGTGCCTGCCCTTTTGGAAAACATGAATACTGGTGTAGAATCATATGAAATGTGAGACCCAGTTATTTAGATCTCTGTTGTGCATGCTTGTGTGTTGAATGAAACTAGAGAGATGACAAGTTAACTTCGAATATGCTTCCTCAAGATTAAATGTTGTTTACTTTGTTGATTCAGATAGATGTTGCCATGTGTAAGGATCACCGGGGTGTCCGACCCTAGAGGGGAAGGGGGTGAATAGGGACGCTAATCGCTTTCTATCCTAGGGCTCAATCTATTTGCATGAGATAAACCTAACACGTCCTACACATGCTAGTTATGTCTAAGGTTTATCTATACTACTCTCTACTTACCCCTAAAAGACTTGCAACCTATAGCCAATCCTAATCAAACTAACTAGGAAAGTAAAGGCACGCAAGATAGAGTAAATGTGGAAACGTAATACGGTAAGTAAAGAGATAAGGGAGAGAATATACAAACACTATGGTGAAGACAGCAAGACACACGATTTAACGTGGTTCGGTTAGGACACCAAGTCCCTCCCTACGTCCACGGCCACTTGTCCAACAAGAACAAGTGTGATGCCAAGCCTCTTCGCTTAATCATCGTCTTGCGTTCGCCACCAAGGCTTCCGGCAAGCAAAGGCTGAGTGGCGCCAAGTCACCAAGACAAGGCCACCGCCACCGTCTCTCTCAAAGCATCACCAATGGCACCGTCTTCACTATTGGAGCTTCTCACCAAGAGGGGTCTCCTTCCCCGCACAAAGTGTCGTTGCCTCTCCACACCAAGTCGGAAGGTCACACGACGAGTACATGATTGCTTGCCGCAACAAGACTTTGCTCAAGGGAGCTCTCGCAAGAACTAATCCCTATACAAGTGCACAAAGCACTCTCTCAAAGCTTCTCACAAGCTAGATATGGCACTAAGCTTTGCTAGGATGGTTGGAGATGTTAGTTTGCTCGGGCAACACTTCCTTCAACTTTTCTGGTGTCCAACAACATGCAGCAACCGGCCTTGGGGGTATATATAGCCCACACACCCCAAAAGAGCCGTTGGAAAAGTGGCTGACAAAAAGCGATATCACCAGTTAAACCGATGATCCACTTTGTGTCATCACCGGTTTAACCGGTGAGCACCTTTTTCCAACTAGCCGTTATACTTCAACGGCTACCTTAATCAACCGACGTAATCAACCGGTGAATGTATCTTCATCGTCGGTTTAACCTGTGCATGTAACTGTCCCAGAGTTCCCGAAAACCAACTCTCTGGACAACTACACCGACGTTCACTTTGCCTTGATCGCCGGTTTAACCGGTGCCTGTAAAACTCCTGCTGCTTCTTCGGCCTCCTAGTCCATTACACCGGTGAGTGTAAAACACCCAACGCCGGTTAATCCGGTGCCAAACCCTAGCTCGCAGCTTCTGTGTTCATTGCACCGATGAGTGCAATTTGCTCATCATCGGTTTAGCCGGTGATAGCAAATTGTCTTCGTTTTGATCTTTTCGACTTGGTTTTCTTCACGGTCTCTTCAATTCTTGTCCTTTAGACCGAAGAGGTTTCAAGGCGCTGCCCCTGAGACTCGCGAGGGGCGGCTCCCCCTCGACCCCCGTCCGCTAATCGGTTAGCGGAACCACCGTAGGTGCGGCCCTTCGGGCCTAACTACGCCTATCTTCTCTTTGTTATCACTTGAACATAAAAGCCTGAGAATGGTCATCTTAACAATCATATTAGTCCAAGTGTTGTTTTGTCTATATCAATCACTAAAACATTATATTGAAATATGGCATGAGAGGCCATTTTCGCTACACTATGGTCATATTTGTTTAGGTGAACTTACGAGCTTACACCTCCATAATTAAGCTTACATCCAAAAATATATCATATCTGCCGATTGCATTAGTCTTCATTACATCCCGTTTCATGTATGAACTAACCTATTATTTTATTTTATTTTATACATGGCATGCAAAACTAAAAAGCTCAAAGATCAATAAAAGAAATGTGAAGAATAACCAGAAGCTCCACCTGATCAAGGTTATGGAGTGCTGCAATGACTTCTCGTTCTCTTCCCCACCGACTACAAGTTTATGTTTATGTAAACTGTGGCTTGTATCCATTCAGGATACTTTGTCAAGAAACTATATTGTTGTTTTTAGTTTCTAATTGTGAATGTGCATTTATAGAACAAACTGTGGATATCCTTTCATATGTACCAATTGGAATATATCGATTCAGTTTAAAATTTGCTCTAGTGTATTGATCTTTTTTTATCATTCCTATTTGCTATCCAAATCCAGCCTTGTATTGATCGCTGGAACTATGTGTGAACCTAAACACCTTACCCCTGATGATCGTGCAGCATCTTTGCATTGCTTTAGAGATCTATATAAAACCTTAATAAGAAAAGATACAGATTTACTGGGAATTTCTTTTACAAAGATTTTGATGCTTATTTCTTTGTTCTTCTGTTCTGTGTACTCTATAGAGTCTAAATGTATATGGCCATGATAGAGCGCGCAAAGCACATGTAACGTTCTAGTAAAATAAAACAGTTGGATCCGTTCGACCCCTTTCTGATCCGATCGTCCACCATCTATGCCGGTCCGCTAAAGGAGCTTTTTGTATCGATTCGTCCATCCACACCACACCCCACCCCCCAGCACTATGGCAGGGCTTCAGCAACAAACGCTGTGTTCCTGCCGTGCACCATCAAGCAAGCTTGGAGCCTTCCCCTTGAGGCACCGTTGACGCAGAAGAATCCTCCTTCACTGGTCTCAGTAGAACTAGTCTTTTACATGTATATCATTACAAAAATTGGCCCTGCCGTCCATATACCACTAAAAAATTCGGAGACCTCTATACCAAGAAGAGAGCAGGACAGGGAGGTCGTAGAGGAAAAGAACAGTGAGGAAGAAGATGAGAAGTGGGGTCCGCTCATCATTGAGAGGAGAGAGTTAAGCAATTTTTGGCACCCAAGGGTATAATAGTCTTTTTGCAGCTTCATTACCCTTCTTTAGCACTCCTTTCGTCCAAAATAGTACAGAGGTCAAAACGAAAAAACACGATGGTACGGAGGTGTCTCCGAACTTTTTTTAGTGATATGGACGTCATGACCAACTTTTGTAATGGTATACATATAAGACTCCAGCAGAACACTCCGTTGACTGCAAATCGATCATCAACCTTAGCAGAACACTCATGGGATGCAATTGAGTGATCATGTCCAGCGTCTGTTGACTTGCCTAGCCAGGTACTGTTCACACCTTGTTCCAAGATGTCGATGTGTTGTTCTAGCTGTACTAGTATATAAATCCCCCATTTTTATCACAACAAAACTAGGTTCGTCTCCTTATTTTCCACAAAAGATGAGTAAACAAGGATAGAGAATAATATAGAATTTAACATCCAACACTCCAATCTATTTCAGTCAATGTTCGATATGGTGTAACACATTAGGTTAGTCAAATTTGTCTATGAGAAAAGATTGTCCAAATTGGGGGGGGGGGGGGGGCAGAATAGCAAAACTCTTGCCGACAAAAGATTGTCCAAATTTCTCAGGGGAGCCTAACATAGGCCTGGCAAAAATCTTTCACCCATCAAAAAGCAGAATTGACGAGAGGACCATCCATATTTGTACGGGTTCATGCACCTGGCAAACACAAATGACAAAAGCACAATATACCAAAATGCACGAGGTCGAATTCCATCTTCTTTTCACCCCCAGAACCTGCTCAGAAGACCCTTCCTCTCTTTCTTCATTCGGTTCTCGAGGCTCGGGAATTCTATCGCATTGTATGCCATATCGAGCACGATTGGATTGCATGGCACTGCTTGGAAGGGCGGTGGGAATTGCGCGATGCGACATGGACCTTTGGTATTTGGCTCACCGATTGCTGATTCATAGCTCTCTAGCATATCAAGAAGATACTTGTTCTCCTGCAAGATACCAGTATATCATAAGTACCTGCTATGTTGAAAATGTCCAGTAACAGCTTGGCTTGCTGTGCTAATAATAATGAAGATAGGTTGAAAATGGTGACTGGCAGCCAGACATATCAGGTTGTCACTCAAAGTACGCATAATAGCAAGTCGCCAGAGGCACTTAACAGTTAACACTCCAAGTATATAGTATTTAAGTACGCCAAAATAGTGTCAAACTTTGGACTTTGGGCATCCAGTTACTTTTTCAAAAAAAATTCCATCGTACAGTCAATATAAACATCAGAAGTAATTCAGTGCAAACCTAGATCATCAGGGTATCCTACCAATGCTGCAATGCCTATGTGGACAAATTTCATGATGATAACATACCTTTGTTTTATCATCAAGTGAAATAGTTGAGACTCCTTTTGAAAGTTTTAAAGGAACACCCTCCTCATCAATAATACCTGTCGCATGTTCTATGCAGCTATTGGATCTACAACTGTCGGACAAAGACTTCAGATCGTTGATTAAAGCCTGTGAAAATGAGCATGTGTTAGAAATTGAGAGCCTTTTCTACAGTTAAAACCATAAAAGCTAATATTTTGAGAAAGCCGAAAAAGTCAATTAACTTGTGATTCGATTTGCTTGAACTTAGAGGAGACCAAACCTATGTTATTAGATTAACTGGACGGCAAATAAAGATCCTGTATCTAGTGTCTAGTTATCACATTAATAGTCCACAAGATCCAAAGAAATGTACAAAGAAAAACTTTGCAAGCTGTCGGTTCAGTGTCAAACCTTGTTAGGACTGTTTGCAAGCTGCTGCAGTGCGGAATCAGTGAGAGTTCGGGCATGACAGAATAATGCATATGCTTCTGCCCTTTTGCCAGCAGAACTATATGACTTTGCCAAAAAGAAACATCTGCACAATTATTCAAAGTGAAAATTGCAAGGATAATCCAATGGACATTATATGTAAGTTTTCTACCATATCAACTGAAACCTTGCTAACCAGCAGAACGATTTATACAAATGGGGTGATTTGGAAAAGGAAAGTGTAAACTAACTATGCAAGTGATTTGCATTAAGCTCTTCAATAACCTGATTGTGTTTTGGTATATATAGATAATTGGTGAATACCCCACAGCAAGGCATACAAACCAACATGTTGAGGGGTGAAAACTCGCAACCAAAAAATAGTTCAGGAACAGATTTATTGCCAGAACAGATTTATTGCCAGAGAGACAATGGATGCAAAGGAAGCTGGTTGTTAAAGAGTTTGCTATACTTGGGATAGTTGTACAAACCTCTCAGCTCTGAAAGCCAAGCCTTTCAGCTCATACTCATGAATAAAAGAGTTCTCTTCTTCATTTTTGTTTCTGCCAGAGCTAACTAAATCTGTCAAGTCCGTTGTATTCTGCAAAAGGCAGTTTCCCACCAGCAAAAGCACACAAGTCCAGTAAAAAACGTGAGATCATCTAAAAAATGGGCATGATAGAATGTAAGCATACCTGAATAAGCAGATCATATAGCCGAACAAGTTCTTCTGGCTTTGTGATTCTCTCATTTTTCTCATCCCGATGCTTTGTAAATTTACTTTTAGCAATGCTAACAAGTAACTGGTTACGTTCTATAGTCCTCAATCCTAAAACAGCACTAACAGCCTTGTCAAGACCATTCAAGTCATCTCTTATATTCTCAGCATTGCCAGCAGAAGCCTACATTTGGAATTTTATTAGTTAAAAAAAACAGTAAGCATTATATACCATATCTCTAGTATTAAATAGATTGTACAAAATATGACCAGTAAAACAAAAAAGTTTCGTACCAGATCATTGCGGATGCAGCTCCTAGCATCATGGTATGCAGAAAATATTTTATCAAAAATGCCAAGCTTTTTGTCAGCAGCAATTGATTCTGTGGCTGAACCGTTCAAGTCTTTCTCAAGCTGCTGAGCTGATCATATCACTCAATTAAAGAGAGATACACAATAGACAACTGACATATGGATGAAAAAACTTGTTCAAGTAAGGATTCAAATCAGCCATCTAGTATGACCCAACTTATCTACTACCTCAGTTTAAGATGTAGTGTTATATGGTAATTATGCACAATATGACCCTGCAATTAAGAACAAGGTATTAACTATATACCTTTCAAAATGGAGACACGGGTCTTTGCATTTGTAATAGGAAATCTGCGACCGAGCCAGTTAAACTCAGTCATGGAAGCTGCTTGCTGTGACCTTGTCTCAGACAACACAGCCTGAAAGTTTTTCAAAATGCACCTATTAGAACATAGGATAGGAAGAAAAAGGTGTCTAATGTGTTTACACAAGTTGGAGTCAAATTTTCATCGCAAAAGAAAGTTGGAGTCATATTTACATTGCAAAAGAAAGATGAAGTCAAACTTTCATTGCAAAAAAAAGATGGGGTCAAATTTATGATGTTATCTTCAAATAGCTACATGTTCCAGAAGTCAGAGCAATGGTGGAACAATAATGAAATCGGCAGGCAGGATGAATGCAGTACCATCTATAGCATATTTTTTTTCTGTTCTGCAACTGTACTTTCTTGTGTATAATTGCACTACAGATGTAAATGATATGGGTAGCACTACATTCAAAGAGAAGAAAAAAAGATAAAAGAGATATCCATGAACCTCTACAGCACTATCTTGTGTTGAACTGCAAATTCTATTTAACTTTCCACAGCAAAAACAATTAGCACGTGCATGCCGAACATCTTAAATTGTGTATGTCATAGAATTTCAGATGGAACCATGATTTGTTCTGCGAATGGACATATCACCAAACATTCAACTAAAACATCAAACATGGACAGATATATGATGCCTTGATCACAACAACTAAAATAATCTTGGGCCATGTACATTTCACACTCTAGTGCTATTTACTAATTCGATGATGCTGAATTCACTAGTCATCCTTCCTCCTCCTAGTATACTTTGAGAACGTTAACCAATGATAATGCAACGATCTGCTGAACAATTCATTGCAACAAGCAAATACGATATTTAAGCATAACTTATACAGACATGACCAAAAGTTCGTGATGCAAACGTAGCCCAATCAGAAGTAATCAGAGGCCATGACAGGACTGATTACAATGGCCTTGAAGTGCTTTTCAACTAATACTTATTTATGACATATGGACTCTGTGTATGAAAGTTATGTGCTTTTCAATCTCCAGCTGGCTGGCTGCTGAAACGGATGCAATCCAAATTTGCTTCAAACTGCTATGATAAAAAAAAAATCTAAAAATCCTAGGTTACTACGAAGAAAGAACGAGGGGGAAAACCATTCCCCAGAAATCTTGCTTCAGATAAAACTCCTATCTACTATAATTTTTAATGGTAGATTGCAATAATATGTTAGCCCCTGACTAGTTCTTAAAAAGACATCAAGGTATGTCAGATAAGCGATTAGAAAAGAAAATACCTCCATCTTAGCTTTGAGAAGATCATTAGCCGTATCTAGGAGTTCATGTGCTTGTAAAGATGATCCACCAAGTTTGTGTGAACAGAAATCAATCATAGGCTCCACTTCTTCAATGCGCTGACGGCATAAAAGTTGATTTTCTATGCTGCCATACTTCCCAAGCTCTTCATATACAGCTCTATGGAGAAATTAATAATAAGGCCATAAGGTACTCAAAAGATCAAAGAACTTCACCTCAATTACTCATTCAAAAAGGAACAATAAAAAAATTCAACACAAGAAATAATGCCAAACTCTAATTATCGTAAATTCTAAAAAAACAAGCTCAATTTCACAAACCTCGTATTCTTGAAATTTATCATTGCCGCCTCTATGTTCTTGTCTTGCTCAAAAAACAAAGCACCTTTCATATATGAAGCATATGCCTATAAAAACATATTTTGAGCAAAACAATTTCAGGTTGAAATGAATGATTTTCCTGTTTTGAACATACCACAAAATCTTATTCAAAGTCTACAATAAAAAAAAGCGAAACAAAATATAGCAAGAAACACACCTCAGCTTCCAGAGATGTCCTCGAATCTCCTTTCACAGAACATAATTGCGAAAATAGAGATGCCCATTTAACTGCTTTCCTAAATCGACCCAACATGTAGATACGCTGTTGTGCATTTGTACCAGCAGTTTTCTTTTCCATGGCATGACTCCATGCTCTCTCAGCCATATAAAATACTATGTGGAGATACCTGCATTCACATATTAAAAATGCTTCAGGAAGTACTCTCCAGGTTTACACATTGCATTGGTCATTGTTCTCACTGTCTTATAAACATAAAAGGTTGCAAAAATGAAACTATGACTGTGATTTTGTTAAACTTCACAAATAAGCCATTAAAAACAAGCATGCATATACTACAAAAATTTGCATGTCTGCATGACAATAAAAATGGTTGTGGGAGGAGCTTCGGACCATTAGTCTATTACTCCAATCAAATGACTCAAAAGTCAAAACCATTATAAGCAATATAATTATATCAACCAGACGTACGGAAGAGCAGTGTATGTTTCCCCATTACACTAACGACATCAGAGCAATTCATTTTATGTGTCCGGCTGAATGACCATACTGGACCATACTTTGTAAGTCATAAAGGAGTGCGTAAAGAAGACCCCCTCTCCCCCATTCTTTTCAACTTTGTTGCTGACTACCTGACCAGTATTAGAGTATATTTGGGATATCTCTATAATAGTTAGGTTAGGATTGTATCCGGACTCTACCATACCGTAGGAGAGGCTTGCCCTCCAAGTCATGTACCTCAATATATACCGGCTAGGCCTCAATGCAATACAATCAATCATCCATTACACCAATTCTATTATCCTACATGGTATCACGAGTTTACGTTTTCAATCTAGGGCACAAACCCTAAAGCTTCCGCTGTCCAACGCCCTCCTCTCGCGCTGTCGCCGCCCTGTTCCCCACGGCGCCCCTCAAGCGCGCCTCCTTCATGACACCCTAGCCCCTCCCCCCCCCCCCCCCCCCGAGGTTGCCCATGACCTCTGTTGGGGGCAGCGCCCTCCTAGCTGTGCGGTCGATCGAATCGATCCACCACCGTCGTAGAAGAGTCCAGCAGCAATAGATCATGATGAACTCACGGGTGTCGTCGTCTGCGGGCTGGCCTTGGCCTGCCTCCTCTTGCGCCTCTCCTGGCGGAATCCACCGCCGACGGGCCGGCATCCTACTCCGCCGCTCCAAGCCGCGCGCCGGGATGCCATTGCTCTGCCTCGCCGATTCTTCGCCTGCCGGCGGCGTCGGCCGGCCACGCCATCCTTGCCCGCGCTGTGGGGCATGGCGTCGCCGCCCGGGATCTGTGCCCCACCCCTCGCGCCTCTCCCCTGGCAGGATCCGTCACCGGCGGGTTGGCTCCGCCACTCCCGGCTCCTCCGATGGATCCGCGCCAGGGTCCTCCAGGATCGGGCGGACAGTCTGGTCTCCTCTTATTGGGCCGCCCCACCTCTGGCTCTCTCCCCACTCTCTCTTGCCATGGCAATTGACCATGGTGGGAGCAAAATAGAAGAGATAAGATGGTGAGGGCATACGTTACACACACCTGGAGGTTCTACACAAGAAGTTGCTGCTGGTTGTTTTGTCAAGTTTCTTTGATCTTTTACTCGATCACTGATCGAGATTGCGTCGCCCACCGCCCGTCGACCTTTCGCCTCTACTTCGACGTCGGCATCGACTTCACCGGCTTCTTCCTCAACTACGACTGTGTGGCATGGCAAGATGGACGGCGCCCTAGGGGACGCCCGTCTGCACCGCGTGTCGTCCTCCGACAGCTCGTCGTCGCCTCCACCGATCGAGACGCCTTCACCGACTTCACCCACCATCGTCTCGCCTCACGCTACTCGATCTGATCAGCCGATGTGCGTGATCCACCCGGCTCCCGTGACTTTCGTCCTCGTCGAGCGCATCCCTTCACCGAGTATGGAGAGCTGCCGCTGCGTCGCCTCTTCGGGCAGCAGTGGCGCCACCCGTGGTCTCCTTCGTTGTTGCATCCTCACTACCGCCGACCACGTCCACGACCTTGTCACTGCGTGTCACTGCGCCTTGCGCGCATGGTCTTCGTCAAGCTGTTCGAGTTCTTCGCCGACTTCTACGACCGTTGCCGCCGCGACCACTACACCAAGCTAGCTGGCCTTTGGGCTAGTGCTTGGCTGCTCTGTCTCTACGCTTTGTCTAGCACGACCTCGTCGCCACCACCATCGTCTCTACTTCGCCTACTTCATCTACTCCGACAACCGCGGGCTGCTTCGGCTTATTCTCTCTCGTCGTTCTGCACCGCAACTGTCGTCGAGACCTCCTCTACTGGTCCCCTACATTCTGCGACTTGGTTGTGTGCTCTCCCTTGTACGTCCGGTATTGGCAACACCGGCGTGTTCCTTCGTCCCCGACGCGCTACTGGGTCTGGCAAACTCGATACTCGCCTCGGCCTTGGCGGTTTGACGGCGTCATCCTCGCTTCGTCCTCAACGCATCACCGTCTTCATTTTTCTACGGCGCCTCCGCGCCACCACTATTTGGCTCCCCCTTGCGGGCCAGCGGCTTCATGTGCGGCTACCTCGACAGCTACGTCAACCACGGCTACCCTACGCACGGCATCCTCGACCATGGATATTCACCCTCTTCTTGGCTACCTCGACTTGGGCACAAAGGGCTATCATCCGCCTGAGGCTTCGTCAGTTTTTCTCCGGCCACAACATTTGTATTGCAAGGATGTTATGTCAGCGGGGGGATGTCAGTCTGTTGGTTCCTATCTTTGGCTTCTTCTCCAGTCTCACCGTTTGCAGTGCTCCCGCTATGACTGCGGGGGGTATTAGAGTATATTGGGATATCTCTATAATAGGTAGGTTAGGATTGTATCCGGACTTTACCATACCGTAGGAGAGGCTTGCCCTCCAAGTAATGTACCCCAATATATACCGGCTAGGCCTCAATGCAATACAATCAATCATCCATTACACCAATTCTATTATCCTACAACCAGAATGGTAAGCAACCTCAAAGAAATGGGATGCTGACTGGTCTGGCAGATAATTTGGTCCCTCATGGGTTGGTCATCCTGCAATATGCAGATGACAGCATTGTGTGTTTGAAGGAGAATATTGACAATGCAAGGAACATGATGTTGTTGTTGTACATCTATGAGCTTGGCTTAACGACAAACTGCGCCAAAAGTGAAGTGATCCTTTTGATTGGAGATGATAATCTGTGTTTAAAGTATGCTGAACTCTTTGACTGCCACATTGGGACTTTTCCTCTCAAATATCTAGGTGCACCTGCTAGCCCTGGGAGGCTGCATGTTAGGGACTGGACTCTGCTGGAAGAGAAGAATGAAAAGAAATTAGCTGGTAGAACCACTCTGATTGACTCCAGCATATCCAATTCCTTTGTATACCATATGTCAATGTATCTTCTCCCCCAAAAATACCACTGATAAACTGGACAAACAGAGAAGAACCTTTTTTTTGGCAAGGAGGTGGTCAAAAAAAGAAACATCACTTAATCAGGTGGGAGGTTAATAATAAGAGCAAAAAGCAAGGTGGCATGGGGATCAAAAACACTCAAAAAAATGAACATCACCTTTTGTGTAAATGGTGGTGGAAGTTGGAATGAAAAAGGAGCATTATTAAAATGAAACACATGCAGGGTGAGACTGTCGGTCTGTGAGGCACAGACTTGATTGATTCACCTGTGTGGCGTGATCTGTTGAAAATAAAACATTTATATTGAAAGGGAGAACAGTTTCAGTCAAAAATGGGAGAAAAACCTCTATTTGGACTGATGTCTGGATAAAAGATAAGCCGGTATGCACTCTTTTCCCTGTTCTATTTTATATTTGCTGTGAAAAGAACATTTCAGTAAACAACTTTCTGACGCGTCAAGGCCAATTACACTTTAATAGATAGCTGACACCTCTTTTATTTGAACAATGGCTGGGTGTGATTGATACTATATATAATCATTTTTTCGAAGATAGAGACGATATTCCTATATGGAGATGGAACAATAACAACCAATTCTCTACTAAGTCAATGTATGAATTCCTGACTAACTGGGGACTCGAGGAACCAATTTAAACATATCTAGAAGGCCAAAATTCCTTATAAGATTAAAATATTTATTTGGCTGGTTGAGAACAATGCCATTTTCACCAAGGATAATCTGACAAGAAGACATTGGGTTGGGAATCCCACCTGTCCTTTTGTCTTGAAAATGAAACAATAGACCATCTGTTCTTCCAGTGCCTGGTTGCCAAGATCACTTGGGGCCTTGTTAGCCTTTGCTTTGGGGCCAGTGACATTTCCAAAAATATTCAGCAATATAAAACGTGGATTGTCAAATTGTTCCCCGGTGGTGGGCCCGTGTACACCAGCAGGTGTGCAGCGGTGTGCTGGGCAATTTGGAAATGCAGGAACAGGACTTGTTTGGACAAGAAACTCATTAAGAATCCGACTGATATTTTAATTCATGTCTGTTCGTTCCTAACACATTGGGCAGTTTTATACAATCCAGAGACGCAAGGGAAGATTCTGGAAGGCGTACAGGCTCTGCTGGCGTGCACTCATAGAGTGATGGAAGGTCAACCTGCTTCTCCGACGACGGCAAGGCCCCCCTCCCTCAGATGACAAGCAGGAAGAAGATGAGATTAACTGAAGACTACGATCTCTACGCAAGACGTTGGGAGCCTGTTTCTTTTGCTTTTCCTTCTAGCTTCTTGGTAGTCTTGAACCATGTCTGTAATCGTTGAAGGGTGCTGCAACTTGGGAAACCTCGGTCAGAACCTGTGCAGCGTTATCTAGCCTGAATCAGACTAGATGCTCTTCCCCCTTTCCTCCCTCCCCCACCCCCCTGCTTCCCATATGCTATTGTGTACTGTCTGGTATTTCCGTTGTTGGAATGGAAATAGGATGGATCCTCTTATTGAAAAAAAAATCAGAGAAATTCATATGCTGAAATACTTTATGTGGTGTTATTAGCAAACAACAGCAAAGAGTCCACTAGGACACATGATAGAGTTTCAGAAACATGGCCTATCATGAACAACCCTTCCCTTTTATATTTGATCTAAAAACTGAGAAAGAAATAGCATCCAATATAACAGATTATCAGAAGAAGGCATCACACCTGACATCTGTGATAGTTAACTCCGTTATATTCCTCCTGGTGTATTTACCACGGCCATGCAAGAACTTAAGAGACTTGTACAACCTTCTGAGTCGCGCAGAACAGTACCTCCTACAGGTCATGCAAAGTTATTTAGGAAAAGAGGCACATACACCAATGACAGGAGTCACATACTAACTAATAACACATAGCATGAGCAAACAATCATACAAGAGGCAGAAGACCATAATTTCCTAGAAACGTGGTCAAATGGAGCAACCATAGTAAAGCAGATGTGAAAGTAAATCCTTGTTTTCAACAGTACCACGGATTTGGATTCAAATATACTAGCAACAAGGGCTTTCGTCGACAATTTGGGTTACAACGCATAGCAGCACGATAGGAAGACAATCCTTCCCAAATCTCATCTGAGATCATAGCAGAGAAGAAGATATATAAGAGGCCTTAGTCGATCTACACGCATGGAATCGAGTGAAATCAAAGCGCAGATCTGGGAGAGGTGGAGCAGGATCGGATGGACCGCGCCTGTCATCACGCACCTGTACCGTGTGTAGTCACTCTGGCGGAGACCGTGCTGCATCTGCGCCTCCCTCATGAGCTCCAGCACTACGCAAGACGAGACCAGTCAGGAAACCGAGCGAGGGGCCAGATCGCCGGAGGAGGTGGAGAGGAAAACTCACCATTGATGGAGAACCTGACGGCCGGCTTCTCCTCGACGGCAGCGGGGGAGTCGACCTCCATGTCCGCCACGATCTTCGACATGGGTGGAGTGGGGTTTGGGGGGGGGGGGGGGGGGAGGGTTGGGGCGGCGGGTGTTTGCCTGTAGCGGTGGCGACCTGCGCTGCGGGGTTCAGATGCGTTCGCGACGAAGGGAGACGCGGAGACGGCGTGGGTTACGAACGCGCCCACGTGGGCGGGGGTGAGGTTTAGGCTGCCCGCAGCGGGCTCTGTAAGCGGTAGGCCACGCAGCATTCAGTCCGCGGTACCGCAATTTTTGCTGCAGCGGGCTCTGAAAAGTCCGCGCTATTTTACCTGCTGCTCTTTGGCTAGGTATTCCCAGCGAAGTAGTGGGCGTGCTCTATCTTGCACTGGCCCCACCTCCGCTCCGGCCGCCGCGCCATGCCTCGTCCTCCTACCGCCCGGAGACGCGCGGAGCTGGGGCCGCGGTACGGCCGCCCCGCCGCGGTGCGGGCCTGGCCGCGCCATGGCCTCCGCCGCCGCCTGCTCAGCAGAGGATGTTTTCGTCGGGAACCTTGATTTTTTGAGAAAAAAATTTCCTTCTCTTAACTTTGGGCAAAATTTGTTTTTTCTCTCCGGAGAACAATGAAACTGTCCGACCGGACTCCTTGAACTCCTGAAACTGGGCACGCGACTTCCCTAAGTGGTTTGAGGCTGACGTGGCAGCGATTTTTCTCTTTTTCTTTTATGTTTATTTTGACTGATTTTTTAAAAAATCATAGAATAGAAAATCCAATTTTGTTGGACTCCACATAAAACGTCGCCGCAGCTGTACACGTTAAAACAAAAGGATAAAAATTGCGAGGTAACAATGCATAAATTATTGCGAGATATATAACAAAGCAGAATTTCATTATATATATCATATATAAAGGGAGCTACATACAAACTATGATATACATAATCTCATGGCTGCTCCCTGGGAACTTCCGTCACCCCGAAGATGGCGTAGAGAATTCCGGCGACATTCTCCACGAGGGGCGCGTTCACCGGACGTCTCCCAAGGCGGACGAGGTATTTGTTCAACCTTCATGACGCTGATTAACCAGGCGTCGCTGAAGCCGAATGGGTGGTCTGGATTGAACCTCGGGATGTCAGGCGCCGGAGACGGAGCAGGGGCCGGCATAGCAGGTGGGGGAGGAAAAAGGCGAGGGCGGCGATGAGGGGAGAAGGGGGAGGAAGAAGACGAGGGCGATGATGACGAGTCCACTGCTTCAACGTAGCGGCGGAGGCGGCGGAGGCAACCGGAGCGAGAGGCAGAACGACCTAACATCATGGCGGCGGCGGCGTGAGAGCCGGGCTACAGTGTAAGAGCGAGGGGATGGCAATGGTGGTGTGAGCGGAGGTAAGGTAGTATATATTAATGGCGAGAGGAATGCGAAACGACGCGCAGTTGCCGAGATCGTGGGATCGAGAGATGAATTCGAAATGGCACGCGGCAACCGAGAGGGCGCGTGGTTACGAAGAGGGCACCGACAGTCGCGATTCCTGAGAGGGCGCGTGGTTGTGGAGAGGGCACCGGTGGCTGCGATTTCCGAGAGGTAGGTGACGTGACAGTCTATGATGACGCCCGTCACCTTTAATTAATGATTCTCGTCACCTTTTATATGACATAGGTGACCGTCAGTATATGTAATCTGTCACCTATAATTATGTCAATGGTGAAGGGCCATGTTTATAAGTGACGGTTGTTGATGATACCCGTCATCTTTAATGAGACCGAGGTGGTGGTTCCAATTGATGCCCGTCACAGTTGACCTTGACCTAGTATTTCCCCTCTGGCAGCCGCCCCTCGGTCAGGTAGCTGCCCTCGATCTTGGGCAGAGGCTGCGGAGGCAGCGGGGATTTTGGGCGATTTTGTGGTCGTGCAAGGTTAGAGCTCCAAATTATTCCCCTCGATCTCCCTTCTCTTTTCTCGATCCCCCTCCTCGGTCTGCAATTAATTGTTGAAGAATCTTTCGTTCTTGCGGATGTAGATGGAGGATAAAAGTTGGATGGGCCTTCCTAGCCATTGTTGTTCACAGTACTTGAGGGTTTGAAGTCTTTTATAGATATTGCGAGGGCCGACATGGAAGCGAGATATAAAACAACAATCTACTGTCTTGCCGACATGGAAGTGGAAATGATAAGAAATACTCTAACTTTAAAGTGGTATATGCGCATTTGATCGTTCGTGGATTTGTACCAAACTACACTTGTTGGAATAAGCACGGAGAGGAAGGGCCTAACGAAAGGAGAGAATGGGTCGCCGATAATAAAAAAGGGCCCAACCGCAGGGAAGATGGTGATCGGGATGGAAAACAAGGCAACGGTGATGACGATCAAGCTCGTGATGACATCAATGAGGAGTGCATTTTGTAGTGCAATGATGACCAGTTTGATGCCTTGGTCCACAATGTTGAAGAGATGATTCATGATGAAAGGGGAGAAGATGAGATGACGGAAGCTGAGGTGCGTAAATATAAACAATTTGTTGAAGATTCTAAAAAATCTCTTTATCCCCATTGTGAGAAGTACTGCTCATGGATGGGCATGAAGCTTCTGCAACTAAAGGATGCTCATGGATGGACGGTTCCAAAGCATTGTTTCTGCTCCTAAAGGATATGCTGCTAGAGGGAAACTTGCTCCCGGATACTGTGTATGAGGCCAAGCAGATTGTGTGTCTTGTGGGACTGAAAATTGAAAAAATTCATGCATGCTATCATAATTGTGTCCTGTTTCGTGGAGAGAATGAAAATCTGGACCATTGCCCTAAATATGGAACATTGAGGTACAAGCGTCGAAAGGATAGTGGTGATGATGGAGAGGACAACATCAATGAGAGGATGAAGGGGACTCTTAGGAAAGTTGCATGGTACTTTCCTCTGATTTCCAGACTATAGCGGATGTTTGCAAACAAGAAAGAGGCGAAGTTGTTGCGTTGGCATGAGGAGGGACGTGATAAAGACACAATGCTACGTCACCCTACAGATTGTGCTCAATGGAGACATAGTGATAACACCGATGGCTAGTTCGGGGATGATCCTAGGAATATCAGGTTTACTCTGAGCACAGATGGAATGAATCCCTATGGAAACATGAGTACCTCGCATAGCACGTGGCATGTTCTATTCTTAATCATGAATCTCACGCCAAGGCTTTGCAATAAACGCAAGTATATCATGTTTTCAACATTGGTCTCCGGACCGAAACAACCCGGTGATGGAATTGATGTCTTCCTCCAGCCCCTCATAGATGATCTTCAGCTCCTTTGGAAAGGTGGGGGGGTTAGAGATGCTGTCGTCAATCAGCACTTCACTTTGCATGCTATGCTGATGACCACCATCAGTGACAATCGGCTCATCGTAATAAGGAAGGGTCAAGATTGCTCCCACTGCTTGTCAGAGACATATTCCTTGTGGTTGCAGAACTCGAACAAATTTGCATACATGGGCCACAAACGATGGCTTTCGAGGAATCACCCGTACCGAAGCATGGACAGATAGTTTGATGGTACAAGGGAGTCACGAAATCCTCCAGCACATTTCTCAGGGAGTGATGTGTATGGTCAGGTTAAGGATGTCACTCCAGTTCTCGGCAAACGGAAACGTGGAGTTGATCATGAAGATGATGATGATGAAGGGATCTTGAATAAAAAATCCATAGTATGGGAGTTAGAGTATTGGCACATCTTAGCAGTCCGACATTCAACTGATACCATGCATTTAAAGAAAAACAATTGTGAGAGCTTTGTCGGCACAATCATGAACATGAAGGGTAAAGGAAAGGACCAAGAGAACGCTAGAGCTGATTTAGAAGAGATGGGCATTCGTCTTGAGATTTACGTCCAAGAAGCGAAAAATGAAAAAGACCTTCTTGTAGCCGCCACCACAATGTCTAGAAAGACCTTCTGGGAAAGAAGTCTATGAATTCGGAACGAAAAATGTACGATCAAGTCTATCTTCTTGTTCTAGAACATATGGAGGTGGTTGCCGGTTTGAAAAATGGATGAACCTTACCTCTCTTGTAATTGATACTCTCTTGTAATTGGTACGATCAAGCCCATTTTCTGAAAATGGGCTCTCCAAGCTCTCCTCGGGGTATATCTCGAGGAGATTGATTGTAGGCGATGATGCAAGGAACATAAAGATTTAGATAGGTTCGGGCTGCCGGAGCGTAATATCATATGTCATGTGTGGTGGTTTGTATTGCCTTAGGTGTTGAGATGTTTTTGGAGGGGTCCCTGCCTGCTATTATATAGTAGTTACAAGAGAGGTAAGGTTCATCCAGTGTTATCTCTTACTCTAGAATATTCCACGCATGTGAGCAATCCTTCTACCCCGGGTCTGACAAGCCCCCCGAGCTCTTCATAGTCGAGTCTTGCAGGCGTCGAGTACTTATAAAGACGTTACCGAGTGCCTTGAGTGGTTCTGGAATCCTTCAATGCTTCGCCAAGTGCTTCGAGTAGTCTTCCGAGTACTTCCTTGGTTGCACCGAGGCTATGAAGTGCTTAAGCCCCGAATCTTCTTTTATATGGTGCGCGATGAACTCGCGCTCCATATAGAGTAGCCCCCAAGCCTTAGGTTGAATCGAAAAATTAGGGTGAGGGTCAAATCAGTCTTCAAAGAATCTTCCAAATCTCTATTTGAAATTCAAATTATATTTAAAAAATATATCATTTATGACACATATCCAGTAGCCCCTGAGCCTTGAATCAAAATCCCTTGATTTGGAATTAAGGATCTAAACTTGTGGCATCTATTTTATCTTCAATGGTATCGACAAATAAATCAGATTCGATATCTAGGAAGCGTCTTTTTCCAGAAAAAATCCCAGAAAAATGTTTCAATTAGATACCTCACACCGAATATATCTGAAAACACCTTTTAGGAAAAAAAAGGGGATGTTTATCAGTTTCCTGTATGATCACATGTCGCGTACAGTAGAAAGAATCTGTCCTGTTACACCCGTGACCTCTTTGTCTCATTGTGTCACGGGTTGGATTCAAGTGAGTTCCCTCCTTCTATAAATGAGGGGGTATGGCTCTTTGCGGAGGCATCCTACCATAGAAGCCATGACTCTGAGTTGGTGTTCATCTCTGGAAAGCTCTCGACCTCCAGATAGAAGTAGTTTCTTCCTAGCAACTGGTGCGAGAAGAGTACTTGCGAGCAACAAGAACACTTTTTATGAGCCATGCCATCATCCTTGCTGTGGAAGAACCGCCTAAATTAATCCGGCTCAAGTGCGACGACCAATGCCACGAGGACAACCTGATCTGCCACGCACTTCAAACGGAGTAATCTGACAGTCCAGTCGGGTGAAGTCCCGATGAAACCACCTGAGTTTCGATTGAACCCAAAGCTTACATAAAGCTTACACGAAGGTGAGTCCAGAGAGTACAATATTTTATCATTTATTACATCACAGAGTTCAACATGACTTTATTACAAACCGAGTTCGAAATAGTACTTTTGAAGTTCAACATGAAAGAGGTTCATCAGAGTTCTTTATTTATTGCAGCGAAAATAAAACACGAGAGCTAACGACGTCATTGATGTCACGATGAAGCCTGTACGTGACCTCACCCATATCCTCAAATGCAGCACCTGAAAACAAAGCCACAAGTAAGGCTGAGTATACTAGCTGAGTATACTAATACTCGGCAAGACTTAGCCTACTATGGGTATACTTAGCCCACTTATCTAGACATGCAAGACTTTTGACTTGAGGGGTTTGTTTTGCCAAAAAGCATCTAAAAGTGAATCCTTATTTTCAAGTTTTAGCATCAAGTTCTAATTCAATTAACCATTTTATAGGTGAACAACTATCCAACATCACACATGGTGAAAGAATTAATTTGCATCCCACCATGTTCATCATCATTATTGTTCCACTTCATACTCTATATGGTAGAAGTATTAAGCAGTCTCAATAACCGCGAGAAACGAACGATTCAAATCGAGGTTGTTAACCTTGCAAGACAAATCTAACACACACACATGGGGAACGAAGTCATCCACGCAACATTTCCCCTTTCTTTTCGGGTTGTGGCTGCTCCTGCACCCACCAGGGAATGAATTCAAGAGGGTCGGAAAAAGTCCACTTGCCGGGCCAATCAGGTACTTAAGCTTACCAATTACCATATTTCTTGGTATGTGGTTTGTACGTTCAAATACTTAACCACCACTAGCACACACTGCAGCCTTAGCATTTTTCACTAAACAGACGGGGCATCTACAACGTACCATGGCCCCGCTCATCGACCTTATAATTGCAGCATGTAGTAAACATTCAACTTCTATAATCTCGCGAGTGACAGCAAATTACTCGACTTTTACCGGTCCTATTAGCATGGCACTCTAACAAACTTGACAACTAGTGTTCAAACATGGGTACTAACGGTGGGTGAGTACCACTAGCAGGGATTCTGGGGAACCCCCGTTTAGAGATTCGGCCAGGGGTGTATCACACAGCGAGAGCTTCCTCGAGGGAAGGGTGAGACGGTGCTTTTAAGACACCATACATCCTATGGGTTGTGATTAGTTGGGTTCTTGGTGTTCTGGGATCCGATCCCTTTACATGTCCGGGTATCTTTCTATTTATAGACTAAGTTTTGCATGAACATCCTTCTCATCATGTGAAGGCACCCACCAGCTTATCTTGTCCTTTGTCAGGCGGCCGCACGGTCTTGTCGGACCCACCACGATACACCCGGGGTGCACTCGGAGGCACCCCGGGACGTGTCCTGCTGCATACTAGGAGCCCCGAGATGCGCCTCCTGGGCACCCTTGTGGACCAGTATGACCCGGGTGACCATGAGTCAACCCCGGGAGGGCGGCTCGGGCCACCCCGGAGTTACCTTGATGCGATGTGCAGTAAATTGGTGGCAGGCCCCGGCCACTGCCCATTTACAGACTAATGGGACACGGCTCAGGGATAAGCCTCCCCAGCTGGCTCTCCTTATCATCTGAGCACACGTCTGCCCCCGAAATCATGATATTTTTACAGGGAAGCTGCGCTCCTCCTCGGGTTCCGCACCAAGCTCGGTGGTGTGGCGCCGTAATCTCCCGAGGTTCTCGCCCGGTAAAAATCTTTTACCGGGCGGTTGTCTTCGTGGGGAAGGAAAGGGACCTCCCTGGGCCGCCCGCGGCTGGCCGAGCCCTGACCCGTTCTCATGGGCGCCTGCTCCCGTGGGCGGTCAGTCTGGGCTAGTGCCCAGACCCGCTCCAGCTGACGTTGCGGGCTGGTGGGCCATCTTCCACTTAATCCTCTTGTCCGGGGTTATGGGTACCCCGTTCCCATTACGCTGATAGGTACCTAGGATCATGTAACTAAGTTTTCATCCGACTCCTATAAACTTAATACACAATACCATATCTATAAATAATAGTTGCATAAGTTGAAAATAAGGGTTATGCTCCGGGGCTTGCCTTCCTTAGCAAAGTTAGCCTTGGGCTCTTCCGAACTTTGGTTCGGGTCTTCAATAATTTCAGTTAGATTAGCTTGGGCTTCACGCTACTCATTCTTGGACTCGGAAATCAGTTCGTATGTTCCATCGGCCAGAGTACTCGTATCTATATGAAATGCATATGCATTAGTTATAGTGATAGTAAAGCTTAATTATTTACTTCACTAATAAGTGGTAAACCAAAACACAAGTTTTGTTATGAAACATATTAGATACGTTTTCTTGGGCAAACGTTTATAGAGTAGTAATTAATCTTTACTCAAACTCATTATGCAAGTTGGGTTTGTCACTTTTGTTCTTTGCCATTTTTCATATAGAAACTTGGTTTATTCATTACTATTACTAGGAAGGGTTTGTGGTGCTGAAAATTTTACACAGTGCAGCAAACTTAAATATGAACTTGCAGTAAAAATTACAGCGAAAAATAGTAAGGAATCTAGACATGAAAAATAACTTAACCTGATTACTCTAATATAAAGATTGAATTATTCAGAGCAATATACAACAGTTCTGGTGCTCAAAATTTTGAGTGTTCTAAACATGCTGGGCATCTTACTGTAGATTTTTCAGAATTGTTCTACGCAAACACCAGCAGTAAAAATTTATGCAAACTTAAATCATATATAGCAAGACTAAAATCTACAGAGACTTCCAGGGGTTTTCGGAGTCTCAAAATTTTACCAGAGCCTATTCTAAGCATGAACATGCATCAAAATATCAGCATTTATATAGTACAGAAACTATCTATTTTATTTTAGGTTTACTAAACCATGCAAAATTATTATAACGGCGCTCGCAGGAGCAGGACGGGTCATAACATAAACAGGCTAGATGAAGAAGAGCTGCAACGGCAAAAATGGATTACTAGGTTAAGGTTGGGGAAGAGCATCGCGGGCTATCATCTTGTCCTATTTCAGAGTTGTCCACCATGGCTTCGAGCCTCTGATGCGCGGTGAGCCAGCAATGGGAGTTGTAGCGGCCGCAACCGGCACTGTGAGGCCGCTCAGCGACACTTGTGAGGCAGACAGCAGCTGAGGTCGACGTGGAGTGGAGTGCGGCGGGGTGGTGCGGTGGTGCCTGTGCGGCGGGCCACAAGCGGCGGCTGGGGTTGAGACAGGAGAGAGTGGAGTGCAGCGGCTAGGGTGGAGGTGGATAAGTGGAGTGAGAGGGTTAGGATTTGAGGATAGATTCAATAATACATATAATAAGACAGTTTAATTGGATTTGGGTCAAATTCATAGGGCATATGGGCTAAAATGAGCAAGACACTTGGACTAGTTTTGTTTTTTTCTGCAGGTTTTTCTTACCCGCGGATAGATGGATATGGATAGTATACATTCACACCCATACCCACCATACCCAGTGTGTACAGAATTTTGCCCAATAAGTACCCACAGGTGGAATGAGACCCACCTTGTTGAGACCCACCTTGTTGTCGGGTAAAACCCGCCTGGTACTTTGATTTCGGGTACCTATTGCCATCCCTCGTGACAAATTGATAATAGGAAAAAGCTTCCGAACTCAACACCAAATCTAGAGCAGCCACGGTGTATGTCACGAGTGATGGCCAAGGCCAAAGCAAATGTGGTCCAAACAATATAACCAGGCAGTTCAGGTTTAATATCTGGCTATATATACCATGAAGTATTATCCACCGATTGTCCATATGTATAACCATTCCACAAAAGTAAACTTTACAAACAGGGATTAATTTCACCACTATATTCAACATAACAGATTCAGTAACCATGATGGCATTTGTTTTAGGTATCGTCACCAACTTTGATTCTGATAGTGTGCTGCTTTTTATTTCCGATCACCACCACCAAACTCTGTGGAGTTCCCATTCCAGAATACATTTCGATCATCAGATGGACCCTGGTCATCACTCCCCAGAGTGTGGACATTGGCACCAAATGGTCTGGACCGCCTTCGCAGCGTGTTTGCAGAGCTCTCATCTGTCAGCTTCTTGGCCCCTGTTACCAGGAAGAGGCCGGCGCTCACTCCAAGGACCAGATGGGCGGCCTGTTTCAGAGAGATATAAAGATAACCGCACATATCACAAATCACCGAACTACAAAGGTTTAAATGAAATGCCTATGCAATCATTCTAATTCCAAATCTTGATGGGACACGGGGCAGAATAAGAAAACATATACTAAGCTGCTACAGACCTTCATTTGGCTCTAGCTCTGGCCTTGACGTAGTAGGATTTCCCCTCAAGTAGGAGAGAGGATTCGCATAAGACATGATGGTTCGCAAGTAACCAAAATATCCCCCACCGCCTGAACTGTCACCAGCATAAGATGACGATGATTGAAGCCTTGATACCTGAACAGGCTGCCGATGTGGAACAACAATCATAGCATGACGGTTTTGAATACCCAGCTCGTATAGTGTGGTTTCCATATCTGAACAAGAATTTGGTCATCAATTTAACTAGATATCAAAAACTTCTGCAGTGATAAAAATAACAAAACAACTATACAAGAGATAAATCATACATTCAGGGAATATTCTGGAACTGATTGTCGTGTACAAGACAATATAGAAAAGAAAAAACAATATGCATGCTTGAAATGCAACTTTAGTATGCATTCGGTATTGTATTTAAATAGTTGGTTCCTGGGTATATTGCCAGATTAACTGTCTTCAAGGAAACAAAGCTGGAGAAGTTATTGGTCCTGGTTTTCTGTTTCTCTTTCTAGGTTCATCTGCACCCAGTCAAGTCAAGTTTCCTAAACAATGCTGAGGAACCAGAAAAAACTCTGCTAGCCTTGACAAATATGCCTACCAGATCACAAAAATGAGAATGAAAAATACTAAACACCTAATGTAAAAACGAATATCAAGTACTAGAACTGAAGATTCAGTACCTTGGTCAGAGAAAATTCTTTTTGGATAAACCAGAGAGAGATCATAAGAGCCAAGCCCACTGCCTTTGTTTTCATCCACAAAATTCTTCACTTTCCTTAAAACATCTTGTTTTGTCAATTTCATTTCCAGTCTATTTCCACTGGGCATTCGAATGCTAAGCTGAATATCATCTGATTTCACGGAACTAGAAACAGGTTCATCAGGGGCACTAGAAGTTACGCTATCTTGTTGCACAAGCAACTGGGTGGAAACGCCTCTAGAACTGCTTGTACTAGGAGTTGCCACCACAGGAACTGCAGCGCAAGTTCCATCATCTTTGTTCTTTCTTTTCAGAGATGGTGTAGAGTCTTCATCTTCTGGGTTGGCAGAACTACCCATGCTTACACTCCTTGAACTAATAGGCAAATCACATCCAACTTCAGTACATGCTGAATCTATCTTTTCAACAGCTATACCGCCTGGATCTGATTTTGATCCTTCGCCTTGTTTTTCATCTATCTCAACCAGTTCCTGAATAAGACATGTTTTATCATCTTAGCCCATGTACTATTTGGAATGAAACATCCATTACGTATAAAGGTCATATGGAATGAACAAAACAACTTACATCATGGTTGGTGGTACTAGGTAGTTGTGACACCAACTCAGCTGAATGAGCAACTCCACTGGCTCCAGAAATGTATGGCGCACTGGATGAAACAGAAGGATCTTCTGAAGTAGCAGAGCCTCCTTGTGGAAGCAAAGTAGTAGTAGTATTCACAGGTTCAGCATTTCTTGAAGCAAGCGATGCTGTCAACAAGGTTGCCGCTGTCTCCTACAACACACAAGTATACATCTTTTGCAGAACCTAGAGGTAGAGAAAAAAAAAACTGGAAAACAGACTAATGCAAACCATATGATGACCAATCATTATTTTTGTTTCTCAATGATATGCTTGTAGTGACATGCTTGCACACATGATGACGGCTAACTGATCATAGTTGAACAATGAAATATGGAAACTCTTTAATTGTAGCTGTTTGGGGGTCAATCCCTGACAGCTGCGAAACTGTATCAATTTCCTGACTAATAGAGGGTATTAGGCCAAATACTCTAAATTCAGATTATCCTGACAAACCCTAAATGAATTGCCTGATTTTTATGTATTATATAGAGCAAAATGATGTTACAAACTCGTCCAAACTGCAACCAACTTTTAACGCTTTGGCACTATTATACCTTACAATAATTCTATTTGTCACATAAAATGGTGCTAGATTCATCCTCAAAAGTTCTTCAGTACAACTGTTATAATATGTCTGCTAAGTAAATTATGAGACTATCCATGTCTTGAACAACTGACTGGAGGTAGTAAGTTGATAGCGAATGAATGTTCTGGCCCAAGCAAATGAAAAATCATCCAACTCTAAATGCACACCAGCAGTTTGAAGGCAAAATGGAAAGCTCTTTTGAGGGTGTTTGAAAATTTCGCCATCTTGATCATACGAGTGGCACAAAATTTTCCATTCTGGCCCACTTTCAGTGACTCAGATGGTCAAACGTGTCAGTGACACAGGTATTTGACACTAAGAGTGGTAGAAGACAAAATGCCCCTTTTCTGGGACAGAGAAATGTTTGAATCATCACCAAGTTTGTGAAACAGACAAAGGTACCAGGGTAAGCCTAGCATAGCGCCTTCTATTATCTATATGAGTATGTAACGCCTAGTCAATGTGAAAAAAACTAAAACCTTGTGGCGTCCTATGGCGCAAATGATAAACCTAGGATACGCCAAGGGTACAATTTTTTCCGTAACAAGGGTTTGAATCCCTCGCTTTCTGCCCCCTCAGATCATTTGGGATTTTAGAATTGTAAGGAATTCTGACCCCCGGATATATAAGAAATGAATCCAATATGTAAGGAAAAAATTCCCAAAATTTTTGGATTTTTTTACTCCTCGCGCCCAGGATTATGTCCTGGGTAATTAGATAAGAATCCAAAGACAAAGAAGGAAACAAAGAATGGCACCTCACAAACCATGAAATGACCCAAAAAGATAGATTCAAAGAGGTATCAAACTACACCTCACTCGAGGAGGGAACTAGCATGACATAGAGTTAACTAACTCACGTTAATTCTCAAGGCCTGTTAGTGTTCATGTTGTCATTGAGACCTATTATCTGCTATTATCTCAATGGAACCAAGTTAAATTGTATAACTTTGCAACTAATCATCAACTAGTAGTTATGACTATATAGTGATGTGTAGGACTTTAATTAAAAAAAAAGATTCAAAGGGACAAATTCCCAAGATTCGGTGCAAAGGGAGGAAAAATGAAAAATCTGGTATCATAAAGGAAATGCACAGGATTTGTCTGTAAACTCACAAGAAAAGAGTTGATTTTGAAAGTAAGGAAACCAGGAGTTGTCTTTCAAGAAGGTTTTATGGTGGCCCCATTTGATAAGGACAGACAGAACTTATACATGACTCAACTATCAGGTAATGCCTAGAGATACGTGATCAGTATCATGAAACATTTCTGGAACAGACTAGATGTAAAATATAAGAAGTTTCCATACCTGAAGATGAAGGGCAGCCCAAGCTTTCTCGATACTTTCTTTCATATTCTCAGAACTGATATGTCCCTCTATGAAAAGGACTCATATTAGCACTGACCTAAAAGTTGATACATAAGAAAGATGATCTTTTCAGTTTTGAGTTATGTTAGAGTCGCCATACCATGATTCCATAGCATAACTCCATTCAGTCCAATCACGGATATACTTGGCACAGACTTTTGGGGATCTGATTCAGATATTTAAGGATGAAACTGAAAAGATTAAATTAGAACACAAATGATCTTAGAAGATCCTAAGAGTCCCACAAATATTGTCATTAGTTTAGCTGTGGGACCTATTAACTGATTAACTAATTAGTTAAGTACCAAAATAGCTGCATTATAAGATGCAGTTTAGCATGCTAAACACTTCTCCAAGACGATGCAGCAAATCATATTAGAATCTTAACACTGCAAATGTTATCTCTCCAAAGTTCTATGGAATGCAGCTGACAAATGACAATATTTGACAGAGGTAAACAGCTAGATTTATCGTCGATCCAGATAGGGCAAAAGTTAACCAAGATAGATGCTACACAGACCAATGCTCTAAATGGAAAATAATGGACCAAATGAAGTTAATGGCACCTATAGTATTGAGATATCAAACCAGTTTCCCACATGATATTATGTCTATCCTTATAGCTGTCATTTAAAAGAATGGATTGGTAGTTGCTAGCTTCTCTATTTTGCCTCCTTACAAAGAAAACCACAACAAAAGGAGGAGAAATGCAAGGAAATTAAATTCATGTAATCAACTCCCAAAGAAATTATACTTAGTGCTCCCTCCATTGCATTCCTTCTAGGCAACAAGCCACCTCTCCCTTCCACGCTTACCCAAAAGATTTCTTCTAAATAAGAAACTAACCCATAAACAGTTGCTTGTGACCTCTTCGAACAGGTCCCAGCAGAACTCATGTATCATATTTTTGAACTTCAACTATAAAGTCTCTTCAAATCCCATGTCTTGAGATACTGGGGAATGCAAATTCTATATAACCATTATCATGCAAACACCCACACCTCCATGCTCCGTTGTTGGCACATTTGACATGGATGCACACTCTAGCACATCACATCACATTGTGTAAACCCAGAATCAAATGGCAGCTAACCTGATTTAGCCGTGTGTGCTTGGTGTAGGGTGGTTTGGACCTGAGATGGGATCATGGCATAGGCAATGGTACAGGCCCACATTAGCAATGCAGGATGGACTGGAGCTCCAGCTAGTGCGCTTATAAAAAAAACACGAAGAAAGGTCCAACACAAGCTGATACAGCAGTGCAGGCTTAGACAGTGATTACCCCCTCTGGTAGTGCAAATGAACCCGGTAGCAGCGTGAAGCTATATTGACTGCCAACTGGAGCATGTGTTATAATTATTTTTCCATTTCTACTGTCCACTCCAGGGTGTCAACAGAAGGTTTGTAATAAAGCATAATTTATTGGAATGCAAGGGCCGAAAAAAAATTCAAAAGAAACTGCAAATTGTCTGTTGGTAAACACTTTGATCCATTTTAATCTCTAGCATGCATGGTAACAAATATCACATTCTAACAGGTAAATCACTCAATCCAATGCAATGAGACTGACAGATTACTTTGCTAGCACTCCGCAGCTATTGACAGGAAAATTTGAAAAGTATGTCATGCCATGATAAGTTGGTCACAGTAGTTAAACATACATTGCAATATTAATAATAAGTCCTTCAAAAATAAACATATTAAAATATACATAAGTACATTTCATCTTTAGGGAGAAAGGCTCAGAAAATTTTATAAGTCAATATTATCATAGAATTGGTAGAGTATCAAACCAAGAGGGCATCATCTCGAATACAGTAAATCCGGAGCATACATCAACGTGTCAGAAGAAACATAAAAGGATACAGATAGCTGAAAACTGGGATGCATCAACATTGCCTTGTTTGAGATGCAAGAAGATGCAGCATCTTCCTATCACTTCTACCACCTGACAGTAGAAAAAGAACACAAATACATGAGCAAAGTGATAACATTGATACGTAATTGCCACAGTTGAAATGCTGCTGAAACTTCTAATAACAGTTCAAAATACCTACATTTTCATCGACCAGTGTTGACTGTTCCAAACTACTCGAAGCCTCATCTTCTCCTGAAATTGAGCAAAGATATGCTATCCAATCAACAGGCTGGACTGATCACAAACCACTGTGACTTAGAGAATTATATGTATATTGTCTAGCAGGCAACTTTGTTAAAGCGAAAACTGCAAAGGAAGCAGGAGAAGGAAACTACAGCAACATAATAACTTGAGCCGGGCATAGATAATAATAAGCAAAAAGTGTATTTTTCATCGTTGAAGTATTACAAAAGTGTGGCAATCATCCCTCATGTTTCATTTGGTGCAAATCAACCCATTAACTAAGTAAGCTGGTGCATTTATCATCCCCACCTTAGTTTAACAATTGTTTAGTGCAATCTAATGATGGTTTATACCATACAATCATTTGACTAATCTCCGCTTAGCAATGTAATATGCTGAGTTGAGGATATAAAGTCTGAAAAATCAGTAAATTCTCTAAATTGGGTACCCCATAAAAATTTTATCCGAAAAATTAACTTAACCGATTCACATCGAATTATTATAGCGATTGGCTTAACATTAGACATGGTTAAGCCATGATTAGTAAGATAATTACATGACCTAAACCAATATTATATGACACTAAACCATTGTTAAATTATGGTGGGGATGATAAATGCACCATTTTATTTAGTTAAGGGGTTGATTTGCACAAAATGCAACATGAGGGTTGAATGTTACACTTTTGCAATACTTAAGGGATGAAAAATGCATTCTTTCCTAATAATAAAATGAAAGACCATGCCAACACAAAATCAACTTCAAGTCCAGTCAACTTTCAACTGCGCATGAAAAAAATGTGTACCACTAAAACCTGAACCACAATAGTATATCTTATTATTTTTGACATACTAGACACTAACGATTTCAAGGGGGAAAATGCCATGTCAATGTCATACATGGCAGTATTTTTTATCGGTTACAGGTTGTCAACAAAAGAAAAATACAATAGAAAACATTGTTTTTAAGGCGGCAAGGCGAGCTGTGGCGAGCCACTCATTCAAGTCGCCTAGGCGACGCCTAGGGAGCATAAGGCGTGGCAAGGCGACGCCATATGCTTATTAAAAACTTCAAAGCAGGAGCATGGTTTAGGGATAAAAAGGAAAATGAAGAAACAAAAAAGGCCCAGCCCAGCCCATAAAAACCCTCCCCAACTATCGTGAGCTGAACCTGCTCTGCTACAGGTGCCTCTTCTTCCTCCCGATGCTGCTCCTCTCCAACCTCCAGGTGCCTCTTCTCCCTCTCAATCCTGATCTCCATGTCCACTCCTGGAGCTGCCTCCATCCATATCTCCCCTCCATTTCCTCACTGCTGCTGCCACCCCCTTCTAAATCTCCCCTCTCCTTCCTCACTGCTGCTGCCGCTCCGCTTCTAGATCCCCATGCAAGATCCCCTGCTGCTGCCCTTTAAGAGCCAGAATCGAAGGGAATGGAAGCAGAAATGGGTCTCGTTAACCTTGCCTGGTCCTCGTCCAGTTCTTCCTCTCTCTCCTCCCTCCCCTGCTCTCTCATTTTGCTGATTTTGGTCGCGGCGTCCAGGACGCCCAGGGTTTTTCAAGCGCCTAGACGCCTAGGCAACGACTAGGCGACGCCTTAAAAACCATGATAGAAAATTGTTTCAGATGGTTGAAAAGAAAGGTAACTTTATCTCAGTTTCAATAAAACAAATTAAGCTAGGTTAATGCCCACCAGACATGGGTATACTCACATAGCTTATGAAAACAATTACAGAGAGGTACCTCAGGAAATATGGCTGATCTAGTAATATGTATACAAGAAGGAAACAAGATTAGAGTTTGACAAAAACAACTAACAAAGTATTTAATTAATTTGACCTAATTAAAAAATAAAAAGAATATAAAAGGTGTTAACTACCAATCCTCCTATTCGCGTAGGCTTAACATGGATATTACCTTTCATCATTAGGCTATCAATAAGAGAATGGCAGAAATATTTTTAAGAAGTTACAAAGATAGCATAGGAGTGGAGGAGAAATCACCTGATATGTAGACTACAAAGAGCTTTTTCTGCCTTCTTGATTGATTAATTGCATCAGGAATAGATCCTTTGTATGTCAGCGAATTAATTGTTCTCTCCATCTGAAGTTAGAAAGATAAAGTGCATCAATACATGGATAATATACTGAATCATTCATATATATTATATACCGACCAACTATAGTTCACAAGGGAGAGCAGATTACAAGGATTATAACCAAGAACAAGAACCGGGATCTTCAGCAAGTCATTGGCTTTTCTTGTTATGAGAGGCAATTTAATTGAATAGTTTGATGAGTGACATGCTTTCTCCCTTTCTATGTACATATCCCATCCAATATTTTATCATGAGCATGTCCAATAACAATATAACAACAAGAATGTTCATAGAGAATTAAAAGCATAATTTTCTGAAAACAAAAGCCCCACACAATAGTTAATACAAGCGAAACATATTTTTGACATAAGAAACACATAAATGAAATCTGGAATCAGGATGCTAAAAAGCCACACCAGGCATCAGCGTGACTATCCTGACAGCAGATCATTTTTTGGCGAACTTGAATTTTATGTTTTCAGAAACCTTCTTTGACATGATAAAGTAACAAAGGGGTACGTAGAGAAGAAAACAGCAAAAATAATCAGGGATTTCTATGAACAATCAAGCGCTTGATTGCAAAAGGGAAAACTCTGCCACCAAGTTATTGCAAGAATATATACTGATTCACCATCACCGTTAAAAAGAACAAATAGAACAACAAGAAGCGCTGCAACAAACCTGACAACCCACGCACCGCCAGACTGCAAAATAGCAATACAAATCCGTATCACGCGCAGACATGAGCCCCCTGCCCCTACCCAGTCAACCAAAAAGACCTATCAACTTCCGAGAATTCGAATTAATCAGCCAGATGTTTCGTGCTAAGAAACAACCGGACGGAAGTAACCAGAATGCTCAGTAGCAGCAGCTGGATGCAGTTCCAAATATTGCCCCCCCCCCCCCCCGCCCCCCCGGACAACCGCGCACCAACGAAGCGCAGTACCAATTTCCGAGATCGCCAATCCACGCAGCTAATCATCTCAAGAAACAAACCCCGCAGGTGAGTAGTGAAACCCCGCCTCAGGCTAGTCTATTCTAATCCAGGAACAAAGAGGAGGAGGCGCCCAGGAACCGGACAACTGATAGGCTGCATAAGGATGGAGAAGAGTGGAACTGAATCAGTGAGGGCGGACTCACCACACAAGGCCGATCCGGATCCCAAGTCGCGGCGGCGGAGAAAGATGACGACGACGACAGGGTGGGGGAGCAGGGAGCAGCGGTCGGCGGAGTAACCTCCTGAGAAGTCCTCGTGTTGCATTCCCTTTTTTTTTGATTTTTCATCGTTACGATTCTTGAATATTTCTCACGCATCCTGCGATTGTAGCATTCGGAACGATAGGGTGTGGGGTAGTGAAATATTTACACGAGGCAGTGGCGCGGGGCCCATGTGTGGTTTCGGGATGTTGAGGTGCGAGGATAGGAGGAAGGAGTAGGGCTAGTATGTCGGATGCGATCGGGGTAGTGAAATATTTACAAGAGGCAGTGGCGCGGGGCCCACGTGTGGTTTCGGGATGTCGAGGTGCGAGGATAAAAGGAAGGAGTAGGGCTAGTATGTCGGATGCGTTCATACCAGCACTAAAGCATCGGATCCCATCAGTACTCCGAAGTTAAGCGTGCTTGGACGAGTTGCATTCCTTTTTTTTATTTTTCGTCATTACGATTCTTGAATATTTCCCGCGCATCGTGCGATTGTAGCATTCCGAACGATAGGGTGCGGGGTAGTGAAATATTTATAAGAGGCAGTGGCGCGGGGCCCACATGAAGGGAAAACTCTGCCACCAAGTTATTGCAAGAATATATACTGATTCACCATCACCGTTAAAAAGAACAAACAGAACAACAAGAAGCGCTGCAACAAACCTGACAACCCACGCACCGCCAGACTGCAAAATAGCAATACAAATCCGTATCACGCGCAGACATGAGCCCCCTGCCCCTACCCAGTCAACCAAAAAGACATATCAACTTCCGAGAATTCGAATTAATCAGCCAGATGTTTCGTGCTAAGAAACAACCGGACGGAAGTAACCAGAATGCTCAGTAGCAGCAGCTGGATGCAGTTCCAAATATTGGCCCCCCGCCCCCCGGACAACCGCGCACCAACGAAGCGCAGTACCAATTTCCGAGATCGCCAATCCACGCAGCTAATCATCTCAAGAAACGAACCCCGCAGGTGAGTAGTGAAACCCCGCCTTAGGCTAGTCTATTCTAATCCAGGAACAAAGAGGAGGAGGCGCCCAGGAACCGGACGGAACTGATAGGCTGCATAAGGATGGAGAAGAGGAGTGGAACTGAATCAGTGAGGGCAGACTCACCACACGAGGCCGATCCGGATCCCGAGTCGCAGCGGCGGAGAAAGACGACGACGACAGGGTGGGGGAGCAGGGAGCAGCGGTCGGCGGAGTAGGCGAGGTCCTCCGACGAGGGGAAGAATCGTTCGGATCTAATCGGCTAGTCGACGGCGGGTTGCAGGCTCAGGGAGGATTGGTTGGGTCGGGCTGGGCTAGGGTTTGGGTTTGGGCCTGAAACAAAAGGCTGACCGCAATCTGCTCTGCTGCCTTATAAACCTGGGTCATTGGGCTCATTGCGCCTTCCGAGACCCAGCGGTTTTTTTATTTTTTTATTTTTTATTTTCGTTTTTTACAAAAATATATTTTTGTTTTCAAAATTTACAGGAATATACCCCGGCCGCCCCGCTGCCGGGCGGCCGGGACCTGGTCGCCCCGCTGCAGGGCGGCAGGGGCTTTTCTGCAAAAAATTTCCCGGAGAATTTACGCTGAAGCCCTTGGAGGACCGGTCGCCCGACAGCGTTGCGACCGCCTCCCAGAGGCCGCCGGCCCTCATTTGCTTCACCAAAAATATGTGGTGCATATTTTTTTTTGCTTATGTTTCAAGGAACCCAGTTTACCTCTATGACACCAGCCACCAGCTGCAGGGACTTTAGGTAAGTATGTGGTGCATAATTTTTTTTGCTTATGTTTTATAGTCGAATGCTCATACATTACTATTTACACTTAGGATCACAACAGTTCACCAGAGCGGGGCCTTCTTCGTATCACCCTATGCCGCCACCAGGAGGATATCAAGGAGTTTATTCCTATCCACCACCACCACCACCACCACCTCCAACACAGGGTACGTACAATCATTTGTACGGAATTGCATTCACATATTTAACATTGCTTAAAAAAATGTTTTTTGTGATCCGTAGGGTGGACAACAACGAGGCCTCCTTCGACAACTTTACACGGTTGTTTGCTACGCCTGCCCAGGACGATGATCCCAACTTGCATACACCTCTAGCTCAGTTACGCCGTCCTGCCAGAGACGTGAGGCCACCGGACCGTCATAGCTACCCTACAGATCACGTACCAGCACAACGTAAGAGAGGTCGGCACGGTAGGGGTGGTTAGTTGTTGCCACTTGTTTCTCTATTATTATTAGGGACATGTCGTCTTGGTTTTCATATTTTGTACTCAAACTTCGTTTATGCTACCTTGCAATGCAAGTACATTTTTGCAGTACCAATGAACTGTTAGACCATTATATGTTATATGAATAGTATTACGACAAACCGAGAATTTTTTTCTGAATTTTTGGTGAAGCAAACGAGAGCCGGCGGCCTCGGGGAGCCTGCCGCCCCGCTGCTGGGCGGCCTGGGGGCCGGCCGCCCCGCTGTTGGGCGACCGGTCCTCCAGGGGCTTCAGCGCAAATTCTCTGCAAAAGTTTTTGCAGAAAAGCTCCTGCCGCCCCGCAGCGGGGCGACCAGGTCCCGGCCGCCCGGCAGCGGGGCGGCCGGGGTATATTCCTGTAAATTTTTAAAACGAAAATATATTTTTGTAAAAAACGAAAATAAAAAATATAAAAATATAAAAACCGCCCGAGACCCATGCATTTCACTCTCCAGCATCGGTCGGTAACGAAAAAGTCTAGCGGCCTCTCTGGAACCCTCTCGCCCATCTACAGTTGAGAGAGGCGTGCCCTCTCGCCCATCTACATCTACATCTATAGTTGAGAGAGGCGACAAGAAGGGATCCGGTCTCCCCGGCAGGGCCGGCAGTCTTCCTCACCTCTGATGGCCCATGGGGTTTCGCAAGGTGGTGGAGACCGCGGGTCTCCTGCCGGTCGGTGGTAGTTCTAATAGATCTAGGGTTTGTTTCCCGGTGGCACGGTCGAGGCGGCGGTGACGGCGGCGCCTTCGTGGAATAAGGTCCTCTCCGGTTCGTCCTCGCCCCGTTGGTGTTGCACTCCGACGCCGACGGCAAACCGGTGAAGGTAGGGTTCCGTTGGTGAACTCACTGTACAGGAGTCTAGGCCTGGAGCTTTGCCGTCTTCTGCGGCGGGACTGCCGGCGCTTTGCTTCAAGGTTGCAGAGCAGGCTTTGGGGTTCGCGGATGGAGGGGCCAAGCTCGTATTTCCCTCGACAACGGCTGTTGTAGACGGCGAGCAGTGGTCCTGGATCAGAGGAGCTCGGGGTGCGGCCCCGGTCGATTGGCTTTCAGCGATGCCTTTATCTCATCCGCGTGGGTGAGTGCCTACTGCGACTACTCAAAGCCTTGTGGCGATAGGGTCCCTCCTAATCTGGTGGACAAGACGGCGAACTGGCGACTCCGGTGGTGTCCGCCGGCGGCCGGCGGGAGCTGGTTCTGGAGGATTCAAGGTGCAGATGGTCCTAGGGGCTTGTTTGTAATTTTGTTGTTTGCTACGGGTATATTAGCAAGAAACCTGCTGTCTGTATCTTTTTGGTTATTTGTATGCGTCTTTGTACGGTTTCCTTAACATCAATACAGGTATGGCTTGATAAAAAAAAAGTCTAGCTGCGAAAGGACCTGTAGCCTAGTGGTAATAAGAGTCTCGGTAGCACCTGAGGTCCTGAGTTTGACTTCCTATAGAAGCGAATATTTTGGGATTTAACGGTATTGTGCATTCAGTGGTATGTGACGTTCCCATCGACAGCGAAGCGCCTATGGTGACTTCGTCAATCTTGAGTATTTGCCGGCTCAGTCTTCGAAGATGCTCATAGGGGTAGGGTTTGCGTACGTGTGTTCATAAGGGTGTGAGTGTGCGTGCGTTGTGAGTGTCTTAGTTGTCCTATGTAATCTAAAAAAAAGTCGAAAAAGTCTAGCTAGCATGTAAATGGTACGGATATTTTTCAACCGTATTTGAATTCGATCCGGTCTGGAAGAGTTTTTATCTGTACGAATCTAATTCCTGGTATTCAATATTCATAACCGATTCGTATCCGATTATTAAAAAGTTATATTTTTATGAGTCAATATCCATTGCAAATTTATCTGGCAAAAACTAACATTATTTTTATCCAACTCTGTATTCAAACAAAAATATAAAAAATTATGATATTAGTAATATCTGTCCGTATTCGATCCGTTTACATCCTTAAGTCTAACCACCAACCGGTCGCTAGATCTTAAGACCGCACAACCCGCACTACATGTCTACGGCCTGTTAAAGCATCACAGGCTACATCCATCCTCGTAACACGATCCATATCCGCACGTTCTCCACCCTAGTATAGTGGGCTCCGGAGCAAGTTTTGGGCAAAAAATTTTTTATCTTCTTCATACAATCTCTATTTCGACAATCGATTGCAATATTGTGTTCTAGATGATAAGATGAACAAAATTAGATCCCACTTGTATATATTTTAGTGATTTTTTGCACAAACTTGTGTGTAAATTTAAGTTTGATGGTTGTTAAAGAAATTTCTACAATATACATACACAAGTCGTTATGTATAGTTAGAGATGAAAACGGTCGGGGAAAACTCCTAAACCATTCCCACAACCACATTTTTTGACCAGGAACAGGATCGGGAATGGGAATGTCAGACGGGAAAACGAAATCAGTATTACGGGATATCGGGAACGAAAGAGTTCAATCGGGAATATACCAATTATGATCGGGAATCGGGAAGTCAAGATGGGAATATAAGAAGGCCTAAACAGCCATAGAGGAAGACCTTCATATTACATAGCACAATTCCAGAATGGTAACTGATCACAAGTTCCAGAATAGCAGCAGCGAGCTAGCAACATCCAACGACCAACAAACCAATTGGCAACAGTAGGCAGTAGGCAGTAGGCAAAGGCTGATTTTACATATCACATAGCAACAGACCAAGCAGTAGGCATCACGCCATCACACACATACGGTGGCAGCAGCAGTAGACCAGCAAGTCAGGCCCTGTTTGGTTTGTTTGCGATAGGAAGTATTGCAAACTTGACCAATAATTAGGGGTATTAAATAAAGGTAATTTATAAAACTAATTTCACAAATTTGCTCTACTTCGCGAGACGAATCTAATGAGGCATTTGACCGCACGATTAGAGGTTAGTTACTGTAGTATTACTGTATCCAATCATCGATTAATTACCGTCATTAGATTCGTCGCGAAAAGTTACACTCATCCGTGAAAAGGTTTTGCAAATAAACTTTGTTTAGTACTCTATGCATGCAAGATTCTCTTTTTGCAATAGGTGCGATAGGTGGAACCAAACAGGGCCTCAATGCCCAAGTCTGAAATCCCCAACTCCCAGCAGCGGCGGCGGCATCTGTGTCAGCACTGCGGCAGGAGAAGGCGAGTAGTCAAGCATGAGTTAAGCCGGCGGTGGTGGGCCTGGGTGCAGCGGCAACCTAGGAGCGACAGGACTAGGGGATGCATGTGACAGTCCAGGTTTTATGGTCTAAAAACACCCCTTTAAAATAAAACTTTTGTGTTTTAAAATTTAAACCATGATTTCTATAGCAAGGGTATTTTTGTAATTTTGGAAAAGTACAAAGTTCTTTTTACAAAATCATTTTGCAAAAGACAAAATTTCAAATTTTGTGAGGGGTTAAAATGCATATTTTATTTTTCACTTTTACCCTCATAAAAAGATGTATTTATACTTAAAACTACCCTTGCAATTTGAAAAATAAAATTGTGTTCTTTTGCATTTTAAAGGAATTGGCGGATTTCAAAATATTTCAAAATCTTTTGATCTAGAGAAAATTTGTACAACATGAAAGTTCTGTCTTGAAAAACTGAACAACTATCGTTTTGGGCACTTTTTCATTTGAGCCCTAGTTCAGCGGGAAATTTTAGTTTTTAGATAGCCCCCTGAACTTTTCACTTTTTACAAATAAGTCCCCATCTTCATCTTCTACCTCCAGCCCACCGTTGCTCGCGCCACGCCGCTCCGACCTCCCCTGCAGCCCGCCACCTCACCGGCCGCCCCTGGGGAATAGGCACCACCGCTGAAACTCACCCACAGCCCCTGACGAGTTCATCTCCCCCCTGGCATACTCATCCTCAACTTCCTCGGCCTATAAATTGGCCAGTCACCCCTCCTTTACCGTCATCCACCGCTGCCGCTCTCTTCCAACTCCAGCGAACCCTCGATCCATCACCACAGCACCGCCTCGACTCCCACAACCCTCTAACAAGCTTCACCATGTCCCAGTGAAGCTCTCCAGCCACTCAAACCCACCGTGCCTCCACCGGAGCACCGCCACCCGCTGCTACCGCCGCCGGCGAGCACTGGCCGCCGCGGACAGCTCGCCCAGACCACCTCGAGCCCCAAAAATACCACCCACAGGTACGGTTCGCCATCCTCTCCCTTTTCCCCTTTCCTCCCGCGCCGCCAGCCCGTCCGTCGCCGGAATCAAGATTGGCCAGGACCTCCCCTGCCACCGGTCATGGCCTGGATCTGATTGCGTTGATTGGAAAAGCAATAAGGTCTTTTCTGCAAAATTCCAGAAACCCTTTCATATTTTTCTTGTGAACTTTCAAAATTCATAGAAATTCGTAAAAAAAATAGAAAAATGTGAAATTAATTTTGTTGTGTTCCTTTTGACTAGATCTACAACTTTGGCTACTAAAGTTTGTATGAAACTTTATGTTGTGTGCTCTAGTTTAATTGTTAGCATATGAGTTATTTATTTATATCTTTTTAACCCTAGCCTTGTTATGCTTGATTTTTGAACCATGTAATCTATGTGTTATGTATGTTCTTGTATAAAATTTTTGGCTCAAATGCTTGATTTTTGCTTGTTATTTCATGTGATTTATTTATTTCTAGCCTATGCTCTTTTTATTTTATTAAAGCATGTTTTTGTTAATTTTCTTAGGGTCATCTTTTTTCCATGGGCTCTACTAATCACAAGTAGCTTATGATAATTTTTGGGATAATTTTTTCATTGTTTAGCTTGAGTTTTGGATTTATGTTTCAGTTTTAAGGTTAATTCATACATGCTAGTATTGTTTTTGCTAGAATAAGCTCCATGTTTAGACTTGATTCATATAGATGATCTTTCCTTTTCAATTTTGAGTTTTTGTTTGATTTAAAGCCCTAGTTGTTAAATTTCTTTTGAATTCAAATTATAGATTTGAACTCAACCCACTCCATGTTCCTAATTTAAGGTTTGTTAATTGATGTCTTAGATGAAAATAAACCCTATCTTGGTTGCCATGTGAATGTAACCATGTTGCTCTAGTTGATTAATCTTTGTAAAGTATTACTCCACCAATGTTTGCCTAGTTTATGTTAAATAGTTGAATGCAAGGCCATGCCATGTTTGCATTAAAATTTAAGTTGTTTGACTTCTTTTGATTTCAAACTCTTGATTTAAATAAAATCACTCTATATTGCTTGAAGTAGCGAACTTGGTTATTTTATGGAGTTCGTTGTGTTTACTTTTACTCTATAAACAATTGCCCAGTAAAGTAACACTTTAAGCTTGGTCTTAAATGTTTACTTTATTGGTTTTCAACTTTTTAGTGAAGGAAAGCTATACTCAAGCACTTCACTAATTTTCAAGTCCTGCATTGCATATAGAAACGATATCGCTAGTCGACGGAACGTACGAACTATTCCAGGAACCAGGCGGGGATATTTTCGAAGTCCAAGTCAATGTTACAGAAGATAACGAAGACCTAAACATGAACCCGAAGTCCAAGAGTGAACTGCATGAAGTCCAACCAACATCGCAGAATTAACTGAAGCCCTGAATTCAGATTCGGAAGAGCTAAAGCTTATTGACTCTATAGATACCAATAAAGGCAAGCCCCGGTGCATAATCCCAGTATTTTAAATTATGCAACTTATTTTACTTGTGCAATTAAGTTATTGGAGTTGATTGGAAATCAAGATGCATAATCTTAGATACCTATTGGTTGAACACTAGATTTGAGTCCGAAATAGCTGCTATGCTAATAGGACCGGTAAAAGTCGAGTGATTGCCTGTCACTCACGAGAATTATAGGAGTTGATTGTTTACTTTCTGCAATCACTATAAGGACCATGGACGGATTTGGTTACAAGCTTCATATTGAAATCCGTCTGTGTTGATGAATTTTGATAAGGCCGCAGTGTGTGGTAGCGGTGGTTAAGCGTTTGAACGTACAAGCCACATGCCGTAAATATGGTACCGGCAAGTCTAGTAACTGATCGGCCCAGTAAATGGACATACCTTCCACTCTCTC
Source organism: Panicum virgatum (assembly GCF_016808335.1). NCBI lineage: Eukaryota > Viridiplantae > Streptophyta > Magnoliopsida > Poales > Poaceae > Panicum > Panicum virgatum. Next base: position 26,155,968 of record NC_053143.1, on the reverse strand, counting down.
TTAGAGATAGGAAAGAAAATAAAATGAAAGATAAGTTATGTTGCACAACACAAAAACAACCACGACTGCAGAGAGGGTCGGGCTCGCTGTAGTCGGGGAGAGTGGCTCTGTCCATGAACCGGAATGAGAAGCAAATGGTTGCTTGGGAGTGACTCGTCAGTGCTCCGAGTGTGTGTGCTAGGTTTATCCTTGCAAGGTGGAAATTCGATTCAAAATCGTCTGTTTCTCGCGGAAATTGAGATTGCTTGATCCCTTTGCCACATAGAGTAAGAAGTGGAACATTTATGATTCATAATATGGTTGAATGCAAATATATCTTCTACCATGTTTGTGTAGATAGGTGCTTACCTAGACTGGTTAATCCAACTAGAATTTGAAAGCTAAAATTTGAAAGTAAGGATCTACTCTTTGTTGCTTTTCGGCAAAAGAAACCCCAGAGCCTTCATAAGCTCTGCATGTCTAGCTAAAGGGCTGTTATATACCCTTAGTCGGGTAAGCCTTGCTGAGTATTAGTATACTCAGTCTTGATTTTGACTTTGTTTTCAGGAAATCTTGGGAATACTTGGTGAGATTGACGTCATGTACGGGCTTCATCATGATGTCATATATCGACGCTAGTTATTGTTTTCTTTTCTGTTGTTTATAAACTCTGAAGAACTTATCTACTTTCAAATTCTGAGGTACCCTATCTAAATTTTCAAACTCAGTTTATAATAACTTTTACTATTGAAGTTGATGTTATAAAATTTTGATTATTGTAATCTCTGGGCTCACCTTCGAGTGAGGTATGTTGTTTCGATCCGAAATACAGTGGTTTTATCGGGATTTTACCCGACAGACTGTCAGATTACTCCATTGAAGTGTGTGCAGATGATAGTTAGGGCACTTTAACTGGATTAATTTTGGCGGTTCTGCCACAATGCAGTGGCAGATGACGAGCGTGGGTGGCGGCGGTCTGGGGCGACAGGCCTGGGGTGGCCGCGGCTTGGGGGCTTGTGGCACGCGGCGACCTGGCCGCCTATGCGGCGTCGCAAACAGAGAGAGTCGAGAGAGGTGAGACGAGAGTGAGAGGCTAGGGTTTTTTTAGAGCAGAGAGAGGCTAGGGTTTAGCAGGGGGTTTGGCCCCTGCGACGCACGGCGTGCGAGACGGGGGCGCAGGTGGGCTGGGCTGGGCTGAGAAAACGAGCGCGGGCTGAATGCGAGGTTTGACAAGATAAATACGGGAACTTACCGTGAGAACATTCCTGGCTCGAAATGGGAACCGTAAAAATGGTAGGAAAAACATGCCAACCGTTTTTCCTCCCGCAACCGTCGGGTTTTCCAAGATTTTTTTTCGTTTCCTATTTTTCCTGCTAATATGGTATCCGATCGGTTTACATGGTATACAGCGCCACTCGGAATGGAATTTTTCCGTTCCCACTTTCATCCCTAATATAGTGGCAACTTATGTGCATGGCCACTGCCAAGCGCCTCCACAAAATGCCTACATGGCTCTCACCCTCTCTCCAACGGCCCTTCATTCCTTATGGACTTCCACTTCGAGACCCATCTTGTATCTGCAAAGTGGCCTTGATTTGACCCAAACTCACTCTTATGGTTCGCACTTTTTTTTGTGGCAACTTATGTGATGATTTGCTTTCTTTCTCTAGCAATTTATATGTATCGACTTCGTTGTGGTGACAACTTATGTATATATAGCAACTTTTGTTTTGTGCCAACTTTATGTGTATGAGTGTTGAAAGGACATTAAGATGCCTAGAGGGGGGGGTGAATAGGCAATCTGCAACTTACACTTAAAACTTATCAGACACAGACTTAGCCCGGATACTTCGGGTATAAGCCTGGATACTCCAGGTTTTGTGGTCCGGAGTATCCGGAGCTATAACCAGAGACTCCGTGTATGAACAAACTGAAAAGAAACTGCAAGAATCTATGTATGAAAAGTAGATCGAGCTAAAGTGTGAGTACCAGGGGTTCCTTAAGGTTGATATCCAACAAACAAAACTCACTAGAAACTCGTGAGTGAGTAGATCGAGCCCAAACCCTAGAAACAAGGTCTCACAAAAAAATGGTGACGAAATCAAGTAAAACAACACAAGAGAGACGAGTATTTGTTTCCCGAAGTTCACACCCGTAGGTGCTACGTCTTCGTTGAGGAAGGATTCAAGAGACGGTGTTCAAGAACCTCTATGCTCCTCTCCCAAGGGCGAGATCACCTCTCAAGCCCAAGGTCACTTACTATGGATTCCTCGGCGAGGAATGGAGCTTACAAACTTCTTGTGCAGCTCACAATCTTGTTTGAGCAGTCACAAACACGCCTAGCCGTCTAGGAGCACAAGGCTCCAACAGTAACAAACTTGAATCCGCGGGCTTGACCAGAACCAAGTGCTCAAGAGGTGGAAATGGAGCTCACTAGCACGAATCCTTGCTCTTGATTGCTTCTCACTCAAATCACTCAAGGGAATCACTCAAGAATGGAGAAAGAGGAGTGAGAGAGCTCTTTCTTGGCTTAGGTTTGAGTTCAGCTCGTCAAAGTGGCAAGAGGGAGGGCTGAAGGGGTATGGAGGGGGTATTTGTAGTCTTCAGCCCAGAACTAGCCGTTGGGCGAAAGGGTACCCGGAGACTCCGGGTATATGCCCGGAGACTCCAGGCAACCTTAATTTTCAACCCGTGAACAGTCACCCGGACACTCCGGGCAATGGGATCCGGAGTATCCGGCCCTATACCCGGAGTATCCGGGTTAGGCAGGGAAAAACTTCGATTTTTGCTCTTTTGAATTGTTTTGTGGCTCACAAGTGTTTGTCTAGGTTCTCTTGAGCACTAGTTTCAAGTCAACACCTTTGAATCAAGTCCCTCTTGATAGTACGGCGTTCCTATACTCAAATTTCAAATATAAAATCTAATTTGTTGAGTATGCTTGAATTACGCCTTTTCATTTCCTTTTTGAGGGGTCGTACGTCGCCATTCATTTCACCAGTACAACCTTATCTCCTGCACACATGCTCAATCACACGATTAAATATACATGTGTTTTGTTATTATTCACCAAAATCCACTTAGGGGCCTAGATCACTTTCAATCTCCCCCTTTTTGGTGATTGATGACAACCCACATGTAGCTCATTTGATAATCATAAAACAGTAAACGTCTAGCATATAAGAGCTCCCCCTAAAAGTATGCTATGAATTTGAATTTCAAATTTGACTTGACATGTCAATAATTGGCATATATCTCAAGAAAAACAATGAAGCTCTTATATGATCTACAGTGGGGTGAGCTGGTGTGTGCAAAAACATGTATGATGCATATGACATGTTATCCACTCAATAAAAAAAGTGTTTTGGCATCAGGACCCGGATACTCCGGGTGAGTCCGGAGACTCTGGACATGAAATCTGGAGAATTCGACCTTTAGCCTGGAGTATCCGGCCTCCCCATACCAGAAACCAGAGAACAACCATCACACCAAGTCAAAATATATCACAAACTATCACAGATTCCTTAGAACATAGATAAACAACAAATCTAGGCACAAAGTAGCACACATTACAAATGTTCTCACACCATATAGTCCTTACAAACATCGAGGAAGTTCGAAACGGAATGGAAATGACATAAGTTCGATGCAAGTCGATACATGCTCAAATGAGTACATAAATGGCATTTTCACTCCCCCTTTGTCATCAAGTGCCAAAAAGGGAATGAAAAGTGTCACGATGTCCGTCTACTCATCATCTTCATCTTGGGCGGCATCTTCGGAAGTGTCCTCATCTTCTTCTGAGTCGGAGTGCTCGCGATAGTTGAGGGGCGCTTCTTCTTCGGTCTCCTCATCCTCATCAAAGATCTCTTGGCCACTTGGAGGAGCACAGCGAGAGGAAGTAGAAGCACGACGAGGAGGAGAGCGAGCTTGGCGATGAGCATGAGGAAGTGGAGCATGATCAGCAGCAATAGTGGCCTCATCAGCAGCGTCCCACTCGGCAAAGGGATCATCAAAAGCTGGTAACTCGCGGTGTGGATCCAAAGGAAGTCCCATATGATCCCGAATCTCATTAATTGATCTAGCGTTCTCATGAACATCATGTGCAATGTTCCTGCACATCCCAAACAAGCTGCGTAGGGTGTAGCGAAAATGGCCTCTCATGCCATATTTCAATATAATGTTTTGGCGATTGATGACACACACAACACTTGGACTAATGTGATTGTTAAGATGACTATTCTCAGGCTTTTAGGTTCAAGTGATGACAAAGAGAAGAGAGGCGTAGCAAGGCCCGAAGGGCCACCCCTACGGGGGTTCCGCTACCCGGTTAGCGGACGGGGGTCGAGGGTGAGCCGCCCCTCGCGGGTCTCAGGGCAGCGCCCTGAAAGCTCTTCGATTCAGGAGCACCGGAAGAACCGACGCCAGGGCATCGGAGCATCCGGTGGTAGTCGGAAGAACCGACGCCATGATACTTTGGTGTAGAAGGGAATCGAAGCCAAGTCAGCCTATAGGCACCGGTTGAACCGACGGTCCAAAATAGGGCATCGGTGCAATGGCCGTCCTTTGTACCAGAGACGATGTCAAGTGCCCAGAAGAAGTTTCTTCAGCACCGGTTCAACCGACGGTGCATCGGTGCATACCACCGGTGTAATGACGTCAGCGTCCAGGAGAAGATTCTTTCAGCACCGGTTGAACCGGTGAGGCATTGGTGCATTGCATCGGTTCAACCGGTGGTCTCTGCGGCAGCTGTCAGGACTTCAACGGCTACTTCATGTTGTGAGTGACCGGATGAACCGACGCTACCCCATCAAGAGGCATCGGTTCTTCCGGTGGTACGCAGTTTTTCAGCTGACCGTTGGAGCAACGGCTACAAGACTTGGTGGCCTATATATACACCTCACCCCGTCCATTTGAAGTGTGCTGGAGTTGCTAGACATCCCATACACACCCAAGAACATCTCCAACCACCATAGAGCTTCATTGTACATCATATAGGCTTAAGCACACTTGTGAGAGTGCTTAGTGCTTGTTTAGGCTTAGTTCTTGAGAGAACTAGCTTGAGAGAAAGCCTTGCTGCGGCAAGCACCTTGTGTACTCGTCGTATGACCCTCCGACTTGGTGTGGAGTGGCAACGACACTTTGTGCGGGGAAGGAGGCCCCTACTTGGTGTTAAAGCTCCAAGATAGTGAAGACGGTGCCGTGGTGACGCTTCGAGATAGACGGTGGCGGTGACCTTGTCTTTGTGACTTGGCGTCACTTAGCCTTTGCTTGCCGGAAGCCTTGGTGGCAAACGCAAGACGGTGATCAAGCGAAGAGACTTGGCATCACACTTGTTCGTGTTGGACAAGTGGTCGTGGACGTAGGGAGGGACTTTGGTGTCCTAACCGAACCACGTTAAATCGTGTGTCTTGGTGTCTTCACGGGAGTTTGCATATCCTCTCCCTTACCGCTTTACTTACCGCATTATGTTTCCGCATTTACTCTTCCTTGCTTACCTTTACTTTCCTAGTTAGTTTGATTAGGATTGGCTATAGGTTGCAAGTCTTTTGGGGTAAGTAGAGGGTAGCATAGATAAACCTTAGTCATAACTAGCATGTGTAGGACGTGTTAGGTTTATCTTATGCAATTAGATTGAGCCCTAGGATAGAAAAGCGATTAGCGACCCTATTCACCCCCTCCCCCTCTAGGGTCAGACACCCCGGTGATCCTTACATAGGGCCCTCTTCACAAATGAGTCATGATGACGGTGACGAGACGATGAAGAGGCACCCAAAGAAGATGGAGCAGGATCAAATATTGGATTTCTTGTTGCACCGGCATGAGATGGAGGAGGAGGTGGTGCATCTCCAGAGCGGGCACGCAAATGAAGAGGTTCATACTTGACAGTCTTAGGAAATGTGACCTTTGTCACCCTCTCAATCATATACATGATGTATGCATGATGTATGGAGCAGCAGGGAGTGACTTCTTGGCCTCACTCATGGTCCTTCTCAGCTCATTCCAAATGAAGTCCACGATGCAAAAAGGTTTCCCACCGGGCAAGGCACGGGCTAGAAGATTTACGGCATAGTATCTAAGTGCCGCGGAATCACCATCCTTTGCATCAACGGTGGCTCTAAAGAATTGATTCATTGCATAATATACTGGTAGGAGATAGTTTGCCTTTCCTTCCCGAGCACAAATAGGATTGAAAAACAAGGTAGGTACTTGATATGGCTTGAGCTATTCCTCAACATGAATAGGATCTCGTTTCTCATCCTCAGTGCCAAGTCCAAGTATCCTAGAGAAGGTCATGTAATCCACTCCATATTTGACTCCCTCGGTGGTCCAATAGAATGCAATCTCCCTTTCATCATAGTACAAGGAAGAGTGAAATTGAGCTAGGATCTCCTCATTCCAATCATAGCGAAATCCCATGATATCATAAAGATCCATCTCCTTGCACTTATCCATAGCCTCATTAAAGAATGGATCCTTCATATCTTCGTAATACTTCCAATCCACGTACTTGCATGGGACAATGGGAGCACGAGACTTATGCATCACCACTGAGGAATAGAAGTCTTCATGGAGCTTGCACCAAAAACACCTTTCAAGACCTTCACTCTTGTCATATTTGTAGACTTCTTCCTTGCGTGCCTCCCTAAGTGCCACATTTTGCTTGTAGTAGTTTCTTGCCATCTCAACTTCAAAGCCATGAACAATTCCGGGTCTATGAAGCCTTGGAATGCTTGGATAGTTGCGCTGCTCATGAGAGAATTCAACTTGCAAGCGAGGAGGGGTACGAGGGCAAATGTCATGTGCAATGCCCCTCCTAGTTGGATTTACACGTGATGGGGGAGCCATAGGTCGACTTTGCAAGATGTAGGGAGCTTTCCTTGGCTCCTTTCTTGAACTGCTACCGGCGGGTTCCTTGCCCGCGCGATGTCGTGGACGTAACTCCCTTGTAGGATTTGGAGGTGGATCCTCCCTTTGAGTGCGAGGGTCATGGCGGCGCTTTTGCCTCCTTTGCACGGCGTCATCCATGGACTCTTCGGGACGTTGCTTCACCATACCTAATAGATATAAACAAGATTAAGAATGAATTCTAGCAGATTTGGATGAAAAGAAGTCTCAAAATGCCTACAAGTCCGGAGACTCCAGGTATACCTCCGGAGACTCTGGCCCAAAGGGTCCGGAGTATCCGGGTTCATACCCGGAGTATCCGGGCTTGAAGCACCCGAAACAATTGCCAAGACTGAGGATTCAGCCATGGGAATTGTATGAAACTTTGTCCAAAGGTTCCTACACATGCTAGGAAGAGATGCCCTAAAGGTCTTTCAAAGAAACCTACGGCATTGGGAGATCGGGTGATTCGAAGTTCAAAGTACCTTTGTGACCTTTGAGAGTGCGGGAACTTCGAATCCAAAGCCTTCCTGGAGTTTTCGGAGGGGAGATCGACCTTCCTTCAAAGTTTTGCAAGATTTGAGTGGAGGGAAGATTGAAATCGCCCCTAGGGCAAGAGTGAGAGTGAGGAAGAGAAGAATGGCGGCAGCGGCAGTAAAAAGAAATAGGGAAACGGTTCACCCCGACCACCCCCGCGGTATATATACCAAAAATTTACCACCCGGAGTATCCGGATAGTCCGGAGACTCCGGGCCACAGGCCGGAAACTCCGGCTCCCCCTGACTCAGAGCAGATATGGCACAAAAAGAACTTGATCTAAAGAGAGAGGATCTGATGTTGATAGATTTTGAAGATCTAATGGTGTGAGAATTATTACTTGACTTGAGATCAGCCAACAATCAATCAAGAAGAACGATGATCTCAAGCAAGTAAAGTGAAGATCCAATTTTCTTTTCATAAAATAAATATCACACATTTTTCAAAAAAAATTCAAGACTTTTTCATTTTGGGAAACAATTAATCTAGAATCACACTAGTATATGCATTAATTCAAGCTAGGTTACGAGAATTCAGGATGTTTAGTTCACTTCTCAAAGCACAAAATCTTGACTCATCTAGAGGCTTAGTAAAGATATCGGCAAGTTGCCCGTCGGTGCTTACATGTTGTAAAGCAATATCTCCCTTAGCCTCATGACCCCGTAAGAAGTGATGACGAATATCTATGTGCTTTGTTCGGGAGTGTTGTACCGGGTTGTTTGCTAGTTTGATTGCAGTCTCATTGTCACAAAATAGAGGAATTGCATCAAAATGACAACCAAAATCACTCAACGTTTGTCTCATCCACAAGGCAACCGAATTTTGCTTCTTAGAGCTCCAAGCTACTAAGGACCGGCCAAGAAATTGACAAGTCTCTGTAGTGCTCTTTCGATCTACTTTGCAACCAGCATAATCCGAATCGGAATAGCCAAGTAAGTCGAAAGATGAGCCCTTGGGATACTATAAACCAAGATTAGGAGTGAAGACTAAATATCTTAGGATTCGCTTAACCGCCATCAAATGACATTCTTTCGGATTAGCTTGAAATCTTGCACACATGCACACACTAAGCATGATATCGGGCCTAGATGCACAAAGGTAAAGAAGGGATCCGATCATGGAGCGATATACCTATTGATCCACGGCCTTGCCATCTTCATTGAGATCGAGATGCCCATTTGTTGGCACTGGAGTCTTGATGGGCTTGGCATTTTCCATGTCAAACTTCTTGAGCATATCCTTGATGTACTTGGTTTGACTAATGAAAGTGCCATCCTTGAGTTGTTTGATTTGAAATTCGAGGAAGAAGGTCAACTCACCCATCATCGACATCTCAAATCTCTTTGTCATAATCTTTCTAAACTCATCACACCAAGTTTTGTTAGTAGATCCAAATATAATGTCATCGACATATATTTGGCACACAAAGATATCTTTATCAACTTTGCGAGTAAAGAGAGTAGGATCAGCTTTGCCTATTTCAAATCCTTTCCTTAAGAGAAAATTCTTAAGGCATTCATACCATGCTCTAGGGGCTTGCTTGAGCCCATAGAGCCCCTTATGGAGCTTGTAGACGTGGTTTGGAAACTTGGGGTCTTCAAAACTCAGTGGTTGCTCAACATATACCAATTCGGAGATTGGTCCATTAAGAAAAGCACTCTTCACGTCCATTTGAGATAGCTTGAAATCATGGTGAGTAGCATAGGCAAGCAAAATATGAATTGATTCAAGCCTAGCTACGGGTGCATAAGTCTCACCAAAATCCAAACCTTTGATTTGTGTGTAGCCTTGAGCAACCAACCTAGCTTTGTTTCTTGTCACCACGCCATGTTCATCTTGTTTGTTTCGGAAGACCCATTTGGTTCTTGTAACATTTTATTTTAGTCTTTCAACCAAGGACCAGACTTCATTCCGAGTGAAGTTGTTCAATTCTTCTTGCATTGCCATCACCCAATCCGGATCATCCAATGCTTCATCTACCTTTAAAGGTTCCAAGGAAGAAATAAACGAGTAATGTTCACAAAAGGTAGCCAAACGAGATCGAGTGGTTACCCCTTTACTTATGCTTTCAAGGATATTATCCACAGGATGATCCTTTTGAATTATGTGATGAACTCTTGGATGTGGAATGGAAGATTGACGTTGGATTGGTTCAGCTTGTCTATCATCTTGGGGTTGATCTTGATGTTGAGTTGTCATTTCAGCTTGAATTTCCCGGATACTCCGGCTTGGAGTCCGGATACTCCGGTCATGATGTCCAGAGTCTCCGGCTTCATATCCGGAGTTTCCGGGTTATGCAGCGTGTGGATGTAGATGGCCCTTGAAATATTAATTCATCATCATCTTCATTTTCCACTTGTTCTTGAGGCTTTATTTCACCAATTGCTAGCTTCTTGATAGCTTGACTCGACGGTTCTTCCATTCCAACAATATTACCAACTTGCTCCCCTTGAGAGCCATTAGATTCATCAAATGTCACGTCACACGCTATTTCAATACAACCGGAGGTTTTGTTCAAAACACGATAGCCATGAGTATTTGAGGCATAACCAAGAAGGAAACCTTCATCAACTTTAGGTGCAAACTTAGAGTTCTTGGGCTTCTTGTTTAGAATGAAGCACTTACTTCGAAAAACTCTGAAGTAAGACACGTTAGGCTTTTTACCGAGTAGAAGTTCGTATGCCGTCTTGTTCAAGATCTTGTGAAGATATAAGCGATTGATAACATGACATGCCGTGTTGATTACTTCCGCCCAAAATTGATCCAAGATCTTGTACTCATCAAGCATTGTTCTTGCAGCTTCAATGAGAGTTCTATTTTTCCTCTCAACAGTTCCATTTTGTTGAGGAGTATATGGAACCGAGAACTTGTGACCAATTCCTTCTTCATCAAGATATTCTTCTATATTAATGTTCTTGAATTCGGTACCATTGTCACTTCTCACTTTCTTGATCTTGGTCTCAAATTCATTTTGAGATCTTTTTGCAAACTTCTTGAAAGTTTCTTGCACTTCACTTTTGTCATGCAAAAAGAATACCCAAGTGAAACGAGAATAATCATCAACAATGAGAAGACCATATTTGTTACCACCAATGCTAATATACGCCACCGAGCCAAAAAGATCCATATGTAGAAGTTCAAATGGCTTGACGGTGGTGACAATGCTCTTTGATGGATGTAGAACACCAACTTGCTTTCCGGCTTGGCATGCACTACAAACACGATCTTTCTCAAAAGAAATATTTGTTAGTCCTAGGATGTGATCCCCCTTTAGAAGCTTATCGAGATTTCTCATCCCAACGTGAGCTAGTCGGCGATGCCATAACCAACCCAAGCTAGACTTTGCTATCAAGCAAGCATCAAGTTGAACCCTCTCTTGAGAGAAATCCACAAGATAGAGCTTTCCCTTGAGCACCCCCTTGAAAGCAATGGAGTCATCGCTTCTTCTAATGACGGTCACACCCTCGTTAATGAACAAACAATTGAAGCCCGAATCACAAAGTTGTGAGATGGATAACAAATTGTAACCAAGTGACTCAACTAAAAGAACTTTTGAGAGAGTGAACTTTGAGTTTATATTGATGTTACCGGTACCAAGCACTTTTCCCTTTTGATTTCCCGCAAAGGTAATGAAATGATCTCCACTTGATGAGGTTATTGTTTTGAACATACTCCTTTCTCCTGTCATATGATTTGTACATCCACTATCAATCATCCATGTTGAGCCACCAGAGGAGTATCCCTACAAAACAAAGTTACTCTTTTCTTTTAGGTACCTAACAATACTTGGGTCCTCTAATGTTAGTCACAAGCACTTTGGGCACCCATACATGGTTTTCACTTTCGTGTTTCATGTACGGTGTCCTACAAACTTGGCAACCACTTTACCACGATGGTTCCTTATTAAAACATAATCGGCATAAAAGGATACATGTGATGATTCTTGTGCCTTGATCTTGGTTGGGTTAGAGGCATTAAACTTATCTTCCTTGGATGAGGATGCAACAATCTTGGCACCCTCATCACATGTTGTACCTCTCTTGACAAACTTAACATGACTGTTCTCTTGAACCACATTATTTGTCTTGCGGATGGGAGTGGTCATGTTCATTAGACCTCCTTGAGCACCCAAAGCGGCCTTGTTCTTGTTCTTGATAAATGGAATGGCATGTGGAGTACCTTGCCCATTCCTACCAAGTCCCTTACCTTTTTCAAAACCAAACTTGCTCATGTATCTTGACCCAAATCTCTTGGTATGCTTCTCAAACTCACTTACCCTCATTGAGGGATTTTTCTTTGGGACTTGAGCATGTGATGGAGCCTCTTCTTGCAACAAACAAGTGAGTCTAGAGATCTCTTTCTTCATTGCTTTCATCTCAACATGGTTAGTAGCACAAGTTTGAATATCAATGTTATAGCACCGTGCACAACCATTACTTGTTGAAGGACTAGATGAATTAGATGTCTCTCTAGTCTTAGAAGTACTTTCCCAAAGAGTGTTAAATTGGACTTCAAGTGCCGTATGATTAGCTTGCAAGCTTGTCAAGCTTTCTTGAAGTTTCTCATTATCCTTCCTTAAGAAAGTGTTAGTGTCATTGACAAAAGAAAATTTCCTAGTCAAATCATTCACCTTTTCTTTTTCACTAGAGAGTGACTCTTTCAACTCAAGGAGAGTGCCATCCTTGACTTTGATTGAGTTCACAAGCATCTTGTTTTCCTCCCTTTCATTGGCGAGGTCCTTTTGAAGAGCCTTGAATTTTTCTCTCACAAGCCTAAACAACCCTTCTTGTGTTTCAAGAGTCTCATTCGCTTCATCAAGTTTCATTACTAATTCCATCATTTTAGTTGCGGCTCCTTTTTCATATTTCTTAACTAACTTGGTAGCTACTATTTCATTATCTATTTCATCGTCCGATGAGTTTGGAGATGCTACCTTGGATTTTTTAGCCATGAAGCACATGATAGGATCTTCATCCTCATCGTCGGTGAGATCTTTAAATAAGGTTGTAGGATGTGGAGATGATGCCTTGAATGCCATTGTTGCAACATCCTCCTTCTCGGACTCACTTTCTTGTTGTGAATCCCATTCTTGACCAAGATGAGCTTCTGCGGCTTGCTTCTTGTATCTTGATCTATCTCTCTTGGATGTGCTTTCTTTGGTGTGTTTGTTCTTCTTCTTCTCTTCTAGTCAATCCGCAATGAAATGCCCAACTTTGTTACACCCAAAGCACGGCCTATTAGATCTTCTTCTTGGCTCATATTTCTTGTTTTTGCCAAAGTTTCTAATGTTGCTTTTCTTCAATACTCTTGTGAAGTTCTTGATAAAGAAGGCCATTTGCTCATCATCAAGCTCATCATCATCATCACTACTAGTGTCTTCATTCTTTGAGGGTTGATTTGCCTTTTCTTTACCTTTTGACTTAGCTTGAAGTGCCAACCCATTATTCTTGGTCGCTTGTTCTTGAAGCTCGGCTAGATCTTGGTTTATCTTGACTCTCTTCAATTGATCATGGTGAGCCTCAATTCTTCCAAGGACATTCTCGACGGTGAAGTGCTTGAATTCTCTTTCGACTCTAATCAAACTAGGTAGTGTAACATCCCTAGCCATATACACGGTCAAGAGCTTGTCCACGATCTCACGGTCACTCCACTTGTCACCACCAAGTGATTTTATTTGATTTGTGATCTTCTTCATGCGGTTGTACATTTTTTGACACTTTCACCTTTTTTCATAGAGAATAGGCTCAATTCATCTTCCAATGTCTTGATTCTTGATTCACGGACTTTCCTTTATCCTTGATGATTTACTTGGAGAGTGTCCCAAGCATCTTTGGCGGTTGGTGCATCCTCTATCTTGTCAAACTCTTCGGGACTCACGGATGTGTGTAGGATGTTCAAAGCTTGAAAGTTTCTTTGTAGCACATATGCTTGAACCGGTGTTGGAATTTCATCTTCATCCGGAATTTCACACCCAACTTCCACAACTTTCCAAAGATCCTTGTGAATTGCATTCATGTAACCGAACATCTTTGTCTTCCATTGATTATATCCGGTGCCATCAAAGAAGGGTGGCTTGCCCATGTGAATTGATGCATTATGCTCACTAGGTAGAGAAAAGGTATAGTCATGAGAAACTCTTCGATAATCACCTTTTCCTTTAGATTTTGATGAGCTTCCTTTGTTACAGGAGAGTGAGGCTTTTCTCTCGGAGTCGGTGTCGGAGTCATCACTTGAATCAATGATAATTCAGGAGCTAGACTTCTTCTTCTTTTGCTCCTTCTTCTTCTTCTTCTTCCAAGCCTTCCACTTCTCATAAGACATATCATCGGATGCCTCTACATCACTCTCTTCTCCACCATTCTTGTTCTTTTCTTTCTTATCCTTGTTGGATGGCCCTGTATTCTTGTCATTTCCTTTTTCATCACCCGAATCGCCTTTTTCGCCCTCATCAACCGGATTCTTGGGTTCCTTCTCATCACTTGATATCTTGACCTTTCCGGATGGTTAAGCCCTTTGAATGGAGAACCTGGCTCTGATACCAATTGAAAGGACCTTAAGATGCCTAGATGGGGGTGAATAGGTAATCTACAGCTTAAAAACACTTAAAACTTGTCAGACGCAGACTTAGCCCGGATACTCCGGGTATAAGCCCAGATACTCCAGGTTTTGTGGCCCGGAGTATCCGGAGCTATAACCAGAGACTCCGGGTATGAACAAACTGAAAAGAAACCGCAAGAATATATGTATGAAAAGTAGATCGAGCTAAAGTACGAGTACCAGGGGTTCCTTAAGGTTGATATCCAACAAACAAAACTCACTAAAAACTCGTAGTGAGTAGATCGAGCCCAAACCCTAGAAACAAGATCTCACAAGAAAATGGTGACGAAATCAAGTAAAACAACACAAGAGAGACAAGTATTTGTTTCCCGAAGTTCACACCCGTAGGTGCTACGTCTCCATTGAGGAAGGATTCAAGAGACGGTGCTCAAGAACCCCTATGCTCCTCTCCCAAGGGCGAGATCACCTCTCAAGCCCAAGGTCACTTACTATGGATTCCTCGGCGAGGAATGGAGCTTACAAACTTCTTGTGCAGCTCACAATCTTGATTGAGCAGTCACAAGCACGCCTAGCCGTCTAGGAACACAAGGCTCCAAGAGTAACAAACTTGAATCCATGGGCTTCACCAAAACCAAGTGCTCAAGAGGTGGAAATGGAGCTCACTAGCACGAATCCTTGCTCTTGCTTGCTTCTCACTCAAATCCCTCAAGGGAATCACTCAAGAATGGAGAAAGAGGAGTGAGAGAGCTCTTTCTTGGCTTAGGTTTGAGTTCAGCTCGTCAAAGTGGCAAGAGGGAGGGCTGAAGGGGTATGGAGGGGTATTTGTAGTCTTCAGCCCAGAACTAGCCATTGGGCGAAAGGGTACCCGGAGACTCCGGGTATATGCCCGGAGACTCCGGGCAACCCTAATTTTCAGCCCGTGAACAGTCACCCGGACACTCCGGGCAAAGGGATCCGGAGTATCCGGCTCTATACCCGGAGTATCCGGGTTAGGCAGGGAAAAACTTTGATTTTTGCTCTTTTGAATTGTTTTGTGGCTCACAAGTGTTTGTCTAGATTCTCTTGAGCACTAGTTTCAAGTCAACACCTTTGAATCAAGTCCCTCTTGATAGTACGGCGTTCCTATACTCAATTTTCAAATATAAAATCTAATTTCTTGAGTATGCTTGAATTACGCCTTTTCATTTCCTTTTTGAGGGGTCGTACGTCGCCATTCATTTCACCTGTACAACCTTATCACCTGCACACATGATCAATCACACGATTAAATATACATGTGTTTTGTCATTATTCACCAAAACCCGCTTAGGGGCCTAAATCACTTTCAAGTGTATGCTAGATTTTTCTTACAGTAACTTATATCTTATATATGTGGTAACTCATGTGTATAACAAGTTATAGTAATAACTTTTTTCTATAATAATTTATAAATATTTTTTATGACAACTTATATGTTATATGTGTGGCAACTCACGTGTATGAAACCTTATATTTTTGTGGCAACTTATGTGTGTAACAATTAGCAACTTGCTACCGGTGCAAAACTTCTCCAAAATATATGCAACTTAAATCTAGTTTTATTTGTCTCGTCACGTAGAACACAACGGTGCAATTGGTGTTCAAAACGGATATCTTATGAAGGAGATAAAATATTTATTCAAATAAGTTGCATGCTAAAAAAAATCTGGACGAGTCCCTCACATAGTATAGTTAGAAAGTAACATTCATTAGTGCAAAGGGGAGGCATGCACTAAATCCGAAAGAGGGGAGGGGTCGCCCATTGACCTATCTCGCGATAGGCGCATTATCCCAATCTATCGGTAATCCTATATATTTTTTTGGAAGGTAGATGACTATCTAACTTCCACTTTAAAATTCATGCCATCAATCAATCCAACATCCAGCTAAACTGCAGCCTGCGGCATCCATCCAAGCGAGCAAGCCTTCCCAAAAGGAGGAGGAAAGGAAGACACATGACAACATCTAATTGCAACTGTGGGGAGTGATTTTTGCTGTCAATTGGACATTTAAATGGCCTTATCTTTCAAACAATTAAGTCTTTTAAATCTATTTTGAACCAAAATATTATTTAGAATTAATACAACAAAATGAGATCCAATTTGAATATATATATTTTTGTTATCTATTCTTTATAAAAGATCAACAAATTGAGTGCACCATTTCAACATTGTGCATATATTGCTCCAACATTTTAGACATACTTTTTCAACATTACCTATAAAATGTTGAATTTGTTTATTTGATATGTGTAATTAGCTTTGAAGAAATGTTTACACTGATATTTCGTAATGCTTCTTGCTCTGCTTTTACTCATTTTTTCACAAATACAAGTGTACATCATCAGCTTATAGTATATATGAGACTGAGAGCAAAAAAAAAAAAAAAGAAAGTGGCTAACCACTCCTAGAAAAGACACCTTAGGTACCGGTCAGCAAGGGCCTTAGGTACCGGTTTTTGAACCGGTACCCGAAACCGGGACCTTTGGCATCGTTCTTTGGCACCGGATAAAAGGAACCGGTACCTAAGGAACCCAATAGCCAAATAGTTTTGGCCAAAAGAATATATTAAACCTGGAAGAGACCCGCACATGCGGGTGCGGTACTCGGGATTCGAACCCGCGACCTCTTGCTTTGTGTGTAGCTCCCTTACCATCTCACCTACACATCACTTTTGATTGAGAGGGAGATATTTTCCTTTTGTAGTAACAAATGGATGAGCCAAAGGTACCGGTTGATAACACCAACCGGTGCCTAAGGCTATCCTTAGGCACCGGTTGGTGTTACCAACCGGTACTAATGTAAACGTATCAGGTGGTAGCACCACCCGGTGCCTATGGATAGCCTTAGGCACCGGTTGGTGTTACCAACCGGTACCTAAGGCTTTTCATAGGCTTCTATCCAATCCAAAAATACCGGTATGAAGAAGAACCGGTACCTATACTAGCATTGGTACCGGGTCTTGTTTATGCCGGTACTTTTGGAGTGGACTTTTGGCCTCTTTTCTAGTAGTGAACATAAGCACCTGGCTGACCATGGTCCATGGGTAGAGTTCATCTATCCTTCATTATGCGTGCTTCATGCTGCACCTGTGCGTCAGACGTGGTCCAACGCTCGACTATGAAACCTTTTTTTTTTGAAGAATAAAAAAGTAGATGGCCTACTTTTTGTGGGCTGTTTTGGGCCCTTTAGTGTACCGCTAATGGATTATAGATATGAAAAAATCTATCAGATGACCTGTCGTTCTGGCGTGAAGCACGCGACTCCACGCGGCCTACCAAAAAGAAATTGGGCTTTCACGGCCCACCTATTTTTAAATTGTTTGAGCTTAAAAAATATGATAACTTTCGTTAGGTTAGTCCGATTTTAAATCCGCTTGCACCACTGTATTCTTCTCAATAAGATCTACAAAACTAGATCCATGGTGCATATGTTTAAAATATTTTTTATAAACTAGCAACTTATATTGAATGTGTAGTAGCTACTTTTATGTGTTAAGTGTGTAGCAACATGTGTATGAACCAGACAATAAATTATGTAGATAAATTTCTATAAAAATTAATTTTATCATCGATGTTGTTTAGCTCTATGAAGTATCTATATAAGTTACCATATTATCTCTATATAAGTTGTTAATAGATATACTAGATGATATTGTCTATAGATAATTTATTACCCAATCTTTACAAGTTGATATATTTGTCTAATTAAAGTTATCACTATAAAAAATAGAGATACAACATAAGTTGCTATATAGTATAAGTTTGAAACGTTGCATCTTTGTATGTTGTTAAGTTGGATCAATAAAAATCATCTATCAATTTGTGCACGAGTTTTATAGACAAGTTGCTGCATAGTTGTATATAAGTTACTACTTGTAATCAATTTAACTTGCATCTATGTATGTTGTTAAGTTGGATCAATAAAAATTTTATATCAATTTGTAAATGAGTTTTATAGATAAGTTGTTGCATAGTTGCATATAAGTTACTACTTGCAATCAAAATAACTTGACTGGCGCATAAAACAACTTCAAAACATATCAAATATGGATCTTATTTTGTAGATTTAATTCTAAATACAATGGTGCAAATAAATTTTAAAACGGACACTCGATGGGAGAGTAATGATCATTTAAAGAAATATATTCTTTCTAGTGCTCATGTCACTTGTGAAAGCGACATCCTCTCAGTGCATGCGTTTAGACTAGCAACTGACACTGTAAGACCGATGTAGGCATGTAGCATAGAGTCGCGCACTACTCGTTTAGCGCGACCAGTCGCCTGTTATCCTGCTCCTATAGATATACTAGCTAACTATCTAACAGAAGATAGCTAGGAGTGCCCCTCGACCATGTAGGAAAACTTTTTCCATCCCGATCAAATTTCTCGCACGGTGTTTCTAAGCGCCAGGGCTATATATAGCTCTGGCTACAGATCACGGAACCATCTCCTGAACAGCAATCCATCAGAGGTTTGGCTTTTTCTTTTGTAAATTTGGCCCAACAGTATAGTGCGGCCCCATTAGTGTATTTGACTGTTTGTCTTGCTACTGCTTGTTAGACCCTGATGGTTTTCTTCCAATACTACCTTTTTATTTTGCTAGTTTCATACTATTTTATTTTCTATTTATTCCTCTTATTTACTTATTTAATTTTTCTTCTAAATCACATAGATGTTGCTTTTTCATTTTATAACCATGATAAAGTAGCATTTTTTCTTCATGTCTGTGTGTAACTAATTTGTTCATAACATTAAATTATTTGTTCGCTTTGTAGATTAAATTGTTCGATGATGCTGATTTATTTGTTCGTGATATTCACTTTCTATTATTGATTCTATCCGGTCAAATGTTCACTCTATTTAATATTTTTGTTCATCTTATATTATTATTTGTTCATGACATTTACCTTTTTGTTCATAAAAATAATTATTTGTTCATGTTGTTAAAATATTTGTTTTCAGAATTTGAATTTATTTTTCTATTATTATTTTTTTAAAAAAATATCATGTAAATATAGACAAGTGTGGTCTTATTTTGAAGATCTTACTACAAAATAATGGTAAAATTTAATTTTAATTTTAATGCCCGATTTAATACTTATAACTTTTAAAAATTCGGATTTGTATGTATGTGGGTGATATCATTTTTGTTGTCTTTTCTGCATGCATCCACCCAATCACTCTAGTAATTAGCCCAGCAATCATACAATTAAATGGGCCGGCCTAACTACAAAAAATATTTGGTTCGGGTGATGGTTTGCCTAACCATCGCCTCAAGTGTTGCATAGCCGTTTCTAAGGGCATAATATTTGTTTGAGCTAGAGATTTAAAACAAGGTAATTGATTTATGGAAAACTGGATTAAAAGTTGAAAGTGCAAAATATGGTACTCACTTCGTCCCCTAAAAAATGCAATCTTACATTTGAAAAAAAATCTATAAAGAGTGCTATCTTAAAAATTGGGCCTCAACTACCTGCCTAATTAAGTGGTAAGATTTGATTTTCATGCCAAAACTAACAACATATAACAAATAAATGAAGCCATGAGAGTCTTATCATGCTACCACTAATCTTTTTAGAAAAAAAACTAGAATTGCACTCTTGGTGAACAAAGGGAATAGCTGTTTGGCAATATGGATTGTAGATTTGTGACATTAATTTCATTTCTCTCCCTTTATGCTTCCTCTTCATGCCTGTTTAGTTCCCAAAAAAATTTCTACAGTATCCGTCACATCGAATGTTTATACACATGCATGGAGCATTAAATGTAGTTGAAAAAAATAACTAATTACATAGTCTAACTGATTAGTATGAGACGAATCTTTAAGCCTAGTTAGTCTATAATTAGACATTTATTACCAAATAACAATAAAAGTGTTACAGTGTCAAAACTCAAACATTTTCGCGAACTAAACGCGGCCTCAGTCTCTTTCACAAACAACACATAAGTACGGACAAAAGGTAGCAACGGGTACGATAGGTGAATATCTGTGCTTTAATCCTAGTGAAAGACGAATTGCTAGGTTGCGAAAATCTAGTATGTATTGTAGAATATAAATAAATAACTATTTGTTTGTTTCAGCACTAGATTTGAAGTGTCTTTTTGGCAAAGCTCTCAAAATAGTTTTTATGATAAATTCACGAGAAACTCAGCCAAACAATTTTCCAAAGCATAGTCAATTTTCCTTTTATGCCAGTGTGATCAAGAACGCAATCGTACTTGAACTTGATCTAGTCCAATCAGGCTTGCAACTGTAGTGACATACTACCTTACTACCGTGAACAGTGCAGTTCTAATATTCTAGACCGAGCAGTGATAATTGATAACGTGAAAAGACTCACATGTCCTTATTTATTGGTCGTATGCAACTAAGCAGACATTCTAAAATCACGGTTAATTTTCATATGTAAAACTGACTAGTTGGGTCCAATGTTCAAGCTACCAATTTAACAAAAACAATTCGAAGGGGGCCGGTAAGATTGGTAGACCTTTTTTTTGCCAAAATTTATAAAATTTTACTTAATTCGGATTGAGATTCAAAACTTAAGGCGAATTCACGCTGAAAAATTATGAGTAATACCGATATACGACCACTGTTTGCTCATCATCGGTAAGACCAATTTTTACCAAAAATCAGCGATGTTTACTCTAGTTGGTTTTCCAATTCTTAGAATTACATTTTTATGGCAAATGATAAGATTGTATTTTTCATAAGACATGAAGAGTAAGCTATCTGCGAACCAAAATAACTCCGATTCGTCGTCGTTCCAAACATTTTCCTACTTTTCCATTCCATTTTACCCCCTCCAACAAATATGTAACCAACAAAGAAGCAGCACATTTGCGCGCATAGATGATATTCCCCAAGTAACAGATACTGAAAATGAGATTCTAATTTCGGAGTTCACAGAAGTAGAGGTGAGAGAGGCTATTTTTCAAATGGAACATAATAAAGCCCCCGGGCCTGATGGTTTCCCGGCTGAATTTTATCAGGCATTTTGGATACGATTAAGGGTGACCTCATGGCGATGTTTTCAGAATTCCATAAAGGAGAATTACCTCTCTACAACCTAAACTTTGGAACAATTATCTTACTACCAAAGTGTAAAGAAGCTATCAAAATTCAACAATACAGACCCATCTGTTTGCTTAATGTTAGCTTTAAAATCTTTACAAAAGTGGCTACTAATAAAATCTCAGTGGTGGCACAGAAAGTTATTAGTCCTACACAGACTGCATTTCTTCCTGGTAGGAATATCATGGAGGGGGTCGTTGTTTTACACAAAACCATTCATGAACTACACAGGAAAAAATAGAGTGGAGTCATTCTAAAAATTGATTTTGAGAAAGCTTAAGACAAAGTAAGGTTTCTCACAAAAATTGTGTGAATGGATCGAAGCTTTCATTCAAGAGGGTCATGTGGATATCAAAATCAATGATCAGATAGGACAAAACTTTCAAACTTTAAAAGACCTAAGACAAGGGGACCCGCTATCACCCATTTTGTTTAATATTGTTGTCGATATGTTAGCTATCCTAATAAATAGAGCTAAGGATGAGAGTCAGGTAATGGGGATTGTTCCTCATCTTGTAGATGGCGGCTTGTCTATCTTGCAGTATGCTGACGACACCATTCTTTTCATGGACCATGATATTGAAAAAGCTACTAACATGAAAATGTTATTATGTGCTTTTGAGCAATTATCAGGTCTTAAGATCAACTTTCATAAGAGTGAAATATTTTATTTTGGACAAGCTAAAGAGATGGAACAACAATACTCACAATTATTAGGTTGTCAATCTGGGAAGTATTCTTTTAGATATCTTGCCATTCCAATGCACTTCGAAAAGCTTAGCAATGCAGACTAGAGGATCGTAGAGGAGAAGTTTGAGAAAGAACTAAGTAGTTGGAAAGGGAAGCACATGTCGGTAGGAGGACGGTTGGTTCTAATAAACTCAGTCTTAACTAGCTTAGCTATGTTTATGTTATCTTTTTTTGAAGTCCCGAAAGGGGTACTTGAAAAATTGGACTACTATCGGTCAAGGTTTTTTTGGCAATCGGATGAACATAAGAAGAAATATCGTTTAGCCAAATGGAGTATTCTATGCCAACCGCAAGGAATTGGGGGGTTAGGCATTAAGAACCTTGATATACAAAATATGTGCTTGTTAAGTAAATAGCTTTTTAAAATGATCAATGAAGAGGGTATTTGGCAAAGTTTATTAAGGAACAAGTACTTAAAGAACCAAACTATTGCTCAAGTGGAAAAGAAAGCGAGAGATTCTCATTTTTGGGTGGGTCTCATGAAAGTTAAAGATACTTTCCTGAGCTATGGCTCTTTTCATTTAAATGATGGTAATTATATAAGATTTTGGGAGGACAAGTGGTTGGGTAATCATACACTTAGAGAGCAATATCCAGCCCTGTTCAATATTGTACGGAAAAACATGCGACTGTAGCATCATTATTTGATAGAGTACATCTCAATGTGTCCTTTAGAAGAACTTTGACAGGTCATACACTTACTTTATGGCATGATTTGGTTGCTCGCATTAGTCATGTCCATTTAAATGATAATGCTGATGTCTTCCGATGGAATTTGAATCAATCTGGTATGTTTACCGTTAGCTCAATATATACTGCACTTATTAGCAATGGTAATGTAGAGTTTGACAAACATTTGTGAAAACTAAAAATGCCCCTAAAGATTAAAATATTTATGTGGTACTTAAAGAGAGGTATTATTCTTACTAAAGACAATCTAGCAAGACGGAATTGGAATGGTAACAAACAATGTTGCTTTTGTTATAGTGATGAAACTATTCAACACCTCTTTATTGATTGTCATGTAGCCAAGTTCCTATGGAGAGTCGTACAGTTTGTCTTTGATTTAAATCCGCCTCGTAGCATTACTCATCTGTTTGGTAATTGGCTTAGAGGGGTTGGAACCAAATTAAAAAGACAGCTGTTAGTAGGAGCATCTGCTTTGTGTTGGACCATTTGGCTTAGTAGGAATGATGTGGTTTTTGACAAATCTCCAACTAAAACTTATTTACAGGTACTATATCGAGGAACCTATTGGCTCAGATTTTGGACACAGCTACTGTGGCAGTACCGCCCTAGTTAATCCGGCTCAAGTGCGCTAACCATCATCTTAAAGATAATCCCGGCTAACACGCACTTCAAACGGAGTAATTCGGCAATGCTGTCGGGTAAAGTCCCGAAGAATCCACCTGAGCGTCGATCGAACCCAAAGCTTACATGTAACCCACACGAAGGTGAGTCCAGAGAGTACAACATTTCACAGATACATTACATTACAGAGTCTTAGCTTAAGTATTACAAACCAAGTTCGAAATCTTCGAAAGGTACTTGAAGTTCGAATTGAAAGTAGTCCAGAGTTCACTGCAGCGGAAATAAAATGAGTTCTAACCGACGATACATGATGTCATGATGAAGCCCGTACATGACATCACTCGGCATTGTCATCGTTGGCCGAAGTCGTATCCCACTCCACCGACCAACCAGGAGGCAGAGTACACGGCCAAGTCAAACTAGCAATCATGTCCTCAAAAGTATCACCTGAAACAAAATTGAGCCACAAGCAAGGCTGAGTATACTAATACTCAGCAAGACTTACCCGACTAGGATATAATTAGCCCTCTAACTAGACATGCAAGACTTTTGGCTTGTGGGGTTTGTCTTTGCCGAAAAGCAATAAAGAGTAAGTCCTTATTTTTCGATTTTAGCTTTCAAGTTCTAGTTTGATTAACCATTCTACATTAGCATCTACCCTAAGGCATGCATGGTGAAAAACAATTATTTTCCATCATTCAATCATATTTCTCATCATCATTGTTCCACTTCTTACTCTATGTGGCAAAAGGGTTAAGCAGTCTCAATATCCATGAGAGACGGACGATTCGAATCGAATTTGTTAACCTGGCCAGGCAGACCTAAACATACGCATGGGGAATGCAATCACCCACGCGACTTTTCCCCTTTTTTCCCGGGCATGGAACAGGCCCACCGCCCTAGGGTGCCCTGCACCCTTGCGTGACCATAGACCAGACAGTGGGGAGTATGTTCCACGGCCGGTTCCATCAGGTACTTAAGCTTACCGATTACCATATTCTCGGCATGTGGTTAGTACGTTCAAACGCTTAACCACCACTACCACACACCGCGGCCTTATCCATTTTCATTAAACAGACGGGGCATCATGAGTACAACAACCCCGCCTGTAAACCTTATATTGCAGTGCGTAGTAGTCATTCAACTCCTATGAGCTCGCGAGTGACAGGAAATCACTCGACTTCTACCGAACCATTAGCATAGCCAACTAGCGACCTACACATACTAGTGCTCAAGCATAGGTACCTAGGGTCATGCAACTAAGGTTCCAAACAATTCCTGCAACTTAAATGCACAAATAAAATAGGAATATAAATAGTTGCATAAATTAAATAGGTAGAACATGCTCCGGGGCTTGCCTTCCTGAGCGGAGCTAGCCTTGGGCTCTTCTGAACTCTGGTTCAGGTCTTCAGTGATTTCAGTTAGGTTAACTTGAGCCTCACGCTGCTCACTCTCGGACTCCGGCACCAACTCGTACGTACCGTCGGGGAGAGTAGTCGAATCTATACGAAATGCATAAGCATGAGTTACTTTAGTGATAACGATTTATTCAATTCTTCACTATAGAGTTGTAATCCAACGCAACTTAAGATGATTTGCAAATATTCTGTTACATCATTTTGGGCAATCATTTATAGAGTAATAATCATTATATCTGACTTTACAAAGTAACTAGGGTGGATTTTACCTTTTCTTCCTATGCAGCAAAAGAATGGTTTTTCTCATTTATTACTAGGTTAAGCATGTCCTTATCATAAATAAAGTTACACAGAGATTCTAGGTTTGAAATTTTTATGCAAGGTACATATATGAGTAACTTGCCTACTGTGAAATTTTCAGCCCATTTCATGCAGCCTATTAACCATGAAAAATAAAACAAACAGCTACTGCTGGAAACAAAACTGAATTTTACAGGTCAAACTATGTAAGTAATGGTAACGAAATTTTAACTGAGTGTTGCCTACCTAAAGATGAGCTTTGCATAAATTTTTCACAATTAAACAAGCTTTGTACAGGGCATGAAAAATAGTACAATGCGTATCTGCATGGATCAAAATTAAAATCTACAGACTGTTATAGCAAGTTCCGGAGCCTCATCTTTTACCAGCATGGTTATATACTCAAAGTTAACCCCTAGAAAAATTATTAGAATTTTTTTCATGTACAGAAACTATTTTTAATGATTTAAAGTATCTATCCTCACCAAAAATCATTTGTTCCAGATTGACTTAACTAAAATTTCTCAAACTTTTTATTTAGACTCTGGGAACTAACATACAAGTACTGTAAAAGTTTGAACCCATGAAACATATCATAACAACTTGAATAAATGAAACTATCCCTCCTAGGCATACATCAAGATTTATAGAAACTGATAGCTAGGCATGGCAACTGTCCACGAAAATGTACCCCATTGACCAAAAATGGCTAACAACTCATGCTTGTAACTTGAGATCTATTATAAAGTACATTTTCTTTGTATTTTAATTGAAGTAAAAACTATTGAGCAAATGAAAAAGTGCATGACACGAAAGTTGTAGATATAGTCACAAGGAACTCAGAACAGTTGAGTTTTAATTTTTCTGATATTTCTACGATTTTTAAACGAATTTACAAGTTTGCTGTTTTTCAAAACAAAAAGAAAAAAGAAATGTAAACTTGCATCTAGGCCCCTGGAACAATTTGGGGGCTCACAGACATGCCCTTGGCCGGAGCCAAGAACAGGGGAGGTGGCGGCGGAGGTTTTCCGGCGAGAAGGAGGCTCGTCGGTGGCGGGGATGGTGTCCAGGGGTGAGAGCTCACCGAGCTCTACCTAGGGGTGGGTGATGTGGTCGACGGGGATGGCCGGAGCAGGGATGGCGGCGTAGCCGCACGGCCGGCGGCGGTGGCGAGCTGCGACGGCGGCACTCCGGCGCGAGAGGAGGGGCAAGAGCAGGCCGGGGAGCTTCACGGCGCCATGAGGAAGCTAGCTCGGGGGTTGATTGGAGTCGGGGAGGGGCGGAGCAGGGGGTTCCGCGGGCGGCGCTGGCGGCTCTGCCCCGGCGAGCTTCGGTGGTCGGAGCGGACGGAGGAGGGGGCCGGTGAGCACCAAGGGGGGGTGGGGATCCCGTTCCCGGGCTCCGTTGGGGCGGAGGGAGGCCGGAGGTGGGGGCTCCGCGGTGAGGCGGTGCTTGGCGGCGGCAATGGCGTGGGCGGCGGCGTTCCAGGGCGCGGGGAGCGGAGTGGGGGCTGGGCTTCGGGTGGAAGGGAGAGGGAAGGAGCGGGAACGCGGGATGGCGAAGCAAAATGGGGAGGAGAGGGCTACAGAGGGGAGCTCGGCAGGGGAGGAGTTAAGGGCGAGCGCACTGGCGTGGGCGGCGGCTCGTCGCGTTGCCGTCGTCGCGGAGTGCCAGCACTCGAGCATGGCACAGTGAGGGCAGGCGAGCACTCGAGCGCGGCGCGGGGTCAACGACCGGGACGGGAGCGTGGTGGCGTGGCCGGGCGGCGGGGCAGTAATGGCGCGGCGGCAGGCGCTGCGAGCTCTGGTGGCGAGGGTGCCGTGCGGGCGGGCGGCAGCGAGCGGCGTCCGGGCGCGTGCGTACTCGAGCGGGGTAGGGAGGGGTCAGCGGCGCGGCGAGGCAGCGCGGCGGCAGCGAGCGCAGCGAGCCCGCGGTCAGCGGCGCAGCGAGGCACGCGCGGGCGGCGCGCTCAAGTGCCTGCGCGCGCGCAGAGCAGAGAGGGGAGGGTCAGCGAGGGAGAGAGAGAAAGGGAGTGGAGAGAGAAATAAAAGTCAGCGGTTTGACTTGGTTCAAACTCAAAATTTTCAATTGAAACTTGAAAAATTTTGAACACGAAAGTTGTTCAAAATTAAATTTCCTACAACTTTCCTTTCAGGCAAAACTTCGTTTGAGCAACGATTTGAAAGTTAAAAATTTGAAATCAAGTTTAAATGAACCCACTGTTTTTCGGGGTTTTTCTCAAAATTTCATGTTGTAACTTGAAAAACTTTGAACACGAAAGTTGTTTATCTTGTCAAACCCTACAACTTTCATGTTGGGCAAAAGTTCATTTGGGCAAAAGTGCGAGAGATGACTTTTTGGTGTATTTAAACGGAACTCGGCTTTTAAGTAATCACCAAAATAGGGTTTACTGTGTCATTTGATGTTAATGGCATGTTTAAACAGGGCTAAACACCGGAGGTGTCACAGCTACAAAAGCGTGACGAAGACAAGGAGGCAGTACAGAAGTCATGTCAAACCATAGATGTCTTGGTCACATGCAGTTATTTGCCAATCATGGATGGAGGTTTAGTAATAGGATTGGTCCTCAATAAGCGTCTTCATCGAATTTTTGGGTTGGCTTTGTCACCTTTTGCTTATTTTTGTCATTGTAATTGTAGATGGAAAAGCTGCAAACTTTGTAATAAATAGTTGTAGCCTCTTTTGAGGTCGAGGCCGAATACTCTTTCCCATTATCTAAAAATTTGCGCGCCCGTTCCGGCACAGCCGTTGGACGCTCCCAATTGCAACGCCCCCTGCAGTCGCTGATGGCTAGCTAGACACGACACTGAGATCCTGGGCTGGGCCTGGTTCCCCTTCGTGCTATCCGCTCTTCACTGTGCCGTCCGGGAGGTTTCAGAATTTGCCCGCTTGTGGCGACACCACCGTCTAAACTAACCGCTCATTTGCTTCACTTGCTCATCTTTATGAGCCTCCGTAAGGAAACCCGTAAACTCTGTAAACACAAAAAAAAACATCACATCGAATATTTAAACACATACATGGAGTACTAAATGAAGTCTATTTACAAAACTTTTTGCATGGATGTGCTGTAAATCACGAGACGAATTTAATGAGCCTACTTAATCTATGATTTGCAACAGTGATCATCCACTAATTATAGATTAATCATGAATTAATTAGCATCATTAGATTCGTCTCGCGATTTACAACCCATTTGTATAAAAAGTTTTATAAATAGACTTTATTTAGTACTTCAAATTAGTAAAATTCCATCGCAATTTTTTTTAAGTTTCATCTAAAGACGGTCTTATTCGTCCCATTTTCTGACAACAATAAGGTGCCCTCACGTCAGACTCACAAGATTATTACCCATTTTCTGACAACAATAAGTGCCCTCACGTCAGACTCACAAGATTATTACGTGCGCGTGTGGGCAAGGCACGAGTGGGCTTGTCAACGGCTTGATGAGCTCCGGCCACTGAGAGCAAGTATTATAAGGGTGAATCAGCCGGCTGAATCCAGGTCACGCCTTGAAAAAAGCTATGATGTGGCTTCACGTCGTGTTTGGTTAGGATTTCATAGAATTTTTTTTCATCTTTGATCACTAATTTAAAGTATTAAATAAAATCTAATTACAAAACCACTTTCACAACTCCGTGTAAATCGCGAGACGAATCTAATGAGACCTTCGACCGTGTGATTAGAGGATAGTTACTGTAATACCACTGTAGCAAATCATCAATTAATTACCGTCATTAGATTTGTCTCGAAAAATTACACCAATCTCTAAAATGATTTTGCAAATAGACTTCATTTGGTACTCCATGCGGGCATTTGTTTTTTTTTGTAATTTTGATTTCACGGCTAACCAAACACAGCCTGCCGCTGAACTCTTCACCCGGCTGAATCTGGCACACTGCCCATTCCCAGCCAGCTACAGGCGATAAGCCCTGGCGCCTGACTCCCACAGCCTTCCGCTTGATAAACATTAAATACTAGCATGCTTATAAAGCCAACCTCTCAGCCAGCTTAATATATGCATAGACTATATGACTTACTATATGTGACATGGCATAAGAATTCAGCCGACAGTCAGCTGACTTATTAGCCATGCTCTGAGGAATGTGTTGGACAAATGGAGTAATTAACCACAAAAAATATGTGATCTGGATGGAAGGAAGAGAGTTTCAAGTGTACTCCATCGGATGGAAAGTACAATTCCGCATTAGAAAACCAAAAATGTGTTTAGATGTTAGATCTCAACTACCTGTTTAATTAAATATAAAAACTAATCGCATATGGTAAATAAATGAGGGCATTGTTGGAGGTCAAAATTGGCAATAACCGAGGCCGACCGGTCTGACCGGTCTGGGCCTTTAATCCGAGTAGGGTTAGGATTTTGTATTAAGAGTCATATTATAATCCGATTTGAAAGGGGTACGTCCTCCCCGGCCTATAAATATAAAGGTTGCAGCCGATTGAGGGTTTTTCTAATCACAATCGAATTAAAACAATCTCTTTTACCCTTTTACTCAAATCCTAATCTTTTACAATCCCTTTGCTGTTCTTTGCTCGTCTCTACGACGTTCAAGGGCGTCTTGAGTGGCCTGCCGACCTCAAGGCAACCCTAGATCTTCAAGCTCCGACGGGGTCCCTCCCGAGCTTGAGGTTTTAGGTTTTCGCGAGTTTCTGCGTCCAACCGGTCTGACCGTCCAACCGGTCTGACCGGTTGGAGGGGGCGGTCTGACCGGTCCTGTCTGAAGCCCGCTGGTGAAGATCGTTTGCGATCCGCGCGTTCTAGCACACCGGTGTGTTGACCAGATTAGCATCAACATACTTTTCAGCGACTCCGCTAGGGAAGAAGTAGCAATCTACATCGGTTACAATGACCGGTGAAATAGGAGATGCCTCCAAGATGGATCCGTTGAATGCTATCAATGTCACTTATGAAGATCTATCTGAGGAGCAGCGCTAGAAGTTCGAAGCCGATTTGAAGCGGCAGAACGAGGAGATCAGGGCGAAGATGCTTGCATGCTATGGGAAGACCCGGCAAGGTGTGATCGAGAAGGAAAAGTTCGTCATGCCGGGGACCCAATCTGCTACACCGCCTGCTCCTTCAGTCGTCAATGTAAGTTCTTCTCCTCAAGATCTATATACCATGTTATTATCTGAGCAACGATGTGCAACTATCCATGCAAAAAACTTTGATTGACATATCTGAGCGTATGGATAGATTGGAGAAGGGTAAAATTGTGAATACCACTTATTCTACTAAAGACCTTACCCCTAGTTCGGCAGCTCCTACATCTACTGTTAATGTGGAATTTGGGATGCCACCGAATTATTTCGCTGGGGAGTCACCACCGCCAGGCACCGTTCGGCCAACCACGGCCGAACCGGTCAGACCAGTCGCAACGACCGGTCAGACTGCTGCCTCGGCGGCAGGTGTGGTCAGACCGATCCCTCAGACCGGTCAGACCGATCCCTCAGACCGGTTAGACCGGTGCCATAATACTGGCCTCAGCGTCCACTCCCGCACTTGCGCCAATTTCGAGTTCGGCTGCTCCTGGCCGAACGGATGAATTAGAGGGTTTTGTGCCGCCGTATACTGCCAAATCATACGGCGAACCTACTTTTCCACCTGCTATGCTGCAAGATGTTTGGGATGACTTGACAAAGAATAATCCCCATCATGCTACACAGACGATGAGCACTACTGAACCAGTAACTAATCATCTGGCAACTAATGCTCAAACATCTAGTAGCGGGAACTATGAGGCCGATCTTGCCAAGATGAGAGCAGATTTGAATACTTTGCTTTATACTAAACTTAGTCAGTTGGGCATAAATCCTGGCAGAAATCAGTTGTATCAAAGGTCGTATCCCGATGCTTACGATCTGGTTCCCTATCCTACAGGGTGGCGCGTTCCCGATTTTATTAAATTTAGTGGGGACGATAATCGGTCAACTTGGGAGCACATAAATCAATATATTGCTCAATTAGTGAAGCTAGTTCTAGTAACTCTTTGCGAGTGCGTTTGTTTTCTTTATCGTTAACTGGAACTGTTTTTTCTTGGTTTTCTGCTTTACCTCCAAATTCGGTCCGCTCTTGGAACGAATTAGAACAAAAATTTCATGATCACTTTTATAGCGGGGATAATGAAGCAAAGTTGACAGATTTAACATCGATTAAACAAATTAGAGATGAATCGGTATCCGATTACTTCAAGAGGTTTAAAGAAGTTAAAAACCGATGCTTTAATTTATCAATTTCTGATAAGGATTTGGTAGATATTGCTCTTAATGGTTTGCGCTCATACTTGAAAGAGAAGCTCGAAGGATTTGATTATCCAAGAGTATAAAATTAAAAATTCTAAGGATGCATATAAGTCTCATCGTTCTAATACTCATGTTGTTGAATATGATTTCGATTCTTCGAACGATGAGGATAATGAGGGTTACACTGCTAAGTTTGTTTGGCCATCATCGGCCAAACCTTGTTCTTGTGCATCGCTTAAGCCGACTCAAAAGGGTCGGAAACAAGAGATGAAATTTACATTTGATGTGTCCAAATGTGATCGCATTTTTGATGAGTTGTTGCGTTTGGGGCATATTAAGATTAATCATGTTATACCGCCGCTTGAAGAGTTAAAGCGGCGAGCATATTGTAAATTTCATAATTCTCATTCTCATGCAACTAACGATTATAATGTGTTCCGTCGTCAGGTTCAATCGGCCATGAATGAAGGACGATTGATTTTCCCTGAGATGAAGATTATGACACCGTTTCTTGTTCACACCAACATGCATACCATCGATTCGAGCAATGCCAAGGTGCTGATTCGGCCAGAACAAGCCGAAGGAGCGGAGGGTAAAAATGTGGTGATTGGTGAAGCAAGGCCGAAGAATGTCAATGACAAGATTCTGGCCAGGGAAATGGTTCTGGAAAAGGCTCCTGATGGCAAGGAGCTCATAAAAATTACCGTCAAAGCTCAAGTGCCCGGGGGGCAAGAAAATTCTTCCGTTGCTGCAAGTTGGCCTGCTGTCCAGGACTGACCGGTCAGACCGGTCCGCCCCAGGGCCGACCAAGGACTTCTCAAACCCAAGTGCTCGGAAGAAGGTACTTGGAAGCAGAATGTGCCAAAGGTCCAAGGGAAGATGGTTGCTCAGAAACCAGCCTTTGACCAACTTCTGAACAAATACATGAAGGCCGTTCAACAAAATCGGCCACTAAAAAAGAGATCTTATTCACTTCCGCGTCGAGGTGGTTCTCCAATGAGGGAAGGACCAAACAAACGCAGAGGTGGTGTTGTCACCGTGTTCCCACCACAGAAGGCATATGCTCCAATGCCATAGATGCCTCCGGCGTCAAATGCTACAAATCCGGTGTGGGAACACGAAGGAGTCTGGATGTAGTGCTTCCCCATGCCATATCCACCGCATTATCAGGGGGAAGGGTCCAGGACACCGGTGCATGACCTATTGGGCTCACTCCAATCCGGTCAGCAGCAGCATGTTGCACCGGTCAGACTGGTCCAGCCTGACCGGTCAGACTGGTCTCAGCAGAGACTGGCCCAGTCTCATCCTCCAAGGCAAGAATATCATGTCAAGAAGAGGGAGGAGGATGTGCAGCCCATGCAAGTGGATTCTGGGAAGACCACCACCGATGATGTTGTGAAGATCGGTGATGTGAATGTGGTGGTTGATGTTGTGTATTTGGCAAATCGGCTCAAAATGATTCCCAGAAGCGTGTGTTGGCCAATGATCATGAGGCCAGCAGCAGTGGCTCGGCGAACAAATACCATCAACCTAGGTGGTGCCCGCCGGGTTTGAGCCATTCTCGAAAGAGAAGATTGCAGCGCTTAAGGCGCAAGGAGCAGAAGGAGCAAGAGGCCGAGAAGCTCAAAGATGAGCACTTTAATAAAATATCGGCCAATGGTTCCTCAGGGCAGAGAATGGCGGGCCAAGCCCACTATGCAGTCAACAGGACCGGTCGAACCGCCTCAGGTGACCGGTCTGACTGGTGCAGAGGACCGGTTTGACCGCCAGGTGCAACCAGTCAGACCGGTCGAGCCTGTTGTCGAGCAGCAAGCTGAAGCGGCTACTTCGGCTTCACGCGATGAAGTTCCAATAGTTTCTGCAGATTTGGGTGATGAGGAACTGGTGAATTATGAGGCTTCTCCAGCGTGTAGCAACATGGAGATAAATGTTGTGCGATTCTCTGAAGAGTACTACGCCATTTCGGAGGAGGAGGAAGCAGCTCTTCTGGATTTCGGGCCACGCGAGGACGTATTCTAGAAGCCAAAGGAATCGGACAATCACTAGAAAGCCCTTTAGATGAGGTGGCACATTAATGGGAGGCCGATTTCTCGCATGCTTGTTGATGGAGGGGCAATTGTGAATTTGATGCCCTATTCATTGTACAAGAAACTTGGAGGGATGGATGAAGAGCTGAACGAGACGAACATGACGGTCAGCGGCGTGGGTGGAGGCGATCCTATTAGTGCTAAAGGGGTGGCTTCCATGGAGTTGACCGTGGGGAGCAAGACATTAGCAACAGTCTTCGAGGTGCAAGGTAACTTCGGCTTGATACTTGGACGTGATTGGATTTATACCAATCAATGTGTGCCTTCTACCTTGCATCAAAGTCTTATCCAGTGGATCGGCGATGAGATTGAGGTAGTTCATGGCGACACTTCATCCTACATTGCAACCGCCGATTCCAACACTCTTGGTGTGTATTATGACATCAAATGCTTATCGGGATTGGATCTGTCTGATTTCGAGTTAATCAGTTGCACTAAGGATGGGTTCGTGCCTGCTACTCTAAAGCCGATGGAGAATCGACTGCATTATTGCAAATAAAATGAGTGCAGCAAGCAACTCAGGCGAGACCGGGCAGACCGGACGTCCAGACTGGTCAAACCGCCATCAGATCGGCGCACAGAGCCGACCGGTCAGACCGGTCAGTCTAACCGGTCAGACCGGTCTGACACAGACTTGTTGATGGAGAGGATTGAGCACTATCGGTCGCGGATGAACGATATGTGCGAGGCCATTGAGGACATTGAAGACATGGACAAGTTAGGCCAAGGATTTACGTTGGCTGATCCTTTAGAAAAAGTGGATATTAGAGATGGTAGTGTTTCTAGGCCGACTTTTATAAATACAAATTTATCGGCTAAGTATAAAGCCGACTTAATAAAGTTATTGAAAGAGTATGTGGATTGCTTTGTATGGAGTTATTCTGAGATGCCTAGTTTGAGTCGTGATTTGGTTGAGCATCGGCTGCCAATTAAAACCGGTTTTAGACCTTATAAACAATCTGCTAGGACATTTAATCCAAATCCAATCCAATCCAATCCTCCATCTTCCAAATCCAAACCCCTAAAGCACCAAATCGAATTATGCTTGGTCCACACCGTTGAATGCACCCACTGAGATGCCAGAGCAAACTGCACCAACAATTCGTACCCAGCAAAATCCCCACACCCCGAAACCAACGGCTCAGATTACATGTGGCGACAACAGACGATCCAGATGAAAAGTAGGCTTCAACGCGCGGGGGATGGCTTCAACGGCCGCGCCAAACGTTTCCAAATCGAAACAATCCAAAACGCCGCCGCCGCCGCCGCGGATCCTCGTCGCCCCTGCCGCGCCGCCAGCTGAAGGGAGCTCCGCGGCGCCCCGGCCACGCCGCCGCGCCCCGACGCATCCGGGGACCAGGGCCGCCGCCGCCCTGTGCTCCCCGCCGAAACCCTAGGCCGCGACCCTGGGATGACCGTAGCTCGTTGAGCCGCCCGCGGCGCACGGCGGCCGGGCCGCACGCCAGGCGCGAAGGCCGTTGCCCTGCCCGGAGGCCTTTGCCCCGCGCCTGAGGGCAGCCGCCCGCGGCGCACGGCGGCCGGTCCGCACGCCGGGCGCGGAGGCCGGTGCCCCGGCACTGAGGGCAGCCGCCCGCAGCGCACGGCGGCCCTGGAAGCCAGGGCAGCGCGGGAGCTTCGTGTTCGGGAGCGGGCCGGCGCCGCCGCATCGTCGACCATCGCCGAGTGGGGTCTCGTCTGCGGCGAGCGCGACAGGTCAGTACGCTTCCTTCCTCCACTCCATCATGTTAATTTCGCACCGCTCATCTCCAGTCGCGTCGGAGAGTAAATTAATTTTGGGCAATTAGTCGTGCAAAATTAAGGATCATTCCGGAAGGTCGTGTCCTGGCCTTCCCGACAATCTGCTGCGTTCCGAGGCCCTCGCCGTCGGCCGCACGCTCGCCATTGCCCACGGACCCGCACGCCCCGTCGCCGGACTCCCGCTACCGTGCCAAATCCCCTACTCGCACGTCAGGTGAGTCCCTCTTGCAGGTAGAAGTTGAGTATTTCTTGTGCAAATTGGCAAGCCATGGAAATTTTGGCACGCAACTTGTTTGGACTGCGACTGCTGCTTGAGATTGGCCGTTGTATCATGGTCAGGCTTGGTTTGCACTGAGCTTGAGTCTGCCGGCGTGCGCCGCGCGTTGGAGCCCGGACGCCGTGCGCCTCGCCCGCGCAGGCCTCAGGGGCGAGGCAAACGGCCTCCGCGCGGCGTGCGCCCGGCCACCGTGCGCCGTCAAACGGGCTCCGCGCCCGGCGTGTGGCCCGGCCACCGTGCGCCGCCGCCGGCGAGCTGGGGGATTCGCCGAGGACGCGCGGCACGAGCGCCGGAAGGGGCTACGCGGCCAGCATGCGGCGCGACCTGCGTGGCTGGGGGATTCGCCGAGAACAATTGCAACGAAGAAGAAGAAATGACGTGGTGTGTTGCTTTGGGTGCCTACCTGCTGCTTGTTTGATGAAATGTCTAGGCAAGCAATGTTACACCGAAATAGAAGTTGCTATTGCTTTTACTTGATGGATTTTGATTATTCTTGTTCCACTGTTAGAGTTTTGCAGAGGATGCAAAAATTATGCCAATTGGTTTTAGTTCTTATGAACAATTAGTTTGTTGTAGTGGAATACTTTCTTATTTGTGCTTGCATTTTCAAGCCTAGAATTAAACTTGGCAACCTATTACTACTTACTTTGCTAATTGTGCTTGCAATCAGATTGTTATTTTCGTGTTGTGTAAAATTTTGTTTATTTTGGCACAGGCAAACCTACTGCAGCGCCTCTTGCATCCGAGCTGGAGGCCTTGAGCCTTATGATTCCATGCAGATCCTTGCCCTACGGTATGTAGAAGGCAGGAAAGCCAGAGATATTCTGGAAGTTTATTTAATCGATGAAAATAGACATCATCTGACAAAGCCATTTATGGATATCTCTTGCCTAATTGCCTTGTATGAGATGAAAAAAGAGATAGATTAAGCCTAATTATTGAGTTCTTTTGCAAGCTGTTTTGCCTAAATAGATATGATGGGATCTAGATAATCTTTTATTTTCATTTGTAAATATGATATAAAAGCAACAATTAAAATTTCATGGTACTTGACACTTTGACAGTACAGCAAATTCATGTATGTTCCTCTTTTGTCTGAACCATTGACATTGTACTGCAGAGAAAATATAGTGGACAGGCACCTTTGCCAGCTCTACTTTTGTTCAAAACCAGTTAACATTTGTTGTTCTGATGATTTACCATCACAGTGCTGTTCCCAGATCTTTGATCCACAGAGAAAAGGACAGAAACATTACATCGAGGATCTATGCGACCAAGAGACTTCTAAGGTAACACAAGCACAATATTCGTATAATCAATTTTTTCCTAATCCAATAAATCCTACTATTCTCATATATCCTCTATTGTTTCCTATTCTCTGTCGATCTAGCTCTACAACATAAAAACGCACTGCCTGCTTTATGTCCATTTTGCAAACAGTGACAGCCCTCCCATTTAGTATTGGTCATCCATCTGCTTTCGATGCATTTTTCGGACCTGGTACTGACAAAATGATCAGTAACAACATTTTCCACTTCAGAGGCGTTTGGCTTGCAGTGCAATAATGCTTGATTCAAGAACTGTGATGCAGTGATTTGGATCGAAATTTAATGCTATATATTTGTCAACAGGAACAACTGCTAATTTTTCTATCTGACTGTGTAGCAGTGAAATGAAATTGGATTACTCAGCTAAAGTCATTGTGTTTCAAGTTTAATAATATGGAAACTCACATAAATAACACTTGATTCACCTGTCCCTTCTATCATGACGTTTGTACCTTTTCCCATCATAATTGCTTGGTTGGGTCGTGCGTGCTTTGCTGTGGCGGCTGCGCCGACGCCACCCGGCCGGTCAACACCGTGTCCGGTGCTCTTATCTGTCCTTGCCGGCTCGTTCGCCTGTCTTGTATAGATCGATGTGTTTTTACTGTCCTTATTATCCTTTGACCTTTTGGTGCAAGCTACGGGAGCAAAATATATAGACTTGTTTCGTGGTTTTGTGATTGGTTTATTGCTACTGCTCGCTGGGATTTAGTAGTTTGCAAATTTCTGGATCTGAATACACTATTCTGACACCTTAATTCGTTGATTTGCTGTGCGAAGAAACCACATATCTGCTGCAGAAGCTGTCGCTGGATTCGCAGCCCAAGGCGGCGGATGCAACAGAGCCTGCCCGTACCAAGAAGGTAGAGATGAAACAGAACCTCGTGGACTTTCATCTCGTGGATTTTCATCTAAACCTCGTGGATGAAACAGAACCTCGGGGTATGTCTGTGATTCTGATCCCCCCATTTGTCTGCGCTGTTCAATTCAGCAGGGTGCTGCAGCTAGCCAGCCACTGAGCGTGTCGATCCTGCCGGAGCGATCCATTACGCCAGTGCTTCAAGACTTTATGGATCCCAACCTGTTCTATTGCCACTTTGCCAGTGTATTAATATGGAGGTGAGTGAGGGACCGTGTAAGAATTCTTATGTTGGTTTGAGACTCTTGTAATTTGCTGATTTAATTGTGCTATCTTATGTCTTACATACAGGCTACGATGGTTCCATGAGCGAGTGGGATGATTATCCTAGATATCTAAATCCAGATGGAGTGAAGATTGCCCCAGTAAGTATCTATAAAGATCTTATCCTTTAATTTGTCATCTGATGCTTCCCATGATTATTTGCATCCTGAGGCATATTCTTAATGTAGAAATGGTCCAATTGCTTGCTATTATTGTCTCCTAATAGGTGGTAGCTGTACTATCGACTCTATTGTTGGACATGTAGTAAGCAGAAATCTATTCACCCTCCATTTCAGGTATGGTTTGTGCTTTGGCTGGTTTTCTCTTTTCCTTGTGCTCTCTGCACTGTTACCTCATGTTGGAAAGGTTTTGCGTGGCTCAAAGCAGTGCTGGAAGAAGAGGGGAGGGGAGGTGCCGGTGGGAAGGGGGAAGAAGGCGTGGTTGCAAAGGGAGAGGAGAGGAATGATCACTTGCAAACAAAAACCAGTGCAACGACATGAATGCAATATACGTAGAACCATTTTATTTAATTCAGAGAGACAATATTTGTTTTTTCTATATGTACTGTTGATAGAATGTTAAAATTAGAGAAAATCGTTGGTTTTAAAATTATGATCACTTGTTTTATTTAATTCAGAAAGAAATTCATTCATAAACAAAATTTTAAATTATAAGAAAATAATTGGTTTTTAAAATTTTAAATTTGATTTTGCTCTATGGATGTGGTTCTGTAATCAACAAAATAACTCTATATTATATATGCTTTGTGTGAAACATATATTTCTCGTTTTAGACTATGGATCATATATTGTTTTGTATGTTTGAAATTTATCCGTAGCGTTAGCACGGGCCAATTTACTAGTCGTGCTATGAATGATTGAATTAAAGAAGAAATTAATCGCTTGTTGGAAGTTGGATTTATTCGGTCTTGTCGGTATGCGGAGTGGATCTCTAATATTGTGCTCGTTGAGAAAAAAGATTCGGGTAAGATTAGAGTATGCATTGATTTCAGAAATCTTAATAAAGCTACTCCTAAAGATGAGTATTCTATGCCTATTGCCGATATGCTGATTAATGAAGCTTTTGGACATCGTGTCATTAGTTTTCCTGATGGTAACACCGGTTACAATCAAATATTTATGGTCGAAGAGGATGTGTCTAAAATGGCCTTTAGATGTCCAGGGTTTATCGGTTTGTTTGAGTGGGTTGTCATGACTTTTGGTTTGAAAAATGCCGGTGCTACTTATCAAAGAGTTATGAATTTGATTTTTCATGATTTACTTGGTGTTATATTGGAGGTTTACATTGATGATATTGTAATTAAATCGGCCGGTTTGAGAAATCATTTGGCTGATTTAAGGTTGGTTCTTGAAAGAATGTGTCGGTATGGTTTGATGATGAATCCACTCAAATGTGTTTTTGGAGTATCGGCTGGGAAGTTCTTGGGCTTTATTATTCATGAGAAAAGCATTGAGATTGATCCAAAGCGAGATGAAGCCATGAAGCGTGTTGAGGCTCCAACTTGTAAGAAAGATTTGCAGAAATTCTTGGGCAAGATGAATTACTAGAGAAGATTTATATTTAACTTGTCCGGGAAGATTGATTCTTTTACTCCTATTCTTCGGTTAAAAGATGAAGCCGAATTTACTTGGGGGGCAGAACAGCAAGAGTCATTTGAGAAGATTAAAAATTATTTGTCTTCATCGCCGGTGCTTAAGGCGCCTAGGAGACGGGTTCCTTTCAGGCTTAATGTGGCTGCAAAAGATAAAATTATTGGTGCTGTTTTGACTCAAGAGACCGAAGGAAAGGAGTATATTATCACTTATTTGAGCCGACGGCTTATTGATGTGGAAACAAGGTATACATTTATTGAAAAGTTGTACTTATCTTTATACTATGTTTGTACCAAGTTGAGGCATTACTTGTTATCTAGTACATGCATAGTAACTTGTCAAGCCGATGTTATTAAGCATATGTTACAAAAGCTGATTTTGAGTGGGAGAATCGGCAAATGGGCTTATACACTTGTAGAATATGATTTGGCCTATGAGTCTTTGAAATCCATAAGAGGCCAGATTGTAGCAGACTTTATTGTTGAACATCGGATTAATGATGAATAAGATTTGGAAGTCGGCTATATTACTTGCACACCATGGAAGTTATATTTTGATGGATCGGTTTGTGATGATGGGAGAGGAGTTGGCATTGGTAATGTTCTTATGTCTCCAAGTGGTGCTGTTTTTGAGTTATCAAACCGATTGGAAGAATTTTAAACGAACAATCAAGTTGAATATAAAGCACTTCTATTTGGTTTGGAATTTTTGCAATCCATGGGCGTGAGGCATGTTGAAGCCTTTGGAGATTCGCTTCTGGTGGTGCAACAAGTATTCAAGGTATGCCAATGTTACAATGGAGTTTTAAATGCATATCTTGACAAATGTCTTGATATTATGTCTTACTTTGATGAATTCGTAATTCGACATATTCCAAGGGAAGAGAATGAAAAGGCTAATACTCTGGCTCAACAAGCATCTGGCTATAATGTTACAAAAAAATATTTTAACATTAGAAAGCCGATGCGAATTAAAGTCGAGTCACTGGTTCTGGACGAACTAGTCCGACCGGTCGCTAAGACCGGTCTGACCGCTCCGACCGGTTTGACCGGTCCAGAGACCGGTC
Source organism: Panicum virgatum (assembly GCF_016808335.1). Classification (NCBI taxonomy): domain Eukaryota; kingdom Viridiplantae; phylum Streptophyta; class Magnoliopsida; order Poales; family Poaceae; genus Panicum; species Panicum virgatum. Next base: position 26,115,545 of record NC_053143.1, on the reverse strand, counting down.
TGACCGCTGAGGGCGGTGTGAATAGCAGTTTGGCTGAAATTCCTTCTCAAAAGGTTGAGGCCGAAGTGTAAGATTGGAGGGTACCTATTATATCATATTTGAAGGATCTTGGTCGTGGTGCAGAGAGAAATATTTGGCATTTAGCATTTAAATATATTTTGGTTGGCAATGATCTTTATCGTCGGACTGCCGATGATATTCTTCTCAAATGTTTGGGGACCGACCAGGCCCGTGTTGCTATGGGAGAAGTATATGAAGCCATCTGTGGTACACATCAATCGGCTCCTAAAATGAAGTGGTTGTTTAGGAGAGCCGGTTTTTATTGGCCAAGTATGATTTCGGACTGCTTTAGATATTATAAAGGATGTGAATTATGTCAGCGGTTTGGTGATATTCAGTTGGTGCCTGCTGCGTTGTTGCATCCTATTATTAAGCCTTGGCCATTCAGAGGATGGGGCTTGGATTTCATTGGTCAAATTAATCCTCCTTCTTCAAAAGGGAATTGCTTCGTGTTGGTAGCAACAGATTATTTTACTAAATGGACCGAAGCAATACCTTTGAAGAATATGACACATAGAGAAGTAATTGAGTTCATTACGGAGCATATTATTCATAGATTCGGCATTCCTCAAACTTTGACAATGGATCAAGGTTCGTCGTTTATTTCAAAGGAGGTACGAGAATTTGCCGAATCTTACAAAATCAAGATAGTCAACTCATCTCCATATTATGCTCAGGCCAATGATCAGGCCGAGTCTAGCAACAAAATTTTGATAAGGCTCATCAAGAAAAAGATAGAAGAGAATCCCAGCAGGTGGCATGAGGTTTTATCCGAAGTATTATGGGCTCATCGCATATCTAGACATGGTACTACTAAAGTTACTCCTTTTGAGTTTGTTTATGGTCAAAAGGTCATTTTACCTGTTGAGGTAAATCTGGATGCTTATAGATTGGCTAAACAAAATGACCTTTCCGCTATTGATTATCATGACTTGATGATGGATAATATTGATGAAATAAGTGACAAACAGTTGCAAGCTTTGAAGGAAATTGAGAGAGACAAACTTCGGGTGGCTAGAGCTTACAACAAGAAGGTAAAGCCTAAATCTTTTCAAGTTGGTGATCTGGTTTGGAAGACAATTCTGCCTCTTGGGACAAAGAGCAATAAGTTTGGCAAGTGGTCGCCATGTTGGGAAGGTCCATACAAGATTGTCAAGGTTATCTTCGGGAATTCTTATATGGTGGAGACGCTGCAAGAAGAACGTCTACCTAGGGCGCTGAATGGAAGATACTTGAAGAAATACTACCCAAGTGTTTGGCAAGATGCTTGAATATGAAGACGGCCGGTATTTGAATATCGCCCTTAGCATTATTTTTAGGCCAGTGCTGAAGTTGTAATTCTGTATCATTAGAGCATGTTTAGGTACTTGCTTTTTGGCTTGCATAGCTCACCAAAAATGCAGGGGGCATATGTTGGAGGTCAAAATTGGCAATAACCGAGGCCGACCGGTCAGACCGGTCTGGGCTTGTAATCCGAGTAGGGTTAGAGTTTTGTATTAAGAGTCCTATTGTAATCCGATTTGGAAGGGGTACGTCCTCCCCGGCCTATAAATATAAAAGATGCGGCTGATTGAGGGTTTTTCTAACCACAATCGAATTAAAACAATCTCTTTTACCCTTTTACTCAAACCCTAATCTTTTCCAACCCCTTTGCTGTTCTTTGCTCATCTCTACGGCGTTCAAGGGCGTCTTGAGTGGCCTGCCGACCTCAAGGCAACCTTAGATCTTCAAGCTCCGACGGGATCCCTCCCGAGCTTGAGGTTATAGGTTTTCGCGAGTTTCTGCGTCCAACCGGTCTGACCGGTTGGAGGGGGCGGTCTGACCGGTCCTGTCTGAAGCCTGCTGGTGAAGATCGTTTGCGATCCGCGCGTTCTAGCGCACCGGTGTGTTGACCAGATTAGTGTCAACAGGCATGAGAGTCTTTTCACGTCACCACTAACCTGTCTGGAAAAGAAAAACTAGAATTGCACTCTTCATGAACGGAGGGAGTAGCTCAATACAATTTAAGTTGATTACTATGGTAGTGAGATTCTTGAGCTCCAAATGGTCCCTTTTCTTTAATCTCTAGTCGCATTTTTTCTTAACCTAAATGTTGTAAATCTCACTCGGGCGGTTCATTTATGAAGCTGTTCTGGTACTACAATGCAAATCTTTGTACAAACCAGGCTCGTTTACAGGCCTTCAAGTGCTGCCGGTGGTACGAGCGACCAACCAAACCGGCCATTTAATAGTGCAATTTTAAGGCTTTGTTTTGATCATCTGCTGATACATGGACAAAAAATCTACCTTTAGATAAGGAGAGAGAGAGAGACAGAATTCTACCTTTATTGGTGTGATAGTCTGTTTACAAAGTGGTTTTAAGTTGTCAGGTGTACTTTGCTTGCAACAAGTGCTGCAAACTCTCATTTTTATTCAAATTTCTTTCAGAAATCAGAACTCACTGTCATTGCGCTGCAAGTCTGCAACGCTAATGATGCGACCTACGAAGTGGCTATCCTATCCGGCTACTCTTTCCGTCCCAAAATATAAACATTTATCGACTTTCATGATTCATGTTTGACCATTCGTCTTATTCGAAAAATTTGTGAAAATATTATTTATTTTGTTATGACATGTTTTATCATCGTATATATTTTAAATATATCATAATTATTTTTATATTTTTATAAATTTTTTAAATAAGACGAATGATCAAATATGATACGCAAAAGTCAACAAATACTTATATTCTAGGATGGAGGGAGTACAACCAGTATTTTCTAAATGAATGCAGTATTTAATCCAATGTGCATGCATGAATGCAGTATTTAATCCAATGTCCGCGCCAAAAGAAAAAAATAAATGCGAGTTCAATGCAGCCGGCAGGAATGGCTAGTGTAGGCTGAAGCAAAGGACCTCAGTTACTCCGTACTGACTAGTTACTGCATCTGTTTAGGCCCTGTTTAGATCTGACCCCGTAAATCCCGTAAACACAAAAAAACGTCACATTGAATATTTCGACACATGTATGGAATACTAAATGAAGTTTATTTACAAAACTTTTTGTATAAATAGGCTGTAAATCGCGATACGAATCTAATGAGCCTACTTAATCCATAATTTGCAACAGTGATGCTACAGTAATCATCCGCTAATTATTGATTAATCATGGATTAATTAGCATTATTAGATTCGTCTCGCGATTTACAACCTATCTGTGCAAAAAATTTTATAAATAGACTTCATTTAGTACTTCAAATTAGTAAAATTTCTTTGAATTTTTTTTTTGCAACGGAACTAAACACGGACTTATTTTCCTTTGCCGTTTGGTGCAGGTTCTGTGGTCGTCAGATAGTAATGCTTTGGACCTTTGGTGAGATGCAGAGGGCGTGGAAAGTGCTGCATTCAATGAACTTAGGACTGTCAGTGTTTCTGCAGCTACTACCATCTAGCATTCGAAAGAAGCCTCTTCACATCATCAGTGGAACTAATGAAGATTACTGCCTTACTGGTAAGTAAGCCATAGTTACGTATAGGAATGAGTAACCACAGTTAATTTCAGAATGTACCACCAAATTGGATTGGTTTCAAAGAAATATCAAGAAAATAAGTGCAAATTTACACTGACCCATGGTTCTCTGAGCCATTATCCACAGATTGAGTTATTGCTTTATTGCCTTGTCGGTGGCTGCGCTCACAGTCACAGATGACCAAAAACTCTGCATGTTATTCGAACCGCAACATGAGTAAAAACATGGCCCAGCATCTGTTCACCGTTTGCCAAGAATAGGGACGACTAAGGCCTCTTTTGGCACCGCTCCAGCTTCGTGCTACAGTGCCAAGTACTGTTCGCACTGTATGTCATTGTAGCGCGAAGCAGGGACGGGGCCGGAGGTGCTACAGCTAAATGGGTGAGGGGAGAAGCAGGTGAAGCAGAATATCGTGACTTCACTAGCTTCGCGCTACAGTCTGCACAGTACTGCTATAGTAGCCGCGCGGGTGAAGCTGGAGCTGCACGGGCCCTAATTGTCTAACGAAATATGCAAGCCTTTGAATAGTGTAACTAGGGCCAGAGGTCCCCGGCTTCCACCCAAAGACTAGGTGAATTCCCTGCGCGTTGCTGCGGGATATTTTGTGTTATTTGTAAATATTATTATTGGATGATGTTGGGGAAGAGTTTAGGTTTAGTTCATTTGTTTAAACAAAGTTGAATTATTGTATAAATGTGATTCAGTTTTATTGAATACATTTGGAGATATTTATGTAAAGGGAATTGAAATTATTTAGGAACTAACATAGAATTTTGGAGAAAAGTAACTAATTTGTATTTGTACTCGTGGACTCCTCTTCAGTTAAAATAGCTTGCAGGTATGGTTGTTCTTTTTTTTTGTGTGTATTGAGCAATGATCATCTGGCTGTTAGTTGGAAGGTTCTTGGTTATGTCTTTGGTCTGAGAATGGCCGGTGAGAGTAACACATATTTTTGGGCTTGTATCATCCTTGAGTTTACTGATTGCTTCGACATATTTGTCATGCATCTTGTTTGGAGAACTGAATAAACAATGAAGGAAAGGTGAATATAAGGGTATAAAAAATACAATTTTGGTTGATATAAAATATAAAGCAATGGACAAATATGATTACATTACAAAGATAGAAAAATGGTAATTTGCGTTAAGAGAAAACCTTTTGAAGTGTTGTTGGTGCGCCATTGGTTTAGAGTATGAGAAGATGAAGAATTCACAGAGACAAGATGGAAGATATAAAGTGTGGCGAGTAAGGAGTTGGGATTGTGAACTATATAGTAGAAGAATGGAAGGGGCAATTTAATATGCTGTAATTGTTGGAGTGATGAGAGAATTATTGTATTATAAATCTGTATTATTAGATCATAAATAATTTTTATGAGGCAATACAAAAACAAATGAAGGAAGGCAATTATGTCATTAAAAAAATAATGATACTATTACGGGACAGTGTTAGGCATGTCAGAGGAGCAAGATGTCCAGAAGTAGTTTGAATCGTCTTTGCTCCATTGAGCCAATAATAAAAGCAGTGAAGGAAGGGAATTATAGCACTTGAATGTTAGGAATAATACTAAAATATGCATCTCACGGTCACTCTTCAACTTTTAGAATGTTCAGATTCAGAAATAGGTACACGAAAATACAGTACTTGTATGAAGTTCAGTTTTGACATAAATAAGAGATTTAGAGTGCCGCAAATGTGAAAGTTTATTGAAGTATTATTGTAAAAGCACTATAAGGAAAAGTAGTCAAGCATCAGAGACACAGATGCCTCTGGATATATATTGAAGTAATGTGACGCTGAGCAAAGAGCTTGTACCAAGTGTTTCGCCATGTTGTTATCTGCAAGTACATTTGAAACCAATATTATAATAGTATATTTAAAAAATGAATGTAGATGTGTTGAAGAAAGTAGTACTCTGGTCTTTGACGTTTAGGAAGAGGCTGGGAGGTAGGTGTTTGATCTTTTTCCTTGCATTCTATGTTATCTTTGAAATCTAATGATCTCTTTGCGTTTGAGCTGGGAATTAAGGGGGACAATGTTATAATTTTAGGAACTTAGAAGTTGATTTGGGAGTGGGTGTATTACCTTTCAGATCCTGTGTTTTGAGCTGGAGAAGGTAGTGCTGCCATGACAGATGTTGCCTAAAAAGGAAATAGCATTTGTTATATAAGACATATGGTATACATAAACTTTGAATACAAAATGAATAATAAATATGAAGATAACCTGTGCAGCTGGTTCCTTTGAATGTGAACTTGAATTCTCTATTTGAAAACTCTTCCTCAAGACATATTTGATGGAAAAAGTTGAGGACGAATTAGTGCTCATTTCTATGTAGAAGAGTCTAGTTTTTCCGATTGCTTTATTTAAAGCAGCTACATGTTCTGTTGCATCAATTTTCATGTTTTGAGAAGCATGATATGCACTACGTTCTACCAAATCTTCAGCTATGAAAGAGAAAGCTATTGTGTCTATGCTTCCAGTATCATCTGTAATGGTAATAGGAAGTTTGTACCTGTAGTGATTATGAAATGTTAATTGCGTAGGGAATATGGTGGATGAATTTAATAAATATTTATTATATAATATTAAGGTAGAAGGAAGTTTTTTTACATTGGCATTGGCTGTGAAGCTGCACAATCACATCTTGGTTCTTCTGAAATGCTTCCATATCCCACTTTACAATTTCGACATGCTTTGTAGTACCATTTTGTGCCTGGCAGTATGGCAGATAATTTTGCAATGCAGCTGTATGTAGCACCTCCCTTTTATTTGTGGAGAAAACAAAATTCTGAGAAGCGTTTGGAGTATATCTTGGCATATAGAGTGTGCAGAATTGAATATATTTTTAATGGAATGAAAGGGGATTGTTACCTGGAAAGATGTTGCTGGTAGTTCAATTATTTTGTCAAGTGTGTATATTTGGCCAGCTGCTTGGATTGGAGATAACTGAAGTACTTGAGGTGCATGCTGTTACAGAGATGGAGCTTCCCATTTGTAGCTGTAAGAAATATTAGATATAAGTTGTTTGCTACAAAAGTATACAGAAAACAGAGGTAATATGTAGTTTTATTGAAGGGAACCTTGTACGGAATTCAGAAATTTGAGGAATGTCTAAGTCAACTAATATTTGTGTTGCAGAACTTGATGATGCCTGTGTTACTCCTGAAAAGTTAATGTTATATTAGAAAATGAGTAGTGACATGGTTGATATTCATTTCAGAGAGCATAGATAGGATTTTTGTTTACCTTTAAAGCTTCCAGCAGTTAATCCAGCAAACATTGCAACAACGATCCCTTGCTTAGATTTTTCAAGGAATTCAGCCTCGTTAAATGTTTCGCCATGTTCGCCCCATAGTTGTATTTCCTGTGTTTGTTCCCTGCGAGCATTAACTTGTTAGGAATTATTTATAAAAAATGTTATCAAACATGAGTGAACTATATGAAGGTACATACTCTTGGTCTCGAATCTTGACTTTTCGGAGTTTTGTACTTGTTGTTGCGCTAGCAAAATCATAAGGTCCTATATGGCTGATAACTCCTATTAAATCTATAAGGACTATGTGTGAGATATGTTTTTAAACAGACCAAAAAATGGGAGTGGCTTGGCAATACCTAGAAGTGGCTTTGATGTAATGTCTTTTGATGATAACTGATCAAATGGGCAAATTTGAATGCATAGTGGGGGATCTTATCTCCTCGCGAATCAAGACGATGGACCTTCGAGTTGGGCTGGAACTGTAGCATGTACTTTTGATGATGATAGATGTATGTCCTTTGTTTGCTGTCAACTGCAGTAAGATTTGTAAATATATAGACTGATCCTTGGCCTTCAGCAAGTAAAGGTCGAAACTGTTGTGCAAGTTTCTTTGGGACAGTAATTTGAACCATTGTGCCCTGTTATAGAATAGAAGTGGAAGGCATGAATATTTTAATCAAGAAATATGGAGTAAGGTCAAATATGAAGAAAATAATACTTTCATTTTCATCAATTATTATGCCATCAATACTGATGAGTGGATCTGCAGATTTGGATCTCATATTTTTTGAATCCCATAGTCTTGTAAGTCGACCTAGGATCTTGCAGTCTTGTTGGCCTAAAGTAATGTCTTGAAGCTTTTTTGTCGATGTCATGATTTTGGCTTGTCTGCAAATGAGATAGTATAGTTTTAATATGGAACATAAGATTAAAATAGCACGGCAAAGCTGAGAAAAAAATAGCAACATAGTAATAGACATGTGAAAGTATCAACTTATAGGAAACACAAGCATGGTATGCAGAATTGAATTTGGGAATATATAAAATACCTCATTAGTTTAATGTGCACCACTGGTTATATGAGAGAAAACTTCTGCATATACTACATTGTGTGTACAATCCTCAAATGAAGGACTATTTTCTATCAAAACTCGCAACCCCTTTGGTGAAGTAATTCGTGAGAAGGCAACATATAATTGGCCATGCGAGAAGACAGGAGATGGCAAATATACTCCAACTGTGCTGAGTGTTTGGCCTTGGCTTTTATTGATGGTCATGGCATAAGAAAGTCGTATAGGAAATTGGCGGCGTCTTAATTTGAAGGGCCATCTGGATTGAGTTGATGTTGTAACAATGCGAGGAATGTATGCTTTTGTCCCTTTTGCTTTTCCTGTGATTATTTCACCTTCAATTACCCTTGTTGTAAGTTGAGTCACAATAAATCTGGTCCCATTGCAAAGCCCTATGGAGGCATCAAGATTCCGCAGGAGCATAATTGGAACACCTATTTTTAAATGCAAGACATGTTCTGGAAGCCCATTGATTGATAATGTGTTCAGGAACTCAGTTGGATATAATGCCTCCAAAGTAGAATGGTTAGCAGAACTTTCATCTATTGAGTCTGAGCTGTAGTATGACATTTCGCTAGTTGTCAGTTGTTCAATCATTTTGCTGTTTATGGCTGAAACCACCTCATTAGTTGGAGTTAGAATTGCACGATCACAAAAATAGGATGAATTATTGTTAGCTGGATCAGACCCAGATGGGTACACAAAAGAATCAAACCATCAAGATCTCTACACTCTTGTGGTAGAAGTAAAGACTGAGGAATCTTTATATAATTAGGCTCATTTTGGATCTGAATATAGGGCTCTATACCACTGCCAACTCTAAGTAACCACTCTGCAAACATGCATAGTTCTTCTCTATCTAAAGGTGAGAGGCTTCTTGAATCTAGTCTCATGTTTTCAGTTAGCTGCAGGACAGTATACTTCCGCCATAAATAAGAATTGACAATGCAGGCTTTTAATATCTGTTGCTTTGTTGAATTTTGGATTACTGGAAGAGTTTGGCGAAAGTCTCCACCAAGAACAACAGTTATACCACCAAATTGTGTATCCTGAGCATTAGGATTGAAATATGAAAGTATATCTCTAAGGGTGCGATCTAGTGCTTCAAAACAATGTCTATGATTTACTGGTGCTTCATCCCAAATAATAAGAGATGTTTGCTGAATAAGTTGTGATAGATGTGTGTTTTTTTATGCTACACATAGAATTCTCTCGTATGTCAAGAGGGATCTTGAAACGGGAGTGTGGTGTTCGGCCACCTAGAAGTAAGAGTGCTGCAATTCCTGATGATGCAACGGCTAGCGCAATCTTTCCTTTGCTTCTTATAAAGTTCAGCAAAGTTGTCCATAAGAATGTCTTACCAGTTCCTCCATACCCGTATACAAAAAATGTTCGGCCTTCATTATTGATGACAGAATTGGAAATGGAATGAAAAACAATCTTCTGGTTGTTATTTAGCTTAGGAATATCATTAGCTACAGATGCTGCTAAGGTAGTAACATCATAGCTAAGCTCATCTAACAAAAGTCTGTTGTGTGTGGAAGCACTACCAATATTATCTGGGATTGGTAGATTGAAATGAGATAAACAATACTCAGCATCTCTTAGCAATTTATCCAACTCAAAAAGGAGGGAAGAATTCACAAAGAGGTCTGCAGCTGAGCTGTTTGGAATGGAAGAGCTTCTATTCATGTGGTATCTAATATCCTCACTCATCTTTGCTGCATTGTCATGAAAAAGGTTTCTAGGATTTGTTACTTCACAAAATAGCAATAATGTGATAAAAAGTTGTCATAACTGGTAAGGGGAGGCCCACTGTGCAGCATCATTGAGAGCAAGGGACCACTCTTGATCATCACCAAGAAGACCTAAAGCTTGACATGCAGAACGAAAGTTAGGATACTCATGTCCTGCGATAGTTCGAATTTCAGAGAAAATGTTGCACCTTTGACAATATGGAGCAGCATGCGCAAATAATAAGTGTCTCCCTGTGCAGGGTTAACATGAGCTATACGGCTAATCTTATTTTGAGACCCACGACGTATATCCCAATATTTTCCATTTGAATGCCATGTAAAGTGCTCAGGAAATTCAATATAAGTATACTGTTGTGCTGTAGGAAATTTGCTGTTGGCCTCCAACCAGTTAGTCAGTTTAGTCCTTAAATTGTTTGGGTTTTCAATGACTTCTTCAAGATCATCTTCTTCTGTAAAGACAACACTATTTTCAAGGGGTAGATGGACAGGTAGGCGCTCTACGGATGGGTCTGAATAGTGAATGTCATACTGAAGCAATCTCCAAGCTGCATCGTTTGGTGTTACATAGCGACATTCTTTTTTTTTCTCGAATGCGCAGAAGAACTGCGCATCAATATATTAAGAAGAATGAAGGGGGGGGGGGGGGGGTAAAGAGCCCCCAAAAACAAAACTGTTACAAGATTGGGAGGGCCTGTAACATGCCCACAATATAAAACCTAAGGTGTCTGTTAAGAACAAAAACTAGGTAGGACCAGACCGCAAGACCACAAGATTAGGATGCAGAAGCCAGGGCAAGGAGATGGGATACTCCTCTAGCCCTTGCCACTGCCCAAAGATGTGCTTCCTCCTTAAAGGTCGAGATGACATGGGCCAAGTTAGGTCTTCCTCCATCAAAGACACATGAATTCCGATGCTTCCAAATTAGCCAAGCCCCCAAGATAATGATGGAGTTGAAGCCTTTCTTTTCTTGACCAGAGAATCTGCTGCTTGCTTTCACCCACCAATCCACGAAGGTTAGATCGTCTAGCTGTGGAGCAGCGGCATCTAGCCCAAAAAGTTGGAGAATGCTGAACCATAATTGCCTGCTGAACATACATGATACTAGTAAGTGATCCATTGTTTCACCAATCTGATCACATAGCGACATTCTAGATAATTGTTTATCTCATTGATTGTGTTACTTGATGAGCCTGGAGCAGAAGGATTAATTTGGAATCCAATTCGAGCATAGTTGAACCATTTTGTCACATACTTGAAAATATATTTGTGCATACCATCATGGTTAACTCGCTCTACATTTATATGAGCTTGATACTTGACTAATAAATCCACATTGTGAGGGACAATAAATCTGTTGTCAATATCGACTCCATTTCTGTATACAACTAATCCATTGTTAGGCCGTGCATACTGGGCAAAACCATTTTCAAGGATAGAGGTCTGCTCACAAAATTTCTTTGGGTAAAATTTGGAGCATTTTCCTTTAGACATACATGGCGAATATGAGCTAAGGGCACCGCAGGGGCCATGAACCATGAATTCTGAAACAACATCATATCCAATTGGATCAATTGTAGGATCTGGCAATTGAGCAGAGATGAATGTGTCTATGATTGCAGCATCCCAGGGTCGTTCTTTTGCTAACCATATAATAATATGAGCATGTGGTAGGCCACGTTTCTAAAATTCTATTGTGTAAACAACTGCAAAAGGGTAGATATGCCTTTTGGTCGGTATAATTAAGAGTAAGAAATCTGAGTGAAAAGATAGGTTAGTTGAGTTATTACATGCATATATAGAGCCAAAAAAATTCTTTTTCTTTATATCATCCATTAAAATATTTAGTTTCATTTTGAAGACCCGATCAACAATTTCTGGTCGGTCAGAAGGATGCAGCCCTAGAGGTAAAGCCTCCGCAATTTCAGGCCAAGCAGCATTAGATGTAAATGTGACAAATAAATCTGGGCAACCATATTTTCTGCAAATGCCTATGCAGTCTTGGTACTTTTGATACAAATAGCGAGGGCTTCCAGTAAATGAAGCTGGCAGAATAATACTTTGGCCAACTGAAGATGCAGACCTAACTCCACTTGAAACATTGTTGGCTAAAGAATGATATGTTGCTGACCTATATTTTCGTTGGAAACTTGGTGTTCGATAGTGGTCTATTCGTTCTCTTTCAACACAGCAATACCCATCAACCTCATAAGCTTGTGTTCCTCTTCCACAACGCAATGGGGTGTTAAAATCATTTGGTCTATCATGTAATCTATATCCAAAGTATTCTGCCATAGTTGCTTTCTGACGGCGCATTGATGTAGAAGTTGAGGTCAGATTATAGAAGAGTGCATCATGGAAGCCATCTTCTCCATATGGAAATAAGATAGGATATTGCATGGCCATGAACTTGCGGTGTCTTTCATCAATCTGTTGTAAGCTTGAAGAACGATCCTCTATGATAAGATCCCTTCCAACATCAGTGTGCCCAATATCCCCAACTACCGGCCCTACAACCTCTGATGCAACCGAAAAATTGCAGATGTCACCATGTGCGTCCACATCGCCAAATAGCCTGATGCTATACTGATCATATGAATTCTCCGATAATCTTTCCCTTGCTGTTCTAAATAGTTTGACGATAGGATTATGTGTGTCCAACATTTGTATTATCGAGTGTACAATGTCTTCGTTAGCATGAAAAGGAGTACGTGAAGATGAAGTTATATTTATTCTATTTGAAACTTCATGGTCTGTATCAAAGATATAAAGCTGCGCATATTCTGGTCGGCAACCTTCAGATGGTATTAAAGAGCCTACTCTATGGCAAACTTGGCCACTGATCTTGAAGACATATGGACGATGACCATCATTTATGGAATCGATGACCTTTGCTCCCATTGAAGTCATTTCAAATATGGAATTGTATTGTCGAATGTGTTCAAAGAAGTGTCTTGAAAGAGGTGTGGTATGTGAAGTCAACAAATTGAGAAGCAGCTGAGGGGATGGCTGGTAAGGTGGCAACAAGATTCTGCCCCCTTTACAACATAAATTATATGTTGGATTTAATGTGTTTCTTTCTCTCCGAACACGCTCTTCATACCAAAAAAAAAGCACCACAATGTCTACAGGAAAATGTAGGTGCTCCCAGGCTTAGTGGATTAAAGATTGTTCCTAGAAAACATAAAAACAAAGGAGACTGAGTGAAAGAAAGGAATAAATGGCTGAATGGTGATACAATGAGAAAATGGATCTTACTGCGATGGTTAAATGTTCGATGGGAAGAGGAATCAGTGGGAGCAAGTGGGGTGTTGGATGCATCAGAGTATTCCAATTGGTGAGCAATGTTTTATTGGTTGGATGATGTAGCTGCAAGTGAAGGAAATATATGAGGAGTGTGAAATTCCAAATTCATCAGGGAGGATGATAGTGTGAAATATTTACCGGGTTGGGAATCGGTAGCAACTGGTTGTGTGCTAATTGATGGTTGAGTAGATTGTATAGGCACAGAGTCTGGAAGAAGTGATTATGCATATATGAAAATAAGCATGGAGAAATAGATGATTTGTAGGTACAAATTGGTGCAAAGCAACCTGTGCTACTGTTGCCATCCATTCGTGCTCTGCGTCTACATCGGTTCTCACGAGCAGCAGCACGATCAAGTTGAGGAGTGAGAACATGGGATGCACGACATCGTGGTCGTCCACAACCAAGTGGAGAATGAACTCCCACCAAGGTCCATTGTACTTATTGTTATAATTGTAATTTTGGAACACAAAACTCATTTAAGAATGGAAGTAGCAAAATAAAATAATTGCCAAAACTACCAGAATGAGGACAATTGGAGATTTAGGAATAATAATAAAGATGGATCACAATTGTTACCTGAATTTGTCAAGAAGGCCAATGTTGCTGCTACATCTAGAAGCGAAATCAATTTATGTGAACCTATAGAGAAAAAATCCAGAACAGTTTATGCAAGAGTTCATAAGAGGAAATATATCAAACAAGTTAGGTGCATTAAACCATGGGCAAGTTTACTCACTTTTTGCTTTGATCAGGAAGCTGTCCCCTCCCTCTACACGGACTACATGAATTTGGTTCACCAGAAGCGGGGAGATCTAAGCCAAAGCAACAATGAAGTGACCACCAATTGAGGAAAGGAAAAGATAGAAAAAAAACCAACCTTTGGTCCTTCGGGATATAGGCTTGGGGATGGAATAATAGAATGACTAATGGGGGTGGAGTTTATGTGAATGTGAATGCTGCAAGTGAATGCCAAGAACGCCTCCACCATGGCAAGAACGGTAGCATTCATTGGCCTAGGCAGTCGAGAAGGCATACAATGAGGTGCCAAGATGCGGCGGTTGAGTAAGCACGCCGAGTAGCGGGACTACGGGAGGCACTGCGCTAGCAGGCGTGGTGGGACGGGAGCGGCGGGCGTTGGCAGGAGGTGGAGCGGCGGGCGCAGCGGGAGGCACGTGGCCGAGGTGCGGCGATTCAGCGCCCTCTGCACCGGCAAGCGTGGTTGGGCGGCGGGACTGCGTGATGCTGAGGCGAACGGGGGAGGAGCGTGGCCACTGGCCAGCGAGCCTGTACGCTGAGCTGCATGTGTGGGCCGGCAAGCGCTGGTGGCCAGCCCACCAGTACGTGAGCCTTCTTTTTTTTTTTTAAAATCAACACCAGCGAGCCTTTGTTTGTGGGCAGGAGGTCATGGGCTGCTGTCCTGGCAGGTGGACGGACAGGTGGACGGACGGAAGAACGGAGATGTGCTGAGAGTTACTATGCCGTTGGATCACAGATCGGTTGGTCAAAAATTATTTAGATGATGTGTCTACACCACATGTCAAAGAAATAGCAATCAATGATGTGTAGTGGGGATCATCTTTATAAAAGTTATAGATTTGTTCCTTCAGAAGAATAAACCAGTGAATAAGAATAACTGAGGTCTCTGCAAAGTGCAAAGTTACCTGGCACTGCAGCTTTCCTGATAAACTTGGCAAGAAACTATCCGAAATCGGCAAGGTTCTGCCTCGCTAGGAGAAATATCCGAATTCAGAAACCATCCATGATCCACCCAGGCCAGGAGGTAGCCAATGCCATTATTTATCATAATTTAGAATGATATTATTATTAAAAACTGGTCCAATATTTGCATACAGAAGCATAATAGCTTCACACAGGAGGGGTTCTCCTCCACTTCTTCCTTCTCCAACCTCCTCTTTCCTCCTTCTTCCTCAAATTTGTAGGAGAGTTTAGAAGAGGCTCCATGTGATTTCCAGCGGTAGGAGGGCTCGAGCCCCTCTAGACTCACCGCTGGATCCGCCCGTGTGTGTGGATAAGTATAGGCCATTATCATTATCACAACTGATTAGCTTTTGCTAAATTGTTTAGTGGGGTGGGCTGTGTGCATGCTAGAGTGCAGGATTTAGTCGTCTGCGCGCAAAAAAGAAAAAAGAAAAAAAAGTGAAGTGTTCAATGCAGCGGCTGGGATCTCAGCTACTCTGTAGATACCGCAACTGTTTATTTCTCCCTTGCCATGTGGTGCTAATTCTGCATTGGAAAGAGAATCGAGTAAGAGCAAGACTAATAATACAGCCAGTTGTTGGCTGTAAGGATTCTTATAGCCCACCTTTCAGTCAACTAGTATAGTAGTTTAGTCCTTCATTATTAATATAAGGCCCACATGTCTCTCTCATAAGGTTTCTTGGTTCTTGCACTACTAGAAAACAAGTCAAAGGTTCACCCCAAAAGTATAGGTATGGATGAACCGGTACCTATGCTAGCATAGATACCGGTTCATCTACATACCGGTACCTTTGAAATGGATGAAATCTATGAATGAGCCTAAGGTACCGGTTGGTAGGCTCTCCATAGGTACCGGGTGGTAATTTTTACATTAGTACCGGTTGGTAACACCAACCGATATCTATGGATGAGCCTTAGGTACCTTAGGAGCCTTAGGCTCATCCATGAGTTACTTCAAATAAAAAATATCTCGCTTCCCATCAGAAGTGATGTGTAAGTGAGATGGTAAAAAAGATACACGTGAGGTAAGAGATCCTGAGTTCAAATCCTGGCCAACCATTTTTGACAAAAATACTATCAAGAGAGGCTTAGGCACCGTTTTTTTACCCGGTACTGATGAGCATGGCCAAAGGTCCCGGTTTCGGGGTACCGGTTCAAAAACGGTACCTTAGGCCCTCTACAACCGGTGCCTATAGCCTCTTTTCTAGTAGTGTTGTGTCCAAGCTGGCTGCAAACTTGCAGCCCACCTTTCATCTCTCAACCGGTGCCTATAGCCTCTTTTCTAGTAGTGTTGTGTCCAAGCTGGCTGCAAACTTGCAGCCCACCTTTCATCTCTCAACCGGTGCCTATAGCCTCTTTTCTAGTAGTGTTGTGTCCAAGCTGGCTGCAAACTTGCAGCCCACTTTTTATCTCTCTCCTCTTCTCTCTTCTCCACCTCAGCATTTAGCCTTCTTACAGCCTCCTATAATACTTGCTCTAAGGTACACATGAAAAGTAGTAGAAGTAATAGTTCATTAGTTTTGAAACATAAGTACATTAGGAACAGGCAACTAAAAAATTTCAAGAATTTTTTTAAAAAAATTGGCATTGACACATTAACAATGATAATACACATGAAAAGAATGAACATTAAGACGAAAAAGAGAACTCCTCGATCATAAACAATTCATTGACATATGACCGCTCGACGAAGAAAAGACGAAGATACTACCCATTGGCCATTAGCACTGATCCTAGTCACATACTCACATGGCAAGTTGACAAGAATGATTTGATGAACTATCATCCACAAATTCAGGTGTTGCTTTATTGCCATGTTGGTGGGGATGCTCTCTAGCTTCAACAAAGGCTCGGATTCAAAACACATGTTCTGCTAGCTTCGACGCCTAGTAAAACGGGACTAAAAACATGAGTGAAAACTGACACTGTTAAGAGCAAGAGCAATAATTTCTCCAGATGCTCCAGCGTGGACAACATGCAACACGCTCTCTCCTATTTTTTTTCTCTCCTGGGACAACAACTTGCAGCCTTGGGAGCCAATAGGAAACCGAGAAAAGCGCAGCACAGTGTTCTTCGTCCGCTTTTGCCCGCGCATCACCAGATGCTCGCTCCACTATCTTTTCTGTTTTCTCTCTTCTTCATGTCAGATACCGCCCGCTCTCAACCCATCATAATACTTGCTCTAATGCTTGAGAGCAAACTAGCGTACTTAGTTTTGCCACAAGAACAGAGGCCATTAAATGCGTAACATGTGCAGATACTTCGAAAGCAGTGCCGGCCCTAGGGGTAGGGCAGCATGAGCCCAAGTATGTATATTATGTATACGTAGCTACAGAGTACAGCCCAGCCCAATTATAAAGTAAGCAAATTAATTCTATAAGTCCAAATATATTATTACTAGTATAGTGCCCGTGCATTGCTGCGAGTAATATAAATATTATCTGATTTTCAATTAAGATTAGGATTGATTTGTTCAGGTTTTGATATAGGATTCCGAATAATTTATCGGGATTCTAATTAGAATTTGGTTTGACGGACCGTGAAATCATTGTTTGCTTTAGAAATAGTAGAGATAGAGATAGAGATTTTAGTCTACATTGTTCTCCGATAAGTATTCAACAACCAACATGTTAAATTAAAAAATATCAATATATTTGTTTTAGCTTTGTAAGAAAAATTAGCATGTATATATATTCGGGATGTACATAAGATTTTATATAAGGTCTAGACTCTAGAGGGGCCGTTCCGATGAGTTCGCCAGAAGGCCTCCAAAATCCTAGGGCCGGCACTGTTCGAAAGCTGCAACCAGGCCCAGGGTTTCCCGATTTCGACAAACATTTCCTCCTTCAGATGCCTAAAGCTAGTGGACGACTTTTGTTGTTTAAAAAGAAACTGTGTATTCTCGGAGAACATGTGTGTATTATGAGAAATGGCATAATACATGGAAACGTCAAACATAGTACTCAGTGCAATAACTCAGCTCAGGTGTTTTGTACCCCATCTAAAAAAAAGAAAAAGTCTAAATTACTCCCCTCAACTATAGCAAAAGTCTGGATAATCCCCTAAACTATAACTTGGTTCAATTTACCCCCTAAACTATACCATTTAGTTTATTTTATCCCCTAATATAATTTATCTTTTTTGTTTCTCCATACACAAGTTGAATTTTAATTTTAAATTTTGCAGAGTAGTAGTGGACATCATAATGCATATTTAGAAAAAGTTTTATAATTTTTCGCCATTAGTTTTCATATAATTTTGTACTCCAATGATTAATTTATCATTAAATATTCTAACCTATCAAAATAATAATAAAAAATTATGATCTATTTTTTAACATGTGTTATAGTGCATACTATTATGCTGTAAAATTTCAACTCAAAACTCCACAAATGCATGGAGAAATAAAAAAGACAAATTATATTAGGGGGTAATTTGAACCAAATGGTATAGTTTAGGGGATAAAATAAACCAAACAATAGTTTAGGGGGTTATCCAGACTTTGGCTATAATTGAGGGGAGTAATTTACACTTTTTCCAAAAAAATACGAGTGGTAGTAGCTCATCCTAGGTCTCCTTTACCTCCATCTAGAAAATGTAAGTACTCTTAACTCATCCTAGGGTTCTGATTGGAACATTAGCTTATGGCTAATTTTAAGAATTAGCTTTGAATTGGTAAGCTAAGAATTAATTTAAGGCAAATTGTTTGGATTCATGGGCTAAGGCTAGTCTCAGTGGGAGTTTCATGGACACAATTATCAAGACTGAGAACTAGGTAGCTGTGCCAGATGAGTTTCATGGTGATGAAACTCCATTCTTCTCTCTCCTTGCCATGTCAGTAAAATTGATGGTATTTAATATCATGAAACTCTCCATGAAACCCCCACTGAGATCGGCCTAATGTCCACCATCTCTCTCCAATTCCCACGCCTAGGTGTGCGTGCAGACTCACCTTTTAGTGAGACCCGCGTAAAATTAGCCCCATTAGGCTAGTCTCAACTGGGGTTTCATGATATTAAATATTATTAATTTTGCTGACATAACAAGAAGAGAGAAGAATAAAGTTCCATGGGATATGAGAAGAGTTTCATCACCATAAAATTCATCCAGCATAGTTACCTAGTTCTTAGTCTTGGTAACTGTGCCCATAAAACTCCCACTGAAATTGGCCTTACCGCCCTTTTGAGGGGCTAAGTATTAGTCCATCTGTTTGGATGCGTGAGGGCTAATTTGAAGCTAAAAGGTGAGGGCTAAGAATTATCCCTTGTATCCAAATAGATTGTGTCATGTCTCCTATACTCCACAAATATGGTTGGGTCTCCCAAAATTTACAAGCTCTAGGTTCACAACAGATGGCGTGCAAGCACCGATAGCAAAGAATTATACAAACCACATCTAAGTCTAGACTAACACTGAAAGCAATGCACAGAACAAACCCTAAGACTTGCAAGGTTTAGACCACATAACTAGACATGCAAGCCAATACGGGTTAACACGCACTTCAAATGGAGTAATCCGACAGCTCTGCCAGGTAAAGTCCCGATGGAACCACCTATGCTTCGATCGAACCCAAAGCTTGCAGACCATAAATTATTACATAACAAAATGCATCATAAAATTATTACAGACCAAAGCTTCGACAACATTTCAAAATTTATTAAATAACAAAATGCATCATAAAATTATTATAGACCAAGTTTAAATTCAAAAAAATGCTTTTGAATCATAAAAAAGATCCTCAGAGTTCTTTGTTGTAGCGGAAATAAAACGATAGTCTAGCGATGATACAATACGTCATGATAAAGCCCGTATAGAGATATCACCTGAAAATAAAGCCACAAGCAAGGATGAGTATACTAATACTTAGCAAAGTTTTACCCGTCAACGGATATACCTTAGTCCACATAACTAGACATGGAAGGCTGGAAAGCTCTAGTTTTTTTTTGCTGAAAAGTAACAAAGAGAGTAGGTCCTTATATTCAAGTTTTATCTTTAAGATTCTAGGTTGATTAAACTAGTCTAGATGAGCATCTATAACTAAACAAGAATGGTAGATAAAGCATTAAACATACATCAATATTATCATCATTATATTCCACTTGTTACTCTATGCGGCAAAAGTGTTAAGCAGTCTCATTGATCATGAGCGACGGCTGATTCGAATCGAGTTCTTAAACATGCCAGGCAAACCTAACACACACGCATGGGGAACAAAGTCGTCCACGCAACGTTTCCCTTTTCTTTCCGGCTTGTGGATCAGGATCACCCACCTCGACTACAGAGTACGACTACTCTGCACCCACATGTTGGCTGCATGAGAACTTCGTTCAAAGAGGGTGAAAGTAAAGTCCACTCTCCGGTCCAATCAGGTAATTTGCTTACCGATTACCATATTTCTCGGTATGTGGCTAGTACGTTCAAACGCTTAACAAAGCTGCCACACACTGCGGCATTAGTACCTTTTCACTAAACTGATGGGGTCTCCTTAATAAGTATCATCACATGACCCCGCCTGTGGACCTTATGGTTGTAGTGTGCAGTAAACCAGTCAGAACATATTATCTCACGAGTAGCAGGAAACTACTCGACATTTACCGGTCCTAATTAGCAGAGCATCTAGTCGAGCTTAACTAGTGGTAAACAGTACATGGGTGAAGCGTCCCCCATAAGTAGACACTAAATATGATACAAATATCAGTCCTAGGAGGCTGATAACATATTTATTCAACATATGGTTCAGCCACCGTACAAACCTCCGAGGAGGCAGACACTCGATACAAACGATAATAAGCAATAAAAAAAATACGGTGATACACCAAAGCATGACCTAGACGGTTTCCAGCTCGGGCTCAGAGTAATGCGCTAGCAGAAGCATCTTGCAAAGGGCCAACATCACAGGCAAGGTTGGGTGCTGACGCAACCTCTACACAACGTCTTCAACAGCGAAGTCCGGATCTTCTTCTGAAGAAAAACCACAAATATATATTGGGTGAGTACAGAAGTACTCAACAAGTCCAACCCCATCCATGGAGGGGGATAACACAGATATGCGCAGGATAATTCAAGGATAAGGCTGAGGTTCATTTGCAGTAAAGCTAGATTTTACACATGCAAGGGTTTATTTTTAAAAAGGGTTTTCTCAAAGCGATTCTTTACTAACCAAGTAATAAGCGAGCTTGATCCTACACAAAGGATCCAAGTTTTAATGCTACCGGATTCCTCATCCGCAGTAGCTCACGGCACAACTGCCGGACACTTTCCCCAAAACACTCACGCCAACCCAACCCAATCCCAGAAGAAGTTCGAGTTGTGTGACCAAACCGTAACTCGCCCAATACCGTGGGCACGGCTATTCGAATAGGTTTAAACTCTGCAGAGGTGTGCAACTTTACCCACAAGTGGGGTACCATAGCACGATCACCTTAGTATTGGTGCAGATCCCAACAAAGCCATTACCCACCTTAACTAGACCTGACTAGCCAACACGGACTCCACCAAGGGGCCATTGACCTATCACTGAGGTTTAGCCGGGGCATAAGTCACCACGACCTTGTCCCTTCTACTTGATCACCCATTGCTCTCAGCTCTTTTGATGGCTATCAGACTAACTAGTGGGGTTTATGCTAAGCTGTTGCCACACACAACGGTCAAGTGGTTTGCACGATAGTTGAGTTAGGCAAGATGACACATCAACTCGGTCCTTAACTGCGACAAGATGGATATCTCCCAACCTTGCTCAACCACGCCGGTATGAGCACACCTTTTGGCAATTCACACAAGAATGCCATCCATCTCATCTAAGTACATCCTTCTTTTAGTTTCCAAAAATTCCACATTTTCCCTTACCACACACTCACACGTTTTTCTTTTATAAAACAAGTTGTTCCATATTCGTTGTGTTGTAATTTAAGCACAAGGTCCTAAGCATTCTAGCAGCGATTAACATCCAAATAGAATAAATCTTATTTAGACATTAATCTAGGTGGTCAAGGAATGATTATAACAAATCAAGGGGTGGCTATCCAACCATGTTTTCAGTAGTAAAAGCATATGTAATTTTGTAAAACAGGCCAATAGGTTGTGTTTATAAAACTGGGTCAAATTATGCAATCAAAGGATGAGATTGAACTTGCCATCTTCAAAGCCTTCCTGGAGTTCTTGCTCGCGGTACGGTTCCTCAGGCTCCGGCTCGCGGTACTGCTCAGCGAGCTCCTCGACAGGTTCTCCCTCATTCACACCGGTATCTACGGCGCACACAAACAAACACACAATAAATAAAAAGAAATAAAGGTTTTATCATTGAGCTCAAATCGGAGAAGGTTAAGATATGGAGATAGGAATAATATTTTTGGGAGATTTTCTAATGGCACGGTTGAAAATATATTAGAAATGGCGTGGTAAAGATTCGGGGCGATTGGAGGATGTTTGGCGCATAAAATGATAGGTCGAAGAGGGGTTTAGGGGTTAAACCGGGGTCTAGGGGCCTCTTCGTAATTATTTTTGAGATGGCAAGGGCTTGATTATAATTTCTGAGATTACATGGGTTATTCTAAAAGGGGCAGGGGTATACCTGGAATTTTGTTTTTATGCTGGATGGACTGGTTCTCTAAATAAATAAAATGAGGAAGGGCTTTTCTTTAAAAGAGACATATGGGGGGACTCCTAAATAAAAAGGAAAAAGGGCAGGAGGCTAAGGGCAAAAACACCCTTCTTCTTCCTCCCCTCCCCCATGGAAAAGACGAGGGGGTCAGGGGCGCCAGTTGTGGCTGATTCCGGAGTCCCAGGGCACGGCGGCGGCCGGGGTGTGGAGGAAAACGGAGAGGAGGATGAGGGGCTTCGATTCCCCTACCTATCTCGAGCTGGGATGGAGCGAGGCGGCCTGACCATGAAGGCTGGCGGCGGCAGGCGGAGGTGGCCCTGGCGGTGGCGCTGCGCAGCTTGGGAGGGGGCTAGGGGCGGCGGTGGAGGTTGTGGGGGTGATGGGCGAGGAGAGGGGCCTATTTATAGGCGAGGAGAGGCGGTGGAGGAGTGGGGGTGGCCGCAGTGGTGGCCGGACGGCAGCTCTGCTGTGGCGTTAATGGCGTTGGGGCCAGCTTGGCCGCTTGTGAGCGTCGCGGAGCAGCGCGAGCGTCGAGGGTGACAGAGTGCAGGGGGTGGGCGGCGCAAGTAGAGGAGGGTGGAGGGGGGCCGGCTGCTGTGCTTGACGTCGAGCTCTACTCGCGAGCAGTGCTGGCTCGGGCAGTGAGGCGGCGGTGTTGTGCTGGACGACGGGCGGCGCGGCGAGCACAGGCGACGGGACGGGTTGGGCAGGGGCGAGCGGCGCGGCGAGCATCCCGGCACATGGAGCGCGTGGGGGCGGGCGCGCGTGCGGCGTGTGGGGCTCAGGGGCGCGCGTGGGCAGAGAGCAGGAAGAGAAAGAAGAAAGGAGAAGGAGGGAGAAAGGAAAAGAAGAAAAAGAAAAAAAGAGAAGAAAAGAAAATGAAGAGAGGGAGGAAAAAAAGAGAGAGAGCAGCGGTCGGCGGGATTCGCGGCGACGGTCGGGAGCATGCGACGGCTTCGGCGGAATGCATCGCACGCAGAATGTGGAGAACAGAGAGATGAGACGGTGATTGGTGTGGGTGTCAGGACGGTGGATCGCCAGGAAGGATTTTGGGAGATTAGGAGCTCAGACGGAAAGGGGTTTAGGAATGTTTTGAGCTCAACGATGAAAAGAAAATTTTGAAAATTATTTTTAGCACGTGATTTATCTTGGTGAATTTTTGGGATGTTACAAACCTACCCCACTTAAAATGGATCTTGTCCTCGAGATTCGGCTGGTTCCTAAAGAGATGGGGAAACTCCTTCTTCAAGGCATCTTCGTGTTCCCACGTAGCTTCTTCTACTCCTTGTCTTCTCCATTGCACTCTGCAAATCTGTACTTCTGAGTTCCTTGTTCTTTTTGTGATAGTGTCCAGAATTTTGACCTGTACTTCCTGGTATCGTAGGTCTGGCTGCAAATCTATTGCCTCCACTGGCACGTGTTCTGTCTCGGGTACCCTCAAACACCTTCTTAATTGTGAGACATGGAACACCGGGTGTATGTCTGACATTCCTTCTGGTAGTTGGAGTCGGTAGACTATTTTTCCGACTTTCTTTAGCACTTGGTACGGTCCAATGTACCAAGGGGCTAACTTTCCGTGTACTTGAAACCTCCGGGTCCCCCGAATAGGTGAAACCTTGAGATAGACGAAGTCTCTTGGATTGAAACTTATTTCTCATCTCTTCTTGTCCGTGTAGCTCTTCTGTCTGGACTGGGTTGCTTTCAACTTTTCACAGATTTCTGCTACTCTTTCTTCTGCTTCCTTTATGAGGGCTGGTCCAACTAATGAACGCTCTCCTACTTCTGACCACATCAGAGGGGTTCTACACTTTCTCCCATAGAGAGCCTCAAATGGCGACATGCCTAAGCTTCCCTGATAACTATTATTGTATGAGAACTCTACATAGGGAAAACTCTATTCCCAATCTTTACCATAGGTAAGGACACATGCCGTTAACATATCTACCATAATTTTCTTTACCCTTTTGGTCTGTCCATCAGTTTGCGGGTGATAGGCTGAACTAAAATCCAATTTGGTCCCCATGGCCTTATGCAGACTTTTCCAAAACTTGGAGGTGAACTGGGTCCCTCGATCTGAAACGATTCTGCTAGGCACACATGCAGCTTTACTATATTATCCACATAAAGCTGGGCTAGCTTTTCTCCTCCATAGTTGGTCCGTACGGGTAGAAAGTGAGCGACCTTGGTGAGCCGGTCCACTATTACCCAAATGGAGTCACAACCCTTCTGGGTCTTGGGCAATCCTACCACAAAATCTATTTCTATCTTGTCCCATTTCCAAACTGGGATAGATAGGGGTTGTAGTAATCCTGCTGGCTTCTGATGCTCAGCCTTGATCCTTTGACATGTGTCGCAATGGGCAACGAACTGGGCAATGTCTGACTTCATTCCATTCCACCAATACTTTTGTTTTAAATCCAAATACATTTTGGTGGACCCTGGGTGGATGGAATATGCCGAGTTATGAGCCTCGTCTATGATCATTTGCCAGAAGTCCCCTTCTTTGGGCACACAAATCCTATCTTTATACCACAAGGTTCCCTTATCGTCCACTTGAAAATCCGGTGCTTTGTTCTCTCCGGTATGTTTGTGGATTTTCATTAAATCCTTGTCCGAATCTTGGGCCTTTCTGATTCTGTCCTCTAGGGTAGGTTGGACACTCAGCTTGTGGCTGGAGCCTCGAGGGACAATGTGTACATTCAATCGTGCCATTTTCTCTTGCAGATGAGCATCCTTGGGTTCATAAGATTTCCGGCTTAAGGCATCGGCTACCACGTTAGCTTTGCCTGGGTGGTAGTGAATTTCCACATTATAATCCTTGACCAGCTCTAACAATCTTCTCTGCCTGAGGTTTAGATCTGGCTAGGTGAAGATATACTTCAGGCTCTTATGATCCGTGTATATCTCACACTTGTTTCCAATCAGGTAGTGCCTCCAAATCTTCAGGGCATGCACTACGGCTGCAAACTCCAAATTATGTGTTGGGTAATTTTGCTCATGAGGCCTGAGTTGGCAGGAAGCATATGCAACAACTTTCCCGTCTTGCATCAGTACACACCATAATCCTTGTCGGGATGCGTCACAATAAATGACAAAATCCCGATGAATGTCCAGTAGGGTGAGTACCGGGGTGGTTGTCAATCTTCTCTTCAATTCCTGAAAAATCCTTTCGCAGGACTCTGTCCAAACAAACTTCTTTTCCTTCTTAAGCAGCTCTGTCATGGGCCAGGTGATCCTGGAGAATCCTTCAATAAATCTTCGATAATATCCAGCTAATCCCAGAAAACTTCTAATCTCACTTACATTGGTTGGTTGCCTCCAATTGAAAACTGCTTCGACCTTCTCAGGGTCCACTACTACTCCTTCTGCGGTCAAAATATGACCAAGGAAAGCCACTTTCTCTAGCCAAAATTCATATTTGCTGTTCAGCATAGAGTTTGTGCGCTCTCAACTTTTCCAAAACTACCCGCAGCTGTTGCTCGTGTTCTTGGACACTCTTGGAGTAAATAAGTATGTCGTCGATAAAGACCACAACAAACTTATCTAACTCATCCATAAACACCTTGTTCATGAGGTTCATAAAATAAGCAGGTGCATTAGTGAGTCCAAAAGACATCACAGTAAACTGAAACTGCCCATAACAGGTGACAAAAGCTGTCTTTGGGACGTCACTTTCCTTAATCTTGAGCTGGTGATATCCTGATCTCAGATCAATCTTGGAGAAGTACTTGGCTCCTTTTAGCTGATCGAAGAGATCATCAATTCTGGAGAGAGGGTACTTATTTTTGATGGTAACCTCATTCAGTGCACGATAATCTACACACATCCTCATACTTCCATCCTTTTTCTTGACAAACAGGACTTGGGCTCCCCACGGGGATGAGCTAGGCCTGATAAAACCACTTTGTTGTAATTCCTCTAGTTGCTTCTTCAGCTCCGCTAGTTCTGGGACTGCCATCCTATAGGGTCTCTTGGCTATGGGAGAGGTCCCTGGGACAAGGTCAATGGAGAACTCTATGTCCCGGTCTGGTGGCATTCCAGGGAGTTCGTCGGGGAAAACATCAGGGTATTCATTTACAACTGGAACTCCTTCTAAGGATCTCACTTCCATACTGAAAACCATTGGGTCTGGTCTACTTCCCCGAGTATGGCAGGTCACTTGCATCCCATCTGAGTTGGTTAGGTGTACTACCTTGTCAGCACAACCTATGAGACTATTGTGTAGGCTTAACCAGTCCATTCCAAGGATCACATCTATTCCTTTAGACTTAAGTACTACTAGATCAGCTAGAAATTCTACCCCACTTAAATTGAACCTTACCCGGGAACAACCCATTTGACACTTGATGTCACCTCCAGGCATTCGGGTTAATAGGGATGTTTTTAGTAGTACTGTAGGTATTTTATATTTATCCACAAAGCTTAACGATATGAATGAGTGTGATGCTCTAGAATCAAATAATACTGTTGCCAGAGTTGAGCTGACTAGCAACTCACCTAGTACCACTCCTTGTGCACCCTGAGCCTCCTGCGCGTTGATGTGGTTGACGCGGGCTCGTCCCTAAGACTGCTGGTTGTTGCTGTTGCCCTTGTTGTTGCTGCCGATGGGAACACGGTTGGCTCCGGATACAGGTGGCCTAGGCCCATTCACCGAGTTGGAGAAGGCCAATGCTGCAAGCTTGTTTTTGGCATATGGGCAGTTGGCAATGTAATGCCCTGTCTCATGGCAGTTGAAACAGGCCCTAGCATTGTTGTTTTTGGTGGTGACTTGGCTGGCATTGCTCTGCGGGGCCTTCATGGTGTTCTGGCTCCTGAAATGTGTGTTAAGGGGCCTGGGGGCCTGTCACTTGGGACTAAGTCCTATACTGCATTGGGGCCTGAGATCTTGGTGTAGTATAGCTGGAGCTTCTTGGTTTCTGGAAGCGGTCCTGCTGGCGGGCCTTGCTTTCCAGGAACTTGCGCTTGTTTTCCTTTCTTTCTTCAACTTTGGCCCTTTCTGTGAGAATGGCCATGTTCATCAGAGTATCGAAGTCTGGGTATATCTGAGGGGTAAGCAAGGTTTGAAGTTCTGGGTTCAATCCCTTCTTGAACATGTCTTGCTTCTTCTCATCTTTGTCCACTTCCTCTGGTGCATAGCGGGCAATCTCTATGAACTAGTAGGTGTATTCCTCCACTGACTTGTTTCCATGCTGTAGTTCGCGGAACTCATCCGCCTTGCGCTTCATGGTGGCCGCGGGGATATGATAGCGGTGGAACTCCTTCACAAATTCATTCCAAGTGATGGTGGAGGCATCTTTGGCAGCGGCACAATAATTCTGCCACCAAGCCAAGGCAGTACCGGTGAGTTGGTGAGCTGCCAGAAGAACCTTGTCTCGATCTTGGCATTCGAACAGCTCGAGTTTCCTCTGGATCACACACAGCCAGTCATCTGCCTCCAAAGGTTTGCTGGATCCGGCAAAGGTGGGTGGCTTGGTTCTCAGGAAAGCTGTCAGCTTGTCATTCATGGTCTGCTCTCGTGACCGCTTATTGACGAGGGCATTGGTCTTGGCTTCCAGTATGAGGGTCTGATTGTTTATCGCCTGTGCCAGATCCCCGAGGGGTGGTGGTGGTGGCAGTGACACTTCCCCTTGGCTTCCTTTTCCTTGCTGGTCTACCTCCTGCTCCTTCTGATTTGGGTCTTGTCCGTGCTCATCTTGCGGTCCTCCTGCGCCAGGGGCTGCAGGGGTCCGACTGTGGGAGGCTCTTGAACCGCATCGGGAAGACATCTATAGATTGGGTAGAGTCTTTGTGAGACTGGGATTAGGATTAGGTGATGTTTAAGTTATTTAGTTCGTATTTTTGAAAAGGGCAGAATCCACCTCCTGCCGAAAAGCACACAGACTAACAACAAGCACAAAGACTAGCAACACAACAAGCACAAATAACTTCATTACTGCAAGGGGGGTACAACATTGGCGCAAGGCCAAAATGCGTACTACACGACCGGGTACAAAGGTTACCACTACGGGTACAACTTAAGCCAGAGGGCTGAGACCTTTTTCTAGTGTGGCTTCGGGGCATGCTACTGGCGCGGCGAGCCTTCTTCTAGGACGGAGTGTGCCTCCAGGGGAATGAGCAGTCCTTGCTCACCATCCTCTAGGTTTCCGTTTTCCCGGGGTTGCTCAATAGCTTCTCCTTCAACGGCGGCAGTAGGCCCTTCAAGGTTCTCGGGTGGGACTTGTGGGGTCCCCAAAAGTGGTCCCCAACCTATGATGGGCATCCCAAGTAGGACATGGTTTTCCCCAATTGCCGGGACTAGCGTTCCACTTCTGGTCCATTCTTGCATACGCCAGTCCCGGGCCTGTCTGAGGCTCTTCTGGGCAACTGCTTCGCTACTGACCGCGGCTGCGGCTCTTGCCTCGGCTTGAGCCACCTGGATCTGATGCATCCTTACCGCGAGCTCTGCTTGCTCGGTCCGATGGGTCTGCTCCCTTAGGATTCCAGCTTGCTCGTCAAAGAGCTGATCCAAGGAGGCTAGGAAAATAGCCACTTGGTATAGGGGGTCCTCTTCATGGTGGCGTCGTTCCAGGCTTCTCATGCGAGCCTCCCAAACTGGGGTTCTGATGGCCGGGGGAAAGAACCTCATTGGTGTGGGGGCATGGTGTCCTTAAAAAATCCAGCACAGATAACGGAGCACCTTCCTGACGACCAAGGGATAGGTGTCTGGGTACCTAAACCCCGTGGTGGTCACTCGCCATGGCTGGATGTTGGGGTAGCGGTCACTTTTGGCGATGACCAGGGTTACCCTGCAGCGGAGAGTACCATGGTGCTCGTACTCCCTGCTGTAGTACCTTGGGCATTCCATAATGCCAAGACTCTCTAGGGCATTGATTAAAAGGCTGGGGAAGCCAGGTGCAGCTTGGCAAATGCTCTGGGTCCATCCTTCCTCTGCCATCTAAAAACAAAGATCGGGTGAACTAGTTTTGCATATAGACGGTCTTTATTTCATCACCAGGTTGGGTACATGATTCATGGATACATAATTAAGATAGCAGTGCTAGCCTAGACATATTATTCTCTACTCATGGGGATACTTCCTCAAACCAGGTGTGATGCTTCTTTGTTGGAAGACAGTGCTCATCATCTTCGGTCTGAGTACCCTTATCCCAATGGGTTTCCTCGGGTTCTTCTTCTAACATCCCAGCTTCTGTCCTGGGCGTCTCATGGTTTTGCCATTGGGCTTGGGGAGCGGCTAGGGAGTTCTCGGCTTGTATGGCTCTTTTCCATTGTACTCCCATATCTTGGATTGCTTTTTCTACCCTGCGGATTTGGTGCTTCAGTTGTGCCGCCTGTTCTTGGTAGAGTTGATCCAAGCCGGTGAGCTAGATGGATAGGTGAGAGACCGTATCTTCTAATTCTTCTTCTTCTTCCCTCCCAAGTCCTCTCATCCGGGCAATCCATGAGCGTCCTCTCCCTCCAGTAGGCGGAAAAAATGCCATAGGAGTCTGCTGGAGATGATGTTTGTAAACCACACACAGATGTCATAGGGCTTTTTGGGTGGCCTTTCGGTAGGTGTCTGGGAAGCAAAATCCAGTGGTGGAGATGAACCAGGGTTCCACGTCAAGATAGCGGGTGCTTTTTTCCCATGAAGATCACCATGTCGCACCGAAGGGTGCCCCTGGAGTCATACTCCCGGTAGATGTACTCTGGTGGGTCCACCACTCCGACGCGTTCCAGGCTTAGTAGCAACAACTTAGGAAGGCCAGGCTCTATGGGGCAGATTCCGCCATTCTATTCGTCGTCAGCCATCTGGAACCAGGCAAAGGCCAAAGGTAAGTGCTGAGTGGGAGGATGGCTAAGCAGGGAAAGATCTGGTGGAAATCTGGCTTAGAAAAGGTCCTCGGTCTTAAGGGTCACGTCCTACGGCCAACCTACGGCTCTGATACCACCTAAAGCGTCCCCACATAAGTAGAGACTAAATGTGATAAAAATATCAGTCCCAGGAGGCTGATAACACATTTATTCAATAGATGGTTCAGTCACCGTACAAACCTCCAAGGAGGCGAACACTCGATACAAACGATAATAAGCAGTAAAACAGCTACGGTGATACACCAAAGCACGACCCAGACGGTTTCCAGCTTGGGCTCAGAGTAATGCACTAGCAGAAGCATCTTGCAAAGGGCCAACACCACAGGCAAGGTTGGGTGCGGATGCAACCTCTACTCAACATCTTCAACAGCAAAGTCCGGATCTTCTTCTGAAGAAAAACCACAAATATATATCGGGTGAGTACAAAAGTACTCAACAAGTCCAACCCCATCCACGGAGAGGGATAACACAGATATGCACATGATAATTCAAGGATAAGGCTGAGGTTCGTTTGCAGTAAAGCTAGATTTTACACATGCGAGGGTTTATTTTTGAAAAGGGTTTTCTCAAAGCGATTCTTTACTAACCGAGTAATAAGCGGGGTTGATCCTACACAAAGGATCCAAGTTTTAATGCTATCGGACACTTTTCCCAAAACACTCACGCCAACCCAACCCAATCCCAGAAGAAGTGCTAGTTGTGTGACCAAACCATAACTCGCCCAATACCGTGGGCACGGCTATTCAAATAGGTTTAAACTCTGCAGAGGTGTGCAACTTTACCCACGTGGGGTACCACAGCACGATCACCTTAGGGTCGGTACAGATCCCAACAAAGCCATTACTCACCTTAGCTAGACCTGACTAGCCAACACAGACTCCACCAAGGGGCCATTGACCTATCACTGAGGTTTAGCCGGGGCAAAAGTCACCACGACCTTATCCCTTCTCCTTGATCACCTGTTGCTCTCAGCTCTCCTGATGGCTATCAGACTAACTAGTGGGGTTTATGCTAAGCCGTTGCCACACACAACAGTCGAGTGGTTTGTACGATAGTTGAGTTAGGTAAGATGACATATCAACTCGGTCCTTAACTACGACAAGATGGATATCTCCCAACCTTGCTCAACCACACCGGTATGAGCACACCTTTTGGCAATTCACACAAGAATGCCATCCATCTCATCTAAGTACATCCTTCTTTTAGTTTCCAAAAATTCCACATTTTCCCTTACCACACACTCACACATTTTCCTTTTATAAAACAAGTTGTACCATATTCGTTGTGTTGTAATTTAAGAACAAGGTCCTAAGCATTCTAGCAGCGATTAACATCCAAATAGAATAAATCATATTTAGACATTAATCTAGGTGGTCAAGGAATGGTTATAACAAATCAAGGGGTGGCTATCCAACCATGTTTTCAGCAGTAAAAGCATATGCAATTTTGTAAAACAG
This sequence comes from Panicum virgatum, assembly GCF_016808335.1. Classification (NCBI taxonomy): domain Eukaryota; kingdom Viridiplantae; phylum Streptophyta; class Magnoliopsida; order Poales; family Poaceae; genus Panicum; species Panicum virgatum. The sequence goes on along the minus strand of NC_053143.1, from coordinate 26,083,957 downwards.
GCCAATAGGTTGTGTTTATAAAACTGGGTTGAAATATGCAATCAAAGGATGAGATTGAACTTGCCGTCTTCAAAGCCTTTCGGGAGTTCTTGCTCGCGGTATGGTTCCTCAGGCTCCGGCTCGCAGTACTGCTCGGCGAGCTCCTCGACCGGTTCTCCCTCGTTCACACCGATATCTACGGCGCACACAAACAAACACACAATAAATAAAAAGAAATAAATGTTTTATCATTGAGCTCGAATCGGAGAAGGTTAAGATATGGAGATAGGAATAATATTTTCGCGAGATTTTCTAATGGCACAGCTGAAAATATATTAGAAATGGCGTGGTAAAATTTCGGGGTGATTGGAGGATTTTTGGCGCATGAAATGAGGGGTTAAACTGGGGTCTAGGGGCCTCTTCATTATTATTTTTAAGATGGCAAGGGCTTGATTATAATTTTTTAGAATACATAGGTTACTCTGAAAAGGGGCCGGGGTATACTTGGAATTTTGTTTTTATGGTGGATGGACTGGTTCTCTAAATAAATAAAAAGAGGAAGGGCTTTTCTTTAAAAGGGACATATGAGGGGACTCTTAAATAAAAAGGAAAAAAGGCAGGGGGCTAAGGGCAAAAATGCTCTTCTTCTTCCTCCACTCCCCCGTGGAACAGAGAAGGGGGTCAGGGGCGCCGGCTGTGGCCGATTTCAGCATCCCAGGGCACGGCGGCGGCCGGGGTGTGGGGGAAAACGGAAAGGAGGATGAGGGAGTTCGATTCCCCTACCTATCTCGAGCTGGGATGGAACGAGGCCGCCTGGCCACGAAGGCCGGCGGTGGCGGGCAGAGGTGGCCCTGGCGGCGGCGCTGCGTGGCTTGGGAGGGGGCTAGGGGCGGCGGTGGAGGTTGTGGGGGTGAAGGGCGACGAGAGGGGCCTATTTATAGGCGAGGAGAAGCGGTGGAGGAGGGGAGGGGGGCGCGGTGGTGGCCGGACGGCAGCTCCGCCGCGGCGTTAATGGCGTTGGGGCCAGCTTGGACGCTTGCGAGCGTCACGGTGCAGTGCGAGCGTCGAGGGCGACGGCGTGTAGGGGGTGGGCGTCGCAAGTGGAGGAGGGTGGAGGGGGGCCGTCTGCTATGCTCGATGTCGAGCTCTGCTCGCGAGCAGTGCTGGCTCGGGCGGCGAGGCGGCGGTGTTGTGCTGGACGACGGGTGGAGAGGCGAGCACAGGCGACGGGACGGGTCGGGTAGGGGCGAGCGGTGTGGCGGGCATCCCGGCACTTGGAGCGCGTGGGGGTGGGGCGCGTGTGCGGCGTGTGGGGCTCAGGGGCGCGCGTGGGCAGAGAGCAGGAAGAAGAAAGAAGAAAGGAGAAGGAGGGAGAAAAGAAAAGAAGAAAAAGGAAAAAAGAGAAGAAAAGAAAAAGAAGAGAGGGAGGAAAAAGAGAGAGAGTGGCGCTCGGCGGGATTCGTGGCGACGATCGGGAGCATGCGACGGCTTCGGTGGAACGTGTCACACGCAGAACGAGGAGAACAGAGAGATGAGACAGTGATTGGTGCGGGTGTCGGGATGACGGATCGCCGGGAAGGATTTTGGGAGATTAGGAGCTCGGACGGGAAGGGGTTTAGGAATGTTTTGAGCTCAACAATGAAAAGAAAATTTTGAAAATTATTTTTAGCACGTGATTTATCCTGGTGAATTTTTGGGATGTTACAATGGGTACCTAGGATCATGCAACTATGGTTTCAGTCAATTCCTAGAAGCTTAAATGCGCAGATAAAAAATTACAACATGAATAGCATTGTTGACGCGTACCAATGTCACCATTGGGGGACAGCGATGACCCCCGCAGACGCCAATTGGGTGGCAGGTATTTCATGAGCCACGAATAAATCCGCAAGCGCGTGGAGCACCGCCGTAGCATTTTACCCGAGAGTAACCCGGGGTGTCATTTATATTTCCACAGGGAAGGCGGCGGTGTGTAGAATTTAATTAAGCTAGGGGAACCACTATGGACTAGTGTCAATGATCCGAACAAGGGAATAATATTTATGATAAAGGGGTAGTGAACACACATGCAAAGCTAGACTTTAGGTTGTTGATGAGGAGTTGCTACAATGTTTTAGTTCTTCACCATGCATAAGCTACAACGAAACATTCTACCTTTAATTGAATAAGTTGGTCAAAATTTGCTCACCCATTTTACCTTAATCTTCATGGGCTTTTGGCTTTCTCCTTATCTTGGGCGGTTGAGAGATATAACGATTCATAAAGCACCACTTCCCCATTCCTTGCTCAAGATTACATCCAGAAGTTTTCAAAAAGTTTTCGAAATAAAAACAAGTTCTTGGAATGACACTCTCATTCGCTCAAAGTGTTTGTATCCTCACCAAGGCCTTTTGTACACCTTTTTTCTCCTACTTCTAATAGGCTTTTGTGGAGCTCAAGGTAGGGATAAAAGCTAAGGCATATTTGTTTCAAATATTTTGCAAAGCCAAAGATCGGACCCAAAAGAGTAAACAAGTCATACAACCTTGATCGAGAAGTGTATGTGCGTGGATATTTGGTGGATGGAATGAAAAGCAAAGAACAAGGTGCTCCATGTTTTAGTCTCTCCCTTCTAATTATTTTAGGCATGGCCAAACTCCTTATATTTGCATGGTGTCCATTTTTTTCATGGGCCTTCATGTGCCCTTATTTTTTTTTCAATACATTGCTCATGCCTTTGTTGGAGAGAATTTTGGGAGAAACATCATGGAGTATGGATCATGAAAGGAACATGAATGAGTGGATGGTATGGAAATGCAACCCTTCCGGTGTGGAAGTTTTAGCATATGGAGGTGGTGTGTACGTGATTCTCTATCATGAGAGTATGAAAAGAAACTCACAAAGGTCACAAAATTTGGCAAAGCTCAAAATGATGCAAGCAGCATGTAAATAGATTGTTTCTTTGTAGGCTCCATGCGTATGGCTCTGGTGGGTATATTTCATCACCGAGGAACTTTTTATTTTGTGGTTTTGAAAGATAAAAGTTCCGGACATAAAATTTTGCTCAGAACAAGTTTGTAGCAACTCTAGTTCATCATATCATATTCCTCAATAGCTTAGACTCAGATCATGCACTTGTAACCCACAAAATTTTAGGTTCAGGATAAACTTTTTGAGACCAACGGAATCAGTTCTCGGAGAAAATAAGTTGTAAACCATGCATGAAGAGGAAATTAAAACAAAGCAACTGTTCATCATTTCAACTGGAGAACTTAGGCATTCTTACCGCTCATGAGAAAACATAGCAAATGATACTAAGGGAGATAAAGACATACAACTTCTCGCTTTTTTTAGCAATGCAATGCAAGATAGTGAAAGGGAAATATGCAAATGCAAAGATACATGTTACCTTCGGGACTCCTTCCCCCCAAGCTAGCTTACTGACCGGGCGCCGGCTAATACCCATAGTACCGGTAGAAAGCTTGAGTTTGTTCATACTGCTTTCGAAGCATTTCCATGGTGGCTTCATGATTTGTATGTTGCAGCGTGCGGTGTCGTGTGGTGTCTTCAATGTGTTGGTTGAGGGCTCCGTGGATCTGCTGTGTCCTTTCATCGACGTCGCCGACCCGAATGTTGAGGTTGTTAAGCCCCTGAGTGTGGTCACGATAACCTCGAGCTGAAAATGAGCGATGGGTAGCAAAGAGTGGGGGTGCTCCGCTTGAACTGGAACCACTAGCATTGGCCCAGTTGGTCCGTGCTTGTTCCCACTCAGCACTGCTCGTACTTTGCCATGATGAACCTCATGCTTCGGGTTGCAAGACATATCGGTCCCAACCGGACTGCTGTCCGGATGAGGATCCGGTCACTCCACCAGCGGGTGCTTGCCCTACATAACCATGAAAAGCTTGTGGTGGAGGCGGCGGCATACCCATCGCAACATTCCGAGATCCACTTCTGGTCATTCTCCCTGACACGCTAGTCCTGCGAGGTGCTTTGATGGGCTGCAACTCAAAAGTGTAACCACGACTTTTATATAAACGAAGTCCCGGGTTAGGAAGCGGGATCTCGTTCATATAGCCGGGGAAGAAAAAGGTAATGGAGCCATCTAGAGCACTCTTCAGAGTGTGTCCTTGAACCAAATAAGCCAAATCGATTTTTGGGCGAGGGGTAGAAATATAAGTAATTTGAGCCCAGTTTAAAACACCCAAACCTGTGCCAATTTGAGTGACCAAAGAAGTGCATTCAACGGGTCCAACCATTTGAAAATTTCCAAGCCATTGGCGAACCATTTCTTGTACGGGGGCAATCTTTATTTTGTTCAACATGGCATACAGAATACGAAGTTCATCAACACGAATGGTCCGGACATCCTCTCTGGGGAAACATGTAAGCGCAAGCCATTTATAAATCAGACGCAAGGTCGGATGTTGGATATCATTGCAATGGGGCTGCGAGTATGTGTTTAACCTAGAAATGGAGTGCCAAAAACTCTCTTTGTGATAACTACTTGTTCCTAACTCAACGTCAGCAGAGCATTTGTGGTGAAAACCCAAAACTGTGCTTAAATCCCTCCAAGACATGACAAATTCATTCCCGAAAAATCAAAACGAAACACCAGTGTTTGTTTTAAAAAGCGTGCAAAGAAACTGAATTGTCAAGTCTCGGGAGCCCATTTCGGAACATCGGCAAATGAAGACCAGCCCACTGCTTTCCAAACACTAGCAAATTCAGCATCTATACCTATGCTCTCGAGCAGTTCTTTGTCGAACTCCCAAGTATGACCGAAGGTTCGGCCCTTCAGAATGTTGTAGGATTGGTATTCGCGCTCTCCTCGGAGGTCGATGTGAGAGTCATCTGGCACCTCCTCTTCTTGTTGTTCGGTCTGCTCCTCCAGCGCCTGGGACTCGGCCTGCTCATCACGGAGGGAGACGCTTGGCGCGGGAGTGGATGAACGGTGCGAGCTCGATCGGCTTGAACTTGACCCCATCACCTTCTTGAATGTATTCGAGAACTTCCTCCTGACGTTCCTTATACCTAGCATCGCAGCACACAAACACAACCAAACACTCGGAAGGATTATGTGAGAGTTAGTAAAAATAAAAGTTAGCCGTCCAAGAGTTAGTAGTCCTTGCAGGGCATGGTTGCCTCTCACAAAAATCATTCTTGTGGGTGATAACACTCCACAAAATCATTATTGCGGGTGATGATGCACCACAAAACCGTTCTTGCGGGGTAGTAGTACCACCACAAACACGTTCTTGCAAAGAGAAGAAGGTAAACACGAAATGCAAATGAGGATGCAAAGGACGGAAATATTTTTCTTCTTTTTCTTATGAACTTGGAGAGAAACAAGAGCAAAGAGAGTAGAGGGAGGAAGAACATGAAGTGAAACTGGTAGGACTCGGGCAAGGGGAGTGCCATGAGCTCCCTGTGCACCGGTTTAAATAGGGGGGCGCCATCCCATAGTCGGCTGACCAAGTTGGTCGGCTGGCCATGTGGCTGGCCCAATTTTTGTCCTCCTTTTTCAGTGATGCTTAATGACTGCCATATGATCCAAAGATGCTTGAATGAGAGCAGGGGTAGGCCGGTGCAGGCCTAGGAGTGGCCCCAAATGCACTTGGACATGAAAATCATCCAAGTTCATGCATGCACTACACTCCAAATTTTTGTGGCAGCCATTTTCTTCCAAAATTGCCCCTTGGGCACTTGTCTAATTCCAAGATTCATGGTGGTTTATGATGCAAAAGATGGGAAAACAAAACATGCAAGGGTTTTCATAAAAAGATGCAATGCTCATGCAAAAATCAAATGAAGATGAAGGAAATTCAAACATGCATGGTCGAAATCAAATATGAGATAACTACCGATTTAGCTGTTGTCAAGGATTCAAAATTTAGAGTCTTTTGAACGAGATATTTTATTCTGTCAACTTTGATTAGTTTGACGAAAAATTTCCAAAGTGTGGTACCACATCGTAAAAGTTTTCAGAAAAATTCGTACCTTGATGTGGTGTCTGGGGTACTCGGGTTTATCATTTGGTCCTCTTTTGATCATGCCGAACTTGTCATGATATTTATCACCCAGTGGTACTGCCCCTGAAAGGTAAAGTAGAAATTATTTACCTGGATTGCATCGTAATGCGGCTACTTTCCCGGTTGGTGCAATGATCATTGTGGTTGGTGATCAGGCAACGGCAATAGAACACTTCATTCAAACAAAGACTTCGAGCCTTTTCCAAGGTCGGATGCAATCATGATCAATTCAACTGCTAGAGTGTTGACTTCTCGAAGTTAAGAGTGCCAAGTCACGCTTGTCTTGAAGTCAACTCGGATTCGTCGTGAAATTCATTGGCAAATTGAAATTGATCGGAAACTACCCCTGTCTTCACACAAAGAGAAGACAGCAAGGTTGTCCTGCCAGACCACTGGCCACTAACCATAATGATTTTACTTACTTAAATAAATCCTTTGACCTATGCCTTCCCCGGCAATGGAGCCAAAAATGCTTGTTGACGCCTACCAATGTCACCATTGGGGGACAGCGATGATGCCCACATACGCCAATTAGGTGGCAGGTATTTCATGAGCCACGAATAAATCCGCAAGCGCACGGAGTACCGCCGTAGCATTTTACCCGAGAGTAACCCGGGGTGTCATTTATATTTCCGCAGGGAAGGTGGCGGTGTGTAGAATTTAATTAAGCTATGGGAACCACTATGGACTAGTGTCAATGATCCGAACAGGGGAATAATATTCATGATAAAGGGGTAGTGAACACACAAGCATGACCAGATAATTCTGCCTAGGACATCGGAAAGGTGAGAGCGAGATCAAGGGTAACTAGAGCCATAATCTATCGTACTCTCATGAGCAAGATGGATTGAGTCGTTCATACACATAGAAGAGCCTACGGACATGAACTAGGGAGACCGCAACCAGATGCACAGGAGGAGCCTGAACACCCGATGGCTTTATGTACCTCCTACCCCTCTATCCGGACGTGGAGGATTACTAGGGCTCGAACAGGACTGTCACCACCTGCCGGCTACCTCTACAAACCGTGGGATATAGTTACATTCAAACGTGGTTATCAACCCAGGCACCATGCCTGCGCTAACAAGCACCACTCTAGCCTTGCGCAAGGACACCCTTCTTTATCCGGGGCCTTAGTTCTAGAGCGCCCAATTAAGAAAGATGAAACAAAGCCATGAAACTAGAACTAGTCTACACATATGAATCACACAAGGCAATCATAACTCACGAGAAGGATCACATACACAACCATGAGCATATGAACCAAAGTACTGAATAAATAAGTTGACTCTAGTACAAACTCAGAATATTACATAAAGAGAAGGTAAAAGACATACCGGGCTCTTCATGAAAACTTTAAGACCTCGAACTATGACTCGTACCCGAACTCCTCTAGTCCTAAGACCTCTACAAGTGGAGATGAACTACATCTTGAGAGATTGGCTAGTGTGACTTTTAGGGATGAGGGAGATCTTCCATCTTCTCCATGTCTTGAAATGGAGCCCCTCCCCTCATATTTATAGAGGGGATCCACCCTCTCCACGGCTGGGAATTTATCAGGAAACCTCTTGAACCAACCTTGCCATCCAATGGGGAGCTACCACATCGAAGCCTGAAGGCGGTGGGGCCCATGGGCTGGTCGGCCGACCAGGGTGGTCGGCCGGCCATCCCACTAGGCCCACCGACCTTCCCCTTCTTCGGTTGGGCTGTTCTCGGGGCCCACTTGTCAATGGTTGATGTTTGGGCCTTTGTTATGTTGGATTTCTTCTCTGGTGGGCCCTCCAATCCATGTTATGTACGTGTGGCAGCATTTGATTGGACAACGTCTAGCTCCTTAGCTGAAAAGGGTATGATTTCCCTTCATTTCCAGCTAAATCCTGCACTCATAGAAATCTAGAGGGACATGTGGAATTTTGGTGATCTATTAGTAGCATGAGAGTAAGAAATGCAAGTTCATCCATTTATTGTGACTATATTGATGCTCAAAAATGGTCGTTAGTGAGCATATATTTGAAAATAGTAGGCATTCAAATGCACTGGGGCTTGCCTTCCTAGGCAAAAATTAGCCTTGGGCTCTTCCGAACAATGGTCCGGATCTTCGGTAACTTAGTTAGATTAGCTTGAGCTTCATATAGTTCGTTCTCGGACTCCGGCACCAACTCATTCATTCCGTCAATGAGAGTCGCCAACTCTATATGAATGCAAAGATGCTCTTTGTTACAGCAGGATACAAATTATATTTCTTTCCTTCACTATAGAGTTGTAACCCAGCACTCACATTTTTAGTGATGAACTTCTTTAACTTAATTTACTGGAAATCGTTTATAGAGTAGTTCATATATTTACTTTACTTCATAAAATAAACTGAGCAGCTGTTTTTATTTCTCGTTAATATGCATCAGGATATTTAACAATCTAATTCCATAGGCTAGGAACAGCTTCTGGTGCTACAAATTTTACACAATGTAGTAATCTTAAGTATGAACTTAAAGTAAAATATTTAGCTAAAAACAGTAAAGCATCTAGGCATGAAAAATACATTAAATAGAATACTCTACTATCAAGAGGTAATTATACAGAATAAACTACAGCATTTCTAAAGCTCAAATTTTTACATAGTACTCTAAACATGATTCTTAACCTACCATAAATTTACCAGAATTTGTCTAGGCATGAATCAGAAGTAATAATTTTGACAAACTTGGATCATATAAGATTAAATTCTACAGGGAGTTCTAGAGTGTTTTTGAGTCTCAAAATTTTACCAGAGCCTATTCTAAACATGAGCATGCTTCAGTAAAAATATCAGCACTATAATCCTACGAAATATTTAGTATTGCTTTTCTTAACTTAACCTATGTATAGTTATTCCAGCTAGTTTTTGTTAAGTAAAACATCCCAAACTTTTTGTGTAGCATCTAAACACCTAGAGAATTATTCCGCGCAACTTTCATAAACAAATATACAGTACAACAACCAGTGAAAAATAAACAAGCAAGATATAGGAACAACATGAGCTAAATGTATCTCTGTTTCTACTCAGTATTTGACTCTCAAACTTTGCGTGTAGATTCATATACTCAAGAATAAGTAATGGTACAAATTTCAGATTTTTCTAAGTACTAGAACTATTTATCATGAGATAGCACTATTATCCATGAATTAAATCAAAACCAAAGCTTAAGAGTTGTGATGGCTTCCAAACTTTAACCATACTGTTCATTTAGTATCTAAAGTATACTGGAAAAGTTTCATCTGAAAATACCCAGCAGAACATCAAGAACAAAATATAGCATTTATTCTGGCGAGGAGGCTCGCCGGCGGCGAGGGCTAAGTCGGGGGGAAAGGGAGAGGAGCTCGAGCCACACCTCTTGGTATAATTGGTTCGTGTGGAGGTGGTCTGATGCAGCGGCGCCATAGGAGCCGGCAGCTGATGGCGGCTCGGTGCTGTGGCGGCGGCTCTCCAGCGACGCTGGGAATGGGTGGTCGAGCTGGGTAGGTTCAAGGAGGGATGGAGAAGGTCATGGGATGCTCAGCTCGGCCAATGTGGGGGCGAAGGGCGAAGCTCCGCAGTGAGCCAAGCTTGGCGGTGCCAATGGAGGTGGGCGGTGGCGGTGTGGCACGAGCAGGGGGTGTGCGGCGCGAGCAGGGGGTGTGCGGCCCCTTTTATAGGCGCGGAAAGGGAGGAGGGTGAGCTTGGCAAGGCCAAGATGAGGAAGGCACAGCCGGAGAAGGGCAGACAAGGGTGACGACGAGCGGCAACTCTGAGCGATGCCGTTGGTGGCGTGTCGCACGGAGGCGTCGGCGGGGGCTTGCGGAGGGCGCGCATGCTGCCAGGGAAGAGCGGGTTTTTGGAAAACTAGGGGCGTGATGGGCTCGGCGCTGGCTAGGTGGCGGCGCCGGCGTATGGCCTCATCGAAGACAGGGAGCAGGGAGAGGAGAGAGGGAGAGAGATGGAGTCAATTGCAATTTCGTAAATAGAGGGAAATGCAGGGTTCTGCAGTAATCTATGTTTTTCTCCTTGTTCCCGAGGTCAAATGAAAAACTTTTGAATACAAAACTTATTCCAAATTTTAAGATCTAGAACTTTTGTTTTAGGCACTTTTTCATTTTAGAAAAGGTTTGTAAAATATTTTAATGTTTAAAAACTACCAATTAAAGTACTTGTCATTTCATGTGACTTTTGTCACTTTTACTCCTAGTGTTTAATTAGACATTTGTTAGTATTTTGATGATGAAAATGCCTATGAGATTTCATGGACATATTTGACTTGGTTTGAAAGTTACAGTTGTTTAAAATTGCAAAGGCATAAAGGCACATACATTTTCTTGCAAAATCAAAATGTGCTGCTTTATTTAAAATTTTATTGATCCTTTGCGCATAACATTTGTTGCTAATCTTTTTTTAGCCATTTAAACACCTAGGGTGTCACAAGTAGTCACTAGCGATGAGAAAATAGCTAATCTATTTCACATAGTCCAAGAACATGTGAGAGGAATGTGTGGGTCCAATAGTATAAAATAGTCTTTTTTATCTCTCACCTCCACATCAGTGTTGGTGCCTACCAACGTCACCACTGAATGTCAGTGATGACGCCCGCAGACGTCAAGGGGGTGGCAGGTATTTCATGAACCACGAATAAATCCGTAAGCGCACGGAATACCACTATAGCATTTTAACCGGGAGTATACCGGGGTGTCATTTATATTTTCACAAGGAAGGCGGCGAATGGAAGTACATAGGCTAGTTAATGAACTGATTTAGATTGGATATTCAATTGAATAAACAGGGGTAAGATAGATAACATGGTAGGAGGTAGTGTGACACACACACAAACTACCCTCAGAGATAAATAAACAAAAGATGCTATAGGAAGGGGGAAAGGCAGGAGTTAGAACTCGAGTCAGATGTGCTAGGCTAGCTATATCTATTCTATCTTATGGTTAGATTGTCAAATATTAAACTAGTACAACAAGAAGACCGCTTCTCTAGCTCATTGGAGAAGCCCGTTCACCTAGGCGGCTTTATGTACCTCCTACCTCCCAATCCGAACGTGAAGGATTACTAGGGCTCGGACAGGGCTGTCACCACCTGCCGGCTACCTCTCAATCCGTGGGAAAGGGTGACATCCAGCAACACTTATATCTAGTCTAGACACCACGTCTACATTAGTAAGCGATACTCTAGCATCCCACGCAGAGCCCACACCCTCCAGATGGACAGACATCACACTAGAGCAAACATACGAATACTGGATCAGTTGACAGAGTTCTAAGGCCAATATGTTAACCATTGCAAGCACTGGGCGTCATGCAATGGAAGCATCATATGATAACGCAACCAGATCATGAAGTATATATCCGATAATTCAGAAAATACTTCAAGCATATATCAGTAATCATTGTCTAATTCTATTACAAATGACTGAATATTACAAGAGAGAAACTAGAGATGAACCCATACCAGAACTCCCGAGCAACTCCAGGGACTCGATAACTCCTAGACTTCTCCTAAACTCCACTAAACCTATAGACTAAGCAAGAGAGCTCTTGGAAGATGTGGTGTGTGTGTGTGTAATCTCTACCCCCTTCCCTTGTATTTATAGGAGGGAGCCATGTCCGGGACGCAAGTCTTCCTTGCAGAACCGACCTTGGGAGCCAGTGAGGAAGCACCACGTGGCAAAGTTGAGGCGGTTGGCGCCCATCGGCCTGGTCGGCCGACTAGGTTCCTTACAGACTTGACCTTGGGAGCCAGTGAGGAAGCACCACGTGGCAAAGTTGAGGCGGTGGGGCCCATGGGCCTGGTTGGCCGGCTTGCCCAGGGCGCCAACCGCCCCCAACTGCAGGGGGTTGGGCTTGTCTGGGCTTCCTCTTGTCCAAAAGTTGTGGCATGATCTGTCTTAATTGGATTTGCTTTGGTTCTTGGGCTACACTTGGTCCATTTGAGCCTGATTCTGTGCTCTGATATTTTTTGCAATTTTATGTCGGGAAAAAGTGTGCTTGCAACCTGCATATTAGCTCAAAAACACATCTTGCATATTTCTAAAGGTAAAGTGTGGTTTAGAGATTTATTTGGATAAAGATGCGTGTATGAAATGCAAACTCTCATAATTTTCTGATCAAGTTGATGCCTGAAAATGGTCGTCAGTGAGCGTGAACAATCAACATACTAGCTATTGCCACTGTGGACACCCTAACACACTGTAAATGGCCAAGCACTAGGTACATATTGCACCAACCAGACACTAATACTTGCTCCAACAAACAACATAAATGACTGACTCGCCTTAAATGCGCAGGACTGGATGAATCGGCCCTAGCAATGCACATTGGCCTTGTTTGTTTCCGATTATAATCGGCTTATCGGTGGAAATAAGAGATAATCTCACCAAATGCTTCGCTTATTTTTGCTTTTGTAGTAATCCGCTTTAGAGATTTGAACTACGAGAAGCAAGAATCGAGAAGCGAGAAAATCTTCGCTTCTCTCGATCGCGCTTAGATTATAAGCTAAGCGAAAACAAACATGGTCATTAGCTATTCCTCTAAATCTTGGGCCCACACCACCATAGATGGATTCGATGTGGTCTTCTCACATAGTATGACCGAATGAATTGATCAATCCTGGGTCAACTTCTTTGTTACCTTCAACATTGATTGATTCGGTGCTCGACTTCTCTCGAATGGATGAGTCAATCCAAAACTGAAATGCCCTAAAGCCTAAACGAATCAACTGAATCGGTATGGGACCTCTAACCTTTCTCCAAAAATGTTGGCTATCTCATGATTTTCTCCCTGCTACTATAACAACCAGCTGATGATTTGGAGAACACACAGAAATGAGTCGGTCAGTGTTCTTCACATGTTTTGCTTCCTTTCTTCACGGATCTCTAGTTTTTTATGCAATTTAGACTTCATCGTTGGAGCCTATAAAACTAAGGGCCTGTTTGGCAGCTCTCCCCTCCACCATTTTGCCTCTCCACTCCATCTTTTTTTGTCCAAACACTTCAATATGCACAAAATATTAGCCCCACTCCACAAAAAAATGTGGAGCACCTCCAATCCACCAAAAATTGGAGCAGGATTTGCACCAAAATTATCCACCATGCCATCCGCAAGTGGGAAAAATGGTTCGCGTCCCTGACTTGCGCTGACTCCCCAACGTCCCTGTAACCTTTCCTCGCACTCCGCCCCCTATACCCCTTCGATTCAGCCAAATACCCGTTCCCCTTTCCCCCACTCAGCTTCTCACCCAAACCCTAGCCGCACCGCCGCATCGCCAAGCGGCATTGTTGGCGAGATGGCAGGCAGAGGTGACCCTCTGCTATGCCAAGGCTTCTCCGCGGGTGGAGGTGCCTCTGATTTGTCCACTATCATCGCTGAAGCCCACACGGAGCAGCTTCGGTTCAGCCAACTTGTGGCCGAACGTGCAACAAGCGGCCATGGAGGTGGTGCCGGCCATGGGGGCCACAACCATGGAGGCGGCTATGGCCATGCAGGCGACAGCATCGGCCATGGGGGCCACGGCCTAGGGAATGATGGCCAGGCCGCCGGCGCTGCCAACAAAGCTGCCTCTAGCCAACATCGCGCCACGGGGTGCATCAAAGCAGCAACCAAAAGGCAATCAAGCAGAGGTAACATATCCATTGCATGGTCTGCTAGTACATTCAAATGAACTGCTAATTTCATCAATGCATTATTAGGCAAATCAGTAGCCGATCTGATTTTGAGTGTCAGTAGTGGATTAATGATGATAAGTTATGAATTAATAATTGTTCATGTGATTGCATAACTGATTGTCCAGGGTGATTCAATGGATTGGACAGATGAACACATAACCCTTGTTTGTAAGTTATTTTCCCAGCAAGTGATCAAAGGGAACAGACCCAACAACAATTTGAACTCCGTAGGCTATGACAAGGTGATTGAACTGTTTAAGCAAGTGATAGGAATTGAGTTGACTAGGCGCCAACTCAAGAACAAGTGGAATAAGTTGAAGCCAGATTTTGTGGCATGGCAAAAGTTGACAAAGCGGCAAACTAGAACAGGATGGGATCCCTCAAAAGGTGTGATTGTGATGGATGATGACTGGTTGAAAAAGGCAAAAAAGGTGAGGACAACTTAACTGCATATCAATTGTTGTCATTGTTCATTACAAATGCTTGCTTGTAACATGTCTTGTTTTGGTTTAAATTTCATAGGACATTCCTGGATGCGGCAAGTTTAGGAAGAAACCTTTGCAAAATCTAGAGGACCTTAAGATTATGTTTACTGACATCATAAATGATGAATTAGATCATTGGAATCCAATGAGTGAAAACCCTAACATACCTGAGCACACCCAAGTTGATGTTGGAGACTATGTGATGTGCTTGAGGATGTCCCCATGGATGAGACCCAGATGCTTAAAATGATGCTGCCCAAGATGGGGTTAAGGAGATTTCTCCTTCCATTGCCAGTGCAAAGAGAAGACATAAGGGTTTTCTTGACAAAGGCAAGAAACCTAGGACAGGAACAACACTTGTTATACCAGAACAAATCACTAAGATTGCCGAATCAGCCTCTTCTTTCACATCAAATAAGGCAACTGAAGTGACTGTACAACAAATCATGGATCAAGTTCTGGAGTGTGGGGCAGATTATGATACCGATGAGCATTATATTGCCACGGAGTTGTTTGTCAAAAAGGATCAAAGGGACATGTTCATGACACTACCACCTAAAGTGATTAGGTTTAACTGGATTAGGAGAAAGTACCAAGCCAAGTGTGGAAATTGATCCATACTTGGCCCTCATGTTTGGTTCATGTATTAAATTTGTTTATTCAAAAACTATTTGAGTTATGTGTACTGGAGTTGCTGTAAGCACATTTGGCCTTAATGGCAAGTACTATTGTAATGGAGTTGTTGAATTTGAGGACTACTGGTCCCATGTTTTGATTTGTGCATTACTTGTTGTTTTCCTTGATGTATAACTTGCTTTCCTCTTTTTTTGCATATATTTACTTGTTGTGTTGGCTACTTATATATTCCTGATCAATTCTTGTAGGTGACAAGTGATATTGAATCTGAAGACTCAACTAATAGTGAGAGTGGAAAGTTTTGGAATCTTGTTTTAGGTGCTGCTCAAATCAGTCAAGTTTATGTTGATAAGTACCTTGTCAAAAATCAGCCAAGGACATCAATCCTTAGTGGATTCGGATGGTTGCTAGAGACACTAAGAACTCCTGGTGAATGCCATATGCAGCTTCGGATGAACACAGACATTTTCTTGGACCTAAATGATTTGTTGGTAGCAAGGTATGAACTCAAGCCGTCGTTGCATATGAATACCCATGAGATGCTTGCTATTTTTCTCTTAGCACTTGGTGGATGTGAGTCCAATAGAAGACTACAAAATAATGTCAAACATTTAGGTGAAACCATTAGTAGAAAATTCTTAGAGGTTTTGGAATGTTTGATGCTCATGGCAAAAGATTTCATCCGTCCAATAGATCCCAACTTTCGTGCTGTTCATAAGAGGATAAGAGATGATAGAAGAGCATATCCTCATTTCAAAGATTGTATTGGTGCCATGGTTGGTCAGCCGACCATGGCTGGCCCCAGTGGGTCCTAGGTTTCTCTGGTCGACAAGTTGGGCTAGATAAACTATAGTTACTATGGGCCCACCTGCCCTTTATGGCTCTTAATTAGATACATGAGCATGATCGACTAAGTGAGCATGATCGACTAAGTCAATCATGTCTATTTCTTCATAAGAGCTTTGTTATGGTCTAAGAAAAGCTTGAGGCGTTGACCATTTACCTTAAAGGTGTTCCCGTCATCATCTTGTATCGTGATAGCTCCATGAGGTGATGTGTCGATAATGTGATACGGTCCTAGCCACTTGCTGCGTAGTTTCCTGTGACCAAAAATTTGACCATGAAATTAAAGAGCAATACCTTGTCTCCTTGGTTGAAGACCTTGGGCTTCAACCGCTTATCGTGCCATCTCTTGGTTCTTTCTTTGTAAATTGAGGCACTATGATAAGCTTTGTCTCTCCATTCCTCTAGTTCCGAGATCTGGTGCTTCCGGTGCTCTTCGGCTTGTTCTAAACCCATGTTCCATCTCCGAATAGCCCAATGCACTCTATGCTCCAGCTCTATGGGTAAACGACAAGATTTCCTGTAGATGATCTGGTATACCAATGGGTGTCTTGTACGCTGTGCGATATGCCCATAAAGCATCTGGCAGCTTCAACTTCCATCTCTTCTCCGTCTCGTTCATGGTCTTTTGTAGAATATTCTTGATTTATTTGTTGGATGTTTCTGCCTGACTGCTGGTATGGGGTTGATACGGGGTCGCGATGTTGTGCTTGGTCCCTAGTTCTTTGAGAAAGTTTCAGAAGGCCGAGTCAATGAAGTGTGACCCTCCGTCACTAATTACCATTCTTGGTGTGCCAAATCTTGGGAAGATAATCTCGTAAAATATCTTACGGGCGTGCTTTGCATCTGTGGCCTTGCATGACATGGCTTTAACCCATTTGGAGACGTAGTCCACAATGACCAAGATATACTCGCAACTCTGGGACTTTACGAAAGGTCCCATATTGTCGATGCCCCATACATCGAATAATTCGACTTGAAGCTTATAAGTTAGGGGCATCGCCTTGTGAGCTGTGATTCCTCCATGCTTCTTGCAATTTGGACATCTTTGGATAAGTCTTTGGTGTCTTCATACATGGATGGCCAATAAAATCCACTTTGCCAGATTTTCGCTTTAGTGTGAAATACACCATAGTGACCTCCATATGGTGTTACATGGCATCTTTCTATAATCTTGTGTCCCTCTGTCATAGGTACACAACGTCTGAGCAACCCATCTGCACATACTCGGTACATATATGGTGCATCCCATAAGTGGCGTCTGCTCTCGTAGGTCAACTTCTTTTTGCCCTCCCCCGGGGGTACATACCCTGAAACCATAAAATTTATGATATTCGTGTACCAGGGGTGCGAAGTTGTTACCTTGAGGAGCATATCATCCCGTAGGAAGTCATTTGATTTCTAAGTTATTACTGTCGGTTCTTGAGTGCTGGTAATAGGCATACATGATAAATGATCCACCACTAAATTCTCTACTCCTTTCTTATCCTTGATTTCTAAGTCGAACTCTTGGAGTAGAAGAATCCATCTGATCAGCCTTGGTTTAGCATCCTTCTTAGTGAGGAAGTACTTGTGTAATACCCCAGAAGAAAAACACAACAATCCTCTAGAGAATTACCACACTGCAGCATAAGAACATAACAGAGTATGCGGAAGCAACATAAACCGTTCAGATAGATTAACAGAATTTCACTGTAGTGAAACAAACATTTCACAAACTGAACCACACGAGAGAATTTGTAACAGAATCAGAATCTCCACATCCAAATATTTTATTATAAAACATTGGTTCAATAAAATTTGATAAGTGTGTGCACACGTGCTGCTACTCCCATCCCAAGCATGCAACGTCCAAGCTCAAGCACCTGTGGGGGGAAAACAAGTGTGAGGTGTCAGACCCGGGGTAGCGGGACCACTCACAGGCGTGGAATATTCTAGAGTAGGGAGTAGCACATGGATATGCCCTGCCTCTATTGTATCTACCCGAATAGGAGTAGAACTAGTCGAAGGACATGGAAACTAGCCGAACTCCTCGGACTGGGATCCTAACAGAACTCGACTAGCACTTTCCATGTAACCTTGTTCCCTCGGAATATATAAGGGCGAATAGGGACCCCTCCAGAACAAGACGATACACATCGAATAATACCTAAGGGAATACAAACCACCACATAGGACGTAGGGTGTTACGCTCCGGCGGCCTGAACCTGTCTAATCCTTGTGTTCCTTGCACCATCGCGTTCTGATCCGCGAGTCCCTGCCTACAACCACTCTCCTCGAGATATCCCTCGGAGAACCCGACGGTAAAATACCGACAGCTGGCGCCCACCGTGGGGTCTCTCGCCAATGATCGTCAGAAGAACTCGATGGCTCCTCTCGACGTCAACTCGGTGCCTTCTGAAGGCACCTCCTTCTGCGTGGGCTCCTGGATCTTCGTCGCCGACGGATCAGGCGGTTTCAAAAGCCGCACAATCGACCAAAGCGCTCCAGAAATTCCAGAAGCTACAAGTCACCACGAAATCGATGACTTCGTCGATCAAATCGAAGAAGTCGGACTTCCAGCCTCCAACAGCGAAACCTGAATTCAACCCAAATTCGGTTAGAAGAGGATTTTGATAGATTGCTAGAAGATACCAAGCAAGAAACTTCCATGGACGGAAAGATTCTATCTTCCGGCTGTATCCACTTCGCTGAACCAAGTCTTCGGAAGAAAAAGTCAAAAACTAGCTTCAAGAAAACTACTCGCAAAAAGAAGCCTTCGGAGGACATTTTTTCAAACATCGATGAAAAGATTGAACACTGCCTTCAGCTAGCAGAAGACACCTTTAATAGCAAGAGTTCCTACGATCACAAATATGAAGAATTCACCAACCCATGGGCACTCAGCTCCGCAGAGCTAGAATAGGATCAAGCATTCATCAGACACCTTGAAGAACTTGACGAACCAATTCTTGAAGATGAACTAGCCGAATGGTCAAATGACATTGACTTGTTTATGGAAGGGTTATCAAATCCCGACAAGCTTGAAGCACTCTGGGAACAGTCCAAAGCAAAAAAGCTGTGGGATAATTCACAAAACAAGTCATTAGATCAATTGGATCAGTACTTATCCAAATCTCACCTTGCAGAAGACTCTGTTTCAATCGAAGACTACATGGGTCGGTGGTGCAACATCATCCAAAATCCAAATTCTCCCACTCCACAAGAAAATCACCGCATGCCACAGCTATTTTCTCCAGAAGAACGTGACAATTTGGAGAAATATAATAAATTCTCAGTCTGAATCGAAGGCAGATGGTTCCCAGCAGACACCATCCCATATTACGAAGACCTTCGGCGACACACTCTCGGATTATCTCACCGAGTCAAGTCAAATGAATAATTCGACCCGGACTCGGATAAAATCTTTAAGAGAAACCGACTCACGAAACAATCCGTTTTGAATAGGAAGAGGGAATCCGACAAGGAGTCAATTTTCGCAACCACTACAAAAAGAGAACGCCAGTCCTCAAACCAGGGAAGGGAGAAGAGACAGTTCTCAGAATACGAAGAACTACCATTCCAGCAAGGCCTTCCGCTCAAGGAAGATGCAGAAGCGAGCGAAATAGTAGCAATCAGCTGTGAAATTCCTCCACCGTCTCCAGGAATCAAGGTCACCGTCCACCTGGACAACAACCCGAAGAAGATTCAAGATCAAAAGAGAAATATCAATCTCACTACAGAGCACCATCAGCAGCTTGGCGACTCGTTTGACTATTCCAACAGCGACATACACAATGTCATCAACATTTGTCACAATGCAAAAACAGTCATCATCAACAAAGAAGAAGATCATGAAGAAGTCGAAGCTTACATCCCGACATCTAACTATCGATTACCTGACAACTACGAGTACAACTCGCGAAAACGACGCAGCGACAGAGCAGTACCTCCTCCTCAACCAACAAAGCAGTCGAAGATCGATTCCACTCATCAAAAACTTCATTCAAGATGTTTCCTGCACCCCAAAGGGAAGCACTCAAGTTTCCAATGCATCATCCTTCGCAAAGCACTCGGAGCACCTCTACCTTCTGCCTACAAAGACAACAAGGAAAAGAGCCAACATGAGCAAAATCTCTTTTGACAATCAAAGAAGAAGGAGCTAGCCGGATGGGTTAAATCTCCTCAGGGCCAACCCCTGGTCTTATACCCAATAAAGGCTAGGATGGGTCCGCCCGAGTTCAGATTTTGCACCCGAACTACTCGAAGTCAAAGAAGAAGAAGTACTCCACACAAAATAGTCGGCTGGGTCCAACCACCTCAGGGCCAACCCTCGGTCTTACACCTAATAAAGGCTAGAATGGGTCCGCCCAAGGGAGGTTCCACCCCCAAACTATCAACAAAAACAACATCGGAGTATAACAGCTTCTCGCTCGAGTCACCTCAGGGCCAACCCCCGGTCTTACACCCAATAAAGGCTAGGATGGGTCAGCCCAAGTTCTGATTCAATACCCAAACTACTCGTGTCGACAGAAGACAAATACCAAAGCCAAATCTCCTCAGGGCCAACCCCTGGTCTTCCCCCCAATAAAGGCTAGGTTGGGTCCGCCCGAGCAAGATTCAAATATAAAGAAGAAATCGAGTGCTTCAGAATCTAATGGAGGAGTGTACAAACAAGATGCGTCGCCAAAGACCCTAGAGACAAGTTCTCTACCTTCTTCAGGAGTTGTTACTCCATCTGCTGCTTTGACTACCAACCTTTCTTTGTTAAGTTAAAGTAAAAGGCATGGTGTATCGAGCAGCTAGGGCTAAGAGGCCCTAAGGGACAAGATCCCTATCTCCAAAGAGGAGTTATTCATCCAAGAGATGACCACTCGTCGACTACTACGGTACTCGACTTATGAAGAGACAAGATCTCTATTTCCCAAGAGGAATTATTCATCCACGAGATGACCACTCATCGACTACTACGGTACTCGACTTATGAAGAGACAAGATCTCCATCTCCTAAAAAGACTTACTATTCATCCATGAGATGACAATTAGTCAACTACCATCGTACTCGACTAAGGAAGAGACAATATCTCTATTTCCCAAGAGGAGTTTTTCATCCATAAGATGACAACACGTCGACTACTACGGTACTCGACCAAAATCCGAGACAATAACTTCATCTCCTAAAAGGGGTCATCATTCATTCACGAAGTTGAAGACCTGTCGACTACTACGGTACTCGACTGATCATGATACAAGACCTCCAAGAAGGAATTATTCATCCACGAGATGACAAGCATTCGACTACTACGGTACTCGAACAAGACAAAAAAGTAACCCAAGGTAGCCAACGACAAGCTTCGTAAAAAGGCAACTATTCGATCAGTTGTCAACTCAAAAGAAAAGTACTATACATCCAAATGATAAAAGTATGCTAGTGTACACACATCCACACAAGAGCCAAAAGAATATTACAACAAATGTTCAAGCCTCTCCTTCAGGCGCCGGCTCCAAACCACTGATAACCTTATCAGCGATGGGCTTTATCTCCGTGACATATTCAGAGAATTTCTCCTCTGAACAGCCGACGGCCACCCCATCACCAATAAGGGCCAAGTTAGCAGAAGGCGGAAAGGATTTCACTAATCCTAAGGCATGAGCCAAGTACTCCCTAGAAGTATCAGAGAAGAAGCTACTGAGTCGCTGAGGGGCTTCGCGAAGACGCTCCAATAGACTCTTGTGACCAGCATCATCCTTCTCGACCATTTCAATGAATACCTTCGCCGCCGCCTCAAGATCAGCCAACTGCTGAGCCTTCTGATCATGATCAGCCGCCAAATCCTTGATTTGCTTCATGTCCTTGACCAGCTGCTTGTCAGAGTCGGCCTTAATCTTGGTCAGCTTCTCCACAGCATCTGTTTGGCGATACATAACATTGGTCAAGTGAGTCACCAATTCATCCTTTTTCAACAACAAGCTCTTAAGCTCTATCAAAGCAAACTGTACATGAGCACAAGAGACAAAAGCTACATGAAAACTACAAAGGAAGAAAGAAATACCTTTCTTCTCCTTGGCAAGGGTCTTTGCCTTCTCCTACAGCTTGGAGGCCTTCTCCTGAAGAGCAGAATTATCCTGCTCTAGAGTCTCGACTCGGGCCTCCAGAAGATTGATCTTCTCCAACCGCTCCTGAGAAGATTTCTCAAGAGCAGCCATCTTTTGCAATTGTTGCACCTGGTCAGAAGACAACTGAAGACCCTCTCTAGTCTACCGAAGGAACTCAGCCTGCTCAGCGACTTGCTTAGCCAGGTCCTGTCACCAAAACACAGTCAAGACAAAGTACTCAACAATAAGAGTACTCAAGCACAAAGGTTACTTACAGCAAGAACAGAATGGCAGCCCAGAATACCCTGGGCAACAACAGTCAACCCCTCGGTTGGTTTCTCCGCCTCTTGCCGCGGCGCCTCCTGTGGAATCGGATCAACATTGGAAGCAGCCGCAGGAATCTTCGGCTGATCATCGACCTGCTTATTAGAAAAATATACGGATGCCAGCAAAATATGCCAGAAAACCAGTCGACGATCTCTCATAGATCACTCACCTATGCCAGTGACAGGAGACTGCTGGCCCGTGTCCTCAATCGCAGGACTCCCTGCCATCCGAATAGCAGAATCGTCCGAACGATCCCCAACTTTTGATGAACTAGGGGGCAACTGAGCAATGGTGTTCAAGGAGTCGAAGATATCCTTCTCTGTATTATCAACTCCAAGAGCATCAGGGTTACTACAAAGCAAAGAAGTACCCGACACATCAGTACAAAAGCAAAGAAAGCAAATACAAGTAGCCTATCAATAGCTACACTTACTGAGAAGATTGCTTCAACACGAATTTCTTCGGCTTGACAAACTTCGGAACATCACTTAGTCCCGAAGCACTCTGCCCCCTGGCAGAACCACTCCCCCCAGACTCGCCCGGCGCAGCAGGAGTCGAGACAGCCGGACTCACAACGGAACTCGCCGCCTGCTTCTTGGAAGGAGAAGGGGATCTATCAAGGAAAAGAAGCGTCAAAACAAACTCAAGACGTCAAAAATGACAGATCACACTTACCTATCAATACTACCAGCGGATGTCACCCTCCACTTCCGAGTCCTTACCGACTCAACGACTGGTTCGTTTGCCGCCCGTCACGGACGTCCGACGCCATCCGATTGCCTAATGGACCTACGAACAAGAATAGCTATGATCAGTCAAAGACTCAACAAATTGAGCAAAAGAACAAATCAAAAGTAGTCAGATGCACACTTGAGTCAGTATGTGCCACAGGCACAACTTCGGGTAGCGGAGGCCTACTCTGATAGTTTTTGGGATTAATCTGCATGAAAGACACCAAATCAACTCGACTACTCGACAAAAGTACTCGATTAAAACTACAGTGTACTACTCAAAGCAGTACCTCCCGAGGACGCCTGCCAGCACTGAAAGTCCCAGCAATTTTGGCCGTCCCGACTGTTGAAGCTCGCTAACGAATCATTTCAAGCGTCATCTTGACCCTAAAATCATGAGAATAAAGTCTCATACCTGCTGATGTTATCCAAAAAGAGCCAATTCCACATTTCCTCTTAGAAATATTACTATATATTGGAATTCAGACAGAAATGCAGGAAAAACAGGCTTCAAGCATCAATATAGAAACCCAACCATCAGAGCAAGCTATCAGCTACTGCTTGAGCGTATGAAAGACGAGCGTCAACACTAGTGGTAGGTGTTATTGCTAACAAATTCCACAAAGTGTTGGTGTACATTTATGTGCATGTTGCTTATGCTTGGAAATGAGAGGAGAATGCACCCCGAAAGCAAGGTGACACGTCATTGATCCGAGGCAACAACTTCTCGACGAATCAAACGCGTTCACGAGGATCTACGGGCCTACCAGAGCTACCAAACCGACTTCAAACAAGCCCAAACCAATATACATGACATGAGGGCCCACCTTGCAGCCTTCAGACCAAGAACCGGGCCGAACGGGGGCAGCCATGGCCGGCCGACCACCATGGTCGGCCGACCATGTGGTAACGGCCCACGGGCCCCACCGACTTACAGATGACACGTGGCGTCTCGTGGTTGGTGTTCCATGATGGTTTGGCTTCATTCCCGGGCGAGATGAGGGCGGCTCCCTCCTATAAATACAAGGGGAGGGGTGAGAATTAGAACACACACACACACACACACAATCAACAATTCACTCTTCTCTTGAGTTCTCACTTGAGTGAGAGTTGTCTTAGGGAGTTTTGGAGTAGAGGTACTTAGGAGGGGCGCCGGTAACGGCGCTCTTCTCTAATTTGTACCTCTACAAGAGAGCGAGGAGGAGTCGGGGAAGTGCCGGGCTTGTTGGCACTCTTCTCCGCTTGTACCTCGACGGATGCTTATTCGGCTGTAAGTGTTCGAGACTTTCTTATTTAGAATTAGAGTTTTGGTTGCAAGTTATTATCTCTGCCTTATATTACATGAGTGTATGCTTAGACAGTAGCATTTGACTCTAGAGTTGGTAGGGAATAGCGTAGACGTGGTGTCTAGGCTGGACTATACCACTCTGTTGTCTGATAGTCCGGTTTGTAGAGGTAGCCGGCTGTGGTGACAACCCTGTTCGAGCCCTAGTAATCCTCCATGTTCAGATATCAGATAGAGCATGTATTATTGGAGCTATCGGCTTGTATAAGCCGGTCGAAACCAATAGCTCGAAGTATAACGGTGACGTGATCTCTTCTTCTAAACATAGATTTTAGATCTTAGAAGTCCTCTCTTTCCTATCCTCCTACACCAGCGTGTGTGTCCTTGGACAACCTGAACCCGTAGATAATGTACTCATGTTCCCTAGTGAATACGATACCCTAGAATACTCTTGGGTGAAAGCTACAGCGGTATCCGTGTGCTTGCGGATTTTATTCGTGACGTTACAAAGTACCAACAAGCTTTCTGGCGCCGTTGCCGGGAACGGCAGCTACATTATCTTCGGACTCAGTCGTCCTTGTATCTTTTTCATTTTCTTTCCTTCTATCTCAACCCCCGCTACCCATGGAGTAGTTATCCTTTCCAAAGCTCTCTACCCCAAGGGGCGAGTTCTCTGAGCCATCATCATCTTCCTCATCTAACCATGAACTCGACCCTGGCTTTATAGCCATGGTTCGGAAGAGACCCTTCTCGGGAGAAATTCATGAAGATCCCTATGAGCATTTGCAAGAATTCGAGGAGCTGTGTTCGGATCTAGTAATCCTAGGCATGACATAGGAAGCCTTGCGGTGGAAATTGTTCCCCTTGCCTCTTAAAGAGAGGGCGGAGCAATGGTGCACCCCGCACGATAGGAAATATGAGCGGTGATTGGGAGGAGCTCGAGATGAATTTTGTTACTCGTTCTCCCTCACCGAATGCATATACTCCCTAACGACCGACGTCCTCGATTTCGAGCAATTAGAGGAGTCCATAGGTGCAGCATGGGCTAGATTCTCATGCCTTTTGGAATCTCTCCCAGACATGTCTATACCCAATGAAATATCATTGAACGTTTTCTACTCGGGTTTAGACATGAAAACTGCCCTAGAGCTTGATGTTGCCAGTGGAGGATGGTTCGCACACACAACTCCGGAAGAAGAAAGAGACATCCTAGATAGTTTTCTAGAAGACTCTTTCTTCGTTACCGACCATAGTGAACCTCGCCGGGAGGAATCCACGTCGAGCCATGAGAGTCTCTCAACACCCGAATCTGGGCCTTCATCTTCAACATCCCAATATTTGTTTGTTGAGCCCTCTCCCGAACCACGAATACCGAAGGAAGAAGAAATTCAACCTTCGGAGTTCTCTTCCTGATTCGAGGATGATCCTTCGGAAAACATCCAAAATACCTCGAATCATCTTAGGCATGAGGAGGCTACGAAATCGATGTGTCTTTATAAGACCTTTGATGAAATTTCCCACCATACACCCGCAATGGATTGGTCAAAGGAGGCAAAGCGTGCTTCCGAAGCAATTTGGATTAGCCCAACCTCCATGACCATCCCATGTTTTATGAAGGGAAATGCCCTAGAAGCTCTTCATGAGCCTTCTGCTGAGGTTTGCATCATACCCGAGTGCCTTTTGGAAACTCTCATGGGTAACAAGCCTCTAATCCCAATCGACAAGTACCTTAAAAGTCCATCCGGACTGTTCTTTGAATGTCGAAGGATTGCAAGGGACGTGCCTACCACAGTAGACAAAATCGAGGTGCACTTGAATTTCTACATCTATGATATCCTCGATTTTGATCTTCTCCTAGGCCTTCCGCTAGAAAAACTTCTGGCATCTCATGGGAGCCTAGATGAAAAGCTTAGGGAAACCGGCTCAGCCACTGCTACTCCTCATCTAGAAAATCTTCTGACCAAGCCTCTTCTCGAGCAAAACCCGCTCAAGGAGACGATGCATACATCTCCGTTCATATCATCCGAGACCGTTCTCTTGGGAGTTCTAGAATCCCCTGAAGAATACGACTCGGAGGGTAGCCTTCACTCTTGTGAAGATGAACGATCATCATCATCCTCGACCGAGTGTGAGCCTCTTCCCGATGGCCTAGAAACTGTTGTTCTTGACTTTGATCGAGATACAACTATGATCTTTCATGATGAATCTCTTGAGATGGAGAAATCATGGGCCAAGGAATTTTGTGAGGCGCTGACTCTGGAGTCCGAAGAAAAGGATTCCACAAACGAGCATGGGAGTTTCACTTTTGACATTCCATATAAACCATGCTCATTCAATGCAACTCCAGAGTCAGGCATGCTTAGTGCACCATGCACACACGAGGACTACAACCACCTTATGGTCCTCTTCTGCAAAATCTTCAGAAGGTTGGTTGTAGATGTATATGTTTATCGTAAATATTGCAGATTTCTTGACTGCACCATGGCACTAACCTTGCAGCTAGCTTCAATGATTGGTGGTGAAACAATGACCCATCACCAATGATGGCTGCAAGGGTTATCATGGTTGAGCTTATGACCAGAAACAAAGCACTACTAGGAGATAGCCCGGACTATTATCTATTTATTTACTTATGTATTTCCCTTTCAATAAAAGCAAGAGCATGTTTTAGGACATAGCTTTCCTTCGGGTATTTTTGGTCGCTAATCTTTCCAGGGGAAGATCAATAAGAATGACGGACAAGCAACACCTACGAACACGAGAGCTACACCAGCTACAACACCTCGATATACTTTGAATGAAGGAACAACTATAGAACGAGACTTGAACTCCATACACTTGAAGTTTTGCAAATTCCAAGTGTGGGGGAGGTATGTGAGTGCCCCGAAGTAAGTTTCTTTCTCAATTCATATCTTGTCTTGGAATTGGTATATGTCCTCGCATCTTGCTCCAAAAAAAAGAGAGGAGTTGCCATGGTGATAATATTGTCTCCATCAACAAAAACACCGTGGTAAGTACTCTCAATGTCCTACTTTTGACATTAAACAAAGCCCTGCCGGGAGGTCTCCCGAGAATCACCAAGTTCGTGCTCATGCTTATCTCTGTTTGAATAAAGCTCATACATGCTTCATGCTTCCTTTATCTGTCCTTGTATGCTCTGGTTTGAATGTATGACGCAACGCATACATTCATAGACCTTTCAAACCAAGCATGGTGTTTGGGTTAAAATGTCTTCTTCAGTCAAACTGACATGGTGTCAAGTTTGATTGATGTCTTAGAGTTACCACTTGTATAGATATTGGTTGTATATGTGGACTAACCCATGCAGAAAAAAACTTCAAATCCAAAATAGGCGAGTCATTGAGCTGAATTCAAGCAGAAAGGTAAGCCAAGATTTTGGATTAATGTTGCACAACATACTCATGTTGATGCAATCTTAGTTCAGCCTTGCTTGAGTAAGTATCTTGGTGAGATTAAATTTTAGTTTCAATAAATTTTAGGAGCTCCCTGGTTCTTAAAACCAGTAGACCTATTAGTTTGTTTCCATATTTTTGTTTTTGAATAAGCACCAGGTACAATAACAAGTGTGGGGGAGATCTCTCGGAACTTTCATGCATATACACTCGAGATCTCCCACAACACGTGCACAACACCGAACGAACCAGCACGCAAAAGGCCAAGACAAACTGGTGCTAGCAAGGTTTGGCCAACCGATACTACCACCGATCGTTCTTCATCACGACGGTTTACACACTCTAACCCTCACTCTACCCAACCTATGAGTTTAAATGGAAGTCATTGCTTAATCATTAAAATTAAACTCAAGGTATCCTCTGGTCTTGTGCTTCTCTATGATTGGCTTGCATACTTTTTATTCTTTGCTAAGCCTGAGCTTGTGAATCATATCTTAGGGAACCCATAATTGTTAAGTTGTTGACCAGTGAGATATGGTTTGATGGAAGAATCCTTGCCTTATCTGCTTGTGTCTGGGAAATTTTTATCAAAAAGAAAACCTCCATAGCTTTACAACTCCACATATTTGTCCTACCAAAGCCATATGTTGACCTTCATGATACAAATCTTACACATATGTGCGTTGTTGTTGCTTTGAGCTTCATCAAACTTTGTGACCCTAGTGAGATGTCTTTCATACTTGTTTGATCAAGATCATGTGCACTCCACCAACTGAACTTCTACACTGGAAGTCAACTATGCCATTCCATCCATCCACAAAATAAAACTCCATGTTTAATGATCTCTCTCTAGTATCCTTCAAATGAGGCTTCGGCTATCAAAAAAAAGAAGAGAGAAAGATGGCATGCCCAAGAAGCATGACCCAAAAAAATGGACATATCAATGTCCATGAAAAAAAGAAAAAAGGAAAAAACATATATATATATATATGTATATATATAGCCATGTCCTCATGTTATCCAAATAAAGGAGAGAGAGATTCATAAATGGAGTATTTCATTTCCACCATCCACCATCCACCTTCCACATATGTGCACAATCTTGATCATCTTGTCTGATTTGTTGTCTCCATGGATCCATTGTTTGATTTCGCAATATATGTGACACAAGTGCATGCTTTCATTTCCCTACCATGAGCTCCACATAAGCCGTCTTTAGAAGTAGGATAAAAACAAGCAATGCCTTGGTGAGGATATATATACACAGTGAGCAACATGAGAGATCCTAGGGAGAAGTAAAGCTATGGTTGATCTTTGCAAAAATATTTTCAAAACCCCAGTCATATGGCATGAAAGTGGAGAAGACTAAAGTCAGCACTGTTCTACTCTTCAACTCCCCAAATAATTCATGGTAGACACATCAAAATTCACAAGTAAGGGTGAAGTTTAGAATAATCTGTATGCAGGTGTCATATCATGCGAAGTCGGGTCCGCCTTAGTTCTTGCCTTTACTCGAGGATGAGCAAAGATTTAAGTGTGGGGGATCTTGTTGACGCTCGCTAGCGACTCATTTCAAGCGCCATCTTGACCCTAAAATCATGACAATAAAGTCTCATACCTGCTGATGTCATCCAGAAAGAGCCAATTCCACATTTTCTCTTAGAAATATTACTATATTGGAATTCGGGCAGAAATGCAGGAAAAACAGGCTTCAAGCGTCAAGATAGAAACCCGACCATCAGAGCAAGCTATCATCTCCTGCATGAGCGTATGAAAGACGAGCGTCAACACTAGTGGTAGGTGTTATTGCTAACAAATTCCACAAAGTGTTGGTGTACATTTATGTGTAGGTTGCTTATGCTTGGAAATAAGAGGAGAATGCACCCCGAAAGCAAGGTGACACATTGTTGATCCGAGGCAACAACTTCTCGACGAATCAGATGCATTCACGAGGATCTACGGGCCTACCAGAGCTACCAAACCGACTTAAGACAAGCCCAAACTAATATACACGATATGAGGGCCTACCTAGCAGCCTTCAGACCAAGAACCGGACCGAACGGGCGTAGCCCATGGTCGGCCGACCACCATGGTCGGCCGACCATGTGGTAACGACCCACTGGCCCCACCGACTTACAGATGACACGTGGCATCTCGTGGTTGGTGCTCCATGACAGTTTGGCTTCATTCATGCTGGTGAGAATTAGAACACACACACACCATCAACAATTCACTCTTCTCATGAGTTCTCACTTGAGTGAGAGTTGTCTTAGGGAGTTTAGGAGTAGAGGTACTCAGGAGGGGCACCAATAATGACGCTCTTCTCTAATTTGTACCTCTACAAGAGAGCGAGAAGGAGTTGGAGGAAGTGCCGGGCTTGTCGGCACTCTTCTCCGCTTGTACCTCGATGGATGCTTATTCGGCTGTAAGTGTTCGAGACTTTCTTATTTAGAATTAGAGTTTAGATTGCAAGTTATTATCTCTGCCTTATATTACATGAGTGTATGCTTAGAGAGTAGCATTTGAATCTAGAGTTGGGCTCCGGACAGAAAAAGGATAACCCTGTACGCCTCTAGAGTTAGTAGGGAATAGCGTAGACGTGGTGTCTAGGCTAGACTATACCACTCTGTTGTCTGATAGTCCCACGGTTTATAGAGGTAGACGGCAGGTGGTGATAGCCCTATTCGAGCCCTAGTAATCCTCCACATTTGGATATCGGATAGAGCATGTATTATTGGAGCTATCGGATTGTATAAGCCGGTCGAAACCAATAGCTCGAAGTATAACATCGACATGATCGCTTCTTCTAAACATAGATTCTAGATCTTAGATGTCCTCTTTTTCCTATCCTCCTACACCAGTGTGTGTGTCCTTGGACAGCCTGAACCTGTAGATAGTGTACTCACGTTCCCAACGGATACGATACCCTGGAATACTCTTGGGTGAAAGCTACAGCGGCATCCGTGCGCTTGCGGATTTTATTCGTGACGTTACAAAGTACCAACACCGACCACATTCTTCAGCAGTCTTGTTACTCGATCCTTCAGATCATCCTCAGTAATCTTGGATCGACTAAAACGGGAAGGATCCATCTCTCCCGTATATTGAAAACCCAAATGGACTTGCTGCTGCAGCGGCTGGATCCTCCGCATCGACCAATGCGCTATCACAGAAGAACCAATAATCTGGTGATCCGCCTTCAATCATTCGATCTCTCCAAGGAGAAAATTGTTCTGACCCGCATTGCCGCCCTTGGAGTTCCAACACGGCTTCTTCACAGGGGGGCTAGGTGTCCGAAGAGGAAGAGAAGAAAGATTTCTAACATAAAACCACATCTCCTTCCAGTCGATGACCTTGTCACTCAACTCATAGGGGATATACTTCGGTTTCTTCCCCTGGCAAAACTGCAACCCAGCGCCTCCAACTATGTCTATCTTAGAATCATTGGGATGAGGCTTCAGATGAAAGAAATATTGGAACGGGTAGAAGTGGGGCTCGATCCCCAAGAAAGCTTTACAAAGATGGACAAAGATCGAAATGTGAAGAATAGAATTAGGGGTCAAGTGATGTACTTGAACCCCCCCCCAATCGTGAAGAAGGCCCCGAAAGAAATCGGAAACAGGAAAACCGTGGCCTCGAAGAACGTGGGGATGAAAAACAACTGATTCATTCAACCCCTCTTGAGGAAAAGACTCTCCATCGGATCTCCTCCAATGGATCACGTTCAGGGGTTGAAGAAGATGCTCCTCTACAAGACCGAGCAGATGGGAATCGGAACACTTACTCAATTTCCACTCATGGGTTTCCGCGCCATCTCCGCCAGCCTCACCCGCCTTCCCTATTCTAGCAGATCTCTTGGTAGCCATGTGAACGAGGAGAAAACAATTCTCTCTTGCTTCACGCTCGGGGGCTAGCGGTGGCTAGTTTCTCGTGGCACTCGGAGGCAAGAGCAGATGAGTTAGCGGCGGCGGAGCAAACTATGCCTGGAAACGTGCTAAAGCTAGGTTTACCTGAGCAGTTAAATAAACAGAGCTAGTGGCAGTTACGGTAAAAAACAAGAAGCTTAAAGGTCATGCGCCAGTTTCAGAGTTACTTCAGCCAACAATTTTGGAATTCACTCCAAAGGAAACAGAGTCAACGCAGAGAAGGAAATTTTCATTCAAAGATTACATTCAAATAGAGAAAAGTACACAGATCCGAGCGACTTCACTACTCGAAACCACTTGATCTCAACTACAAGACAAAGAAAACAGCCCCAGGGCTGATACAGAGATACAAATCTTGTTACTCCCAAGAAGGAGTAATTCAGATACATTCAGGGAGGAAAGGCTTGTTAGCAAGAAGAGATGCATGACCAGGAACATCGGAAATCCTCTTCTTGCATCTGCTCTTCTCCCTGATATGTTTTACAACAAAAACAATGCCATCTCTCCAGAAGCCATCGAGGGGGGAATCACTGAAACTTCCACCTAGAGAATGACTCCAACAGACCGCAAAGGCTTCTGACACGGCTTCCACCATCAGCCCACCAGGTACAAGATGACTAGGATGGATCAGCCTAGAGAAGCAAGGCTGGCGGCCACAAAGATAGAAAGTGTTTTTGCTGCTTGCAAATACTCTTCTAGCACCTACAAAGGCGAATCAACTACTCCCATCAGGAGGTCGAGTACTCTTTAGCGAAGAACTCCACTTGGAACTCATAGCTATAACTGGAAGATTGAAGAAACAAGTGCCATAGACCCCGCTTAAATAGAAGAAGCAACGGAGCCGCAGCACCCCCCGTGACACCTAAGGACAAGGAAGGTCACGGGCAAAACAAAAAAGATTCCACTGCAGTACTCGCCATGTGAAACCCACGAGTACACAGTACACCGCAGAGTCACCTTTTCAGAAGATTCGCCACAGCGCTACTGAGTTCAGAAAGATTGCAAAAGACATGACACGGTTTTTCAGATCCTTAACCCCAAATCACATGAATTCAAGGCTCGGGGCTGCTGGATAGGTGTCATAAAATGGCAACTTTTTTCGAAAATGTTTCAAGCCTCAAAAGGAAATCTGAAAGACCAAGAAGACTAAGTTGACCCTCAGCCCAATTCATCAAATCAAACTAAGGCTCGGGGGCTACTCCATATGGAGCGTGAGTACGTCACGCACCATATATCAAGGAAGAATTCAGGACTTAAGCACCTCACAGTCTCGGTGTAGTCGAAAAAGCACTCGGAAGACTACTCAAAGCACTCGATGGACTCCAAGAATGGACAACCGGCTCCAGAAGCACTCAAAGCTCTCGTTGCCCAAGCAATGAAGTCTAGAAGCTCTCGAAGCACCTGACGAATGTCTTCAGAAGCACTCAACGCCTGCAGGACTCGACTACGAAGAGCTCGGGGGCTTGCCAGACCTGGGGCTGCAGGACTGCTCACAGGCGTGGAATATTCTAGAGTAGGGAGTAGCACATGGATATGCCCTGCCTCTATTGTATCTACCCGAATAGGAGAAGTACTAGTCGAAGGACATGGAAACTTGCCGAACTCCTCGGACTGGGATCCTAACAGAACTTGACTAGCACTTTCCATTTAACCCTGTTCCCCCGGAATATATAAGGACGAACAGGGACCTCTTTAGAACAAGATGATACACATCGAATAATACCTAAGGGAATACAAACCACCACACAGGACGTAGGGTGTTACGCTCTGGCGGCCTAAACCTGTCTAAATCCTTGTGTTCCTTGCACCATCGCGTTTTGATCCTGGCGAGTCCCTGCCTACAACCACTCTCCTCGGGATATCCCTCGGAGAACCCGACGGTAAAACACCGACATGAGGTTTATGGAAAAAGCCTCAGCAAGCAACCTGCTTTAACCAAGTTATTTAAACCACAATTTGATTAAATATTAGATTAATAATTCATATAAAAGTGCATCATACTATGACAGTGTAACTTCAGGCAGAGATCTTCATAATGATGCTTCAATGCATATGCAAATTGTGCAATGCATTATGAATGCTTCAATGCACATGCTTATGGTGCAATGCAATGGATGACTTCACTTCTACCCACAAAGCCCAAGAAAGGAAGTGAGGGCTGCAACCACATTGCTATATCTCAACGTGCGTTGCTATTCCAGTACTTACCACACCAATCCGGCTACGGTTTCTTCATATGCATCTTCAATATGAGAGTGCAAAAGTATGATTGCAATGCTTGAACTTCATATACCTCCAAAATTTATAACTCCAAGAGCAATGCCACAAGTGGATAAATATATAAATCCACAAATAAAATAAAATCCAGAAATTATCTGGCTAGTGTGAGCATCTAAAATTTAATGGAGGCAATTCAAATAACAAAGTTAAAGCTAGTAGACCACATCGCTATGTTTCACACTTCAAAATAAAAATCGAGTAAAGCAATCCTACGCCCAAACCCCACGTCCTCACGTCAACACATGCTAATCTAGTGAAAACAGCAGCATGGAGGCAATTCAAATAACAAAGTTAAAGCTAGTAGACCACATCGCTATGTTTACTTGCCTTCACCGAAGATCAAGAACGTGAGCTAAGCACGGTCCGAAGATGCACCACCTGTTCACAATATACCTCAGCACCAAAACAAACACACTTCAAAATAAAAATATCGAGTAAAGCAATCCTACGCCCAAACCCCACGTCCTCACGTCAACACATGCTAATCTAGTGAAAACAGCAGCATTGTTGCTTCTCTTTTTTGGAGCCTTTAATTCTGATGGCCAAAAATTCTGAACTTTTGCCACAAGAAAGATAACTTCATGGCCTACAACTTTCTAGTTATCAAAATGTATAGGAAAAATAATTAACTTTGTGTAACAATGAGGTGAACCTTAATCTGACATTCTGATAGATTCTGCAGGACAGTCCTACTAAAACAGTGATAACTGAAGCTCCAAAATTCTGATGAACATGATCTTTACAAATCTGGAAATCCTATGAAATTATCTACAACTCTTTTAACTACTAGATAGTCCAAAACTGCCACTAATATTTGCAAAACTTCAGGTTAACAGACACTGCCCAGAATTACAAGACTGAAAAACAGTCAGATTCCAACCTTAGTTTCTCCCTCATCTTAAATCCGATTGAGGTGTTCTCCGCGGCCATGGAAAGATCTCTAACTTTTATCCAACTGATATAAAGGTTTGATATTTTTTTGAGATCATTAGGAGCACGAAAAACTGCCACGAACAGAAACTGCATAGATTGATGAAGTGCTGAGAAAAGCGACAAGGACAAAAGCTTAATCCTAGTCCAAAAGGCGACTAATACCGCTACTCCCAAGAGCTAAAAACTTCTAAAACCAGGGGGAAAACATGTTCTACAGCAAGGGCATGTCTCACCTAGGGTTTCCCCTTGCAAACAACAAGGGCGAAGGCGATGACGACGACAACTACGGCGATTCCACTCCGTTTCCCCTTCTTCTTTGCATCCAACCTCACTGCACTATACGACACAAGGCGGCACCACCATGAACAGTGAGAAAAAACCATGGAGATGGGGAAAATGGATAGAGGAGAGGAATCCCAACTGATTTTTGGAGAGGAACGACTAGGATCGACGAAGACGTGCCCTTGTTTCCCTTCTCTTCTCTTCTCTTCCTCCCCTCTTCTCTCCTTTCTTTCCACGGCAAAAGAGGTGGCCGGCGCAGGGAAGGGCGATGGCTTAGGGTTTGGAGGGGGGTTGGGGGTGGTAATGTAGCAAAGTCTACTGTAGCGCGAGCCCTGTAGCGCGGGCCTGGGTGTCCAACAGCTTAAAAAAATATAACTTTTTTTTATCTAAACTCCAAACGCGACATGTAGGTAGTCAAACGGAATGTACTCGACGAGCTCTATGCAACTGCAGTGTCCATTCGAGCAATGGATCCAAAAAGTAAATTTTATCTATCAATTTTAGGCATTCCCATGTAGAAAGCGTACTTTGCCCTTTGTTCAATTTGGGTGTTACAACTTGAGTGCAGCGTGGTCGGTGTAGACTATGCCCTTTGTCCCCACTAGATTGGATCTAAACTTTTCAATTGCAAAGACAACTGCTAGGAGCTCCTTTGCCGTTGTGGCATTATTGAGCTAGTCTCATGTGAGTGTCTTGCTAGCATATGCGATCGCGTGATGCTTCTTATCCATGGTTTGCCCAAGCACAGCCCCCACCACGTAATCACTAGCATCACACATGATCTCGAACGGAAGCTTCCAATATGGGGATTGTATGATTGGAGCTGAGACAAGTGCCTTTTT
The DNA here is from genome assembly GCF_016808335.1 of Panicum virgatum. Lineage (NCBI taxonomy): Eukaryota > Viridiplantae > Streptophyta > Magnoliopsida > Poales > Poaceae > Panicum > Panicum virgatum. The sequence continues at coordinate 26,048,233 of NC_053143.1, read as the reverse complement.
GAGAGTTTCAAAGGCTTTGTAATACTCGTCATTGAATTGGAAAGGAACATCCTTGGCTAGCAGGCTTCTGAGGGGTCTAGAAATCTGAGAGAAGATCGCAACGAACCGTCGATAGAATCCCGCATGGCCTAGGAAGCTTCGGATTCCTTTCACATTGGTGGGAGGCAGAAGTCGCTCAATGACTTTGATTTTTGCCTTGTCCACCTCTATCCCTCTCTTGGACACCAATGTCCTAAGACGATGCCTTTACGAATCATGAAATGACATTTCTCCCAGTTGAGTACCAGGTCCTTTTCTTGGCATCTCTGCAAGACTTTGTCCAAATTTTCTAGTCAATGAACGAAGGTCGTCCCATAGATCGAGAAATTGTCCATAAGGACTTCCATAATTTCCTCCATCATGTCCAAGAAAATAGACATCATGCACCTTTGGAACGATGCAGGTGCATTGCATAGCCCGAACGACATTCGTCGGTAGGCGTACGTTCCATAGGGGCATGTGAACGTTGTCTTACTTTGGTCTTCACGATGGATGGGTATTTGATGGTATCCAGAATAATCATCAAGGAAACAAAAGTAGGAGTGCTTCGCCAGCCGCTCGAGCATCTCATTGGAGAAACACAGTAGGAACTGATCCTTCTTTGTGGCCTTGTTGAGCTTTCTGTATTCTATACACATTCTCCATCCTATGACGGTTCGTTGTGGAATTAGCTTGTTCTTACTATTTTCCACTACTGTCATGCCTCCTTTCTTGGGCACGACCTAAATGGGGCTAATCCACTCACTATGCGGAACATGATAGATGATTCTAGCATCTATGAGTTTGAGGACCTCTTTCTTCACCACTTCCCTCATGACATTATTTAAACTTCGTTGGGGTTCCCTAGAAGGTGCTATTCGGGATCTAGAGGAATTCGGTGGGTGCAAAGAGCAGGACTGATGCCCTTGAGATCATGTAGGGTATAGCCTAAGACTGATTGATTCTTTTCAAGATGGTGGGGAGCTTGGTTGTCTCCTTCTCCGAGAGTTTATCGCTGATCATCACAGCAGACTCTACATTGTTGTTTAGGAAAGCATATCTGAGCCTAGAAGGTAAATGCTTTTGCTCAATCGGGGGTCACGATAGATTTTCAGTCTCGGGAAGGTCGAAGGTCTTGTTAGAGTCTTCGTCTGCCTCAATGACTTCTTCTTCCAGGTTTCCCTCAATATCCTCCTCGAGGTCTGAGTCAGAAGACTCGAGAACGGAAGTCGCCATTACTTCCTCGATTGGCTCAAAGGTAGGGGGATCCTCCACTGAGCAATTTATTGCTCGATCTATTGGAACATGGAGAGTGTCCTTCCCTAGATTGATGTTTAGGTACCCCATCTTAGGTACATCCTTAAGGAGAGCCTTAATGGGATGTCCTATCAGAAAATCGAAGTTGTGGTCTTCGAAGACATGGAAGATTAGCTGTACCTTAACATCATTGTGCCAAAATGACATGTTTGTGAGTACCCCATAACTGCTCGTAAGAGAACCTGAGGGTCTCTTAATCTGTTTGTCTGTCGGAGTGAGCAATTGGTTGCCCAAAAAGGCTAACGCAAACTCATGACATGAGATTGGCTCCAACAGTAGGGCTACAGAGAGTGTCCAAGTTTTGATCTCATATACGGCAACGGAATGACGAGGAAGGGGAGTTAAGCTGAATTGGGTTCAGGGATGACTCTCCTTCTTGTAGACATTCGTTACTCATCAACGCTGTCAACTCTTGAATCACTTCTGGTAGAAGTATCTTGAGGTGTTGCCGAAATCTTCATAGAGATCGTACTCGATACTTTGGAGAAACTTCGAAGGTAGAGGATCCTCTTCCTCTAGTGTTTCAGGTTTAAGTTCAGGAGAGGGGTTAGGGGTGGAATCTATTGATTGGCTTTCTATAGGTTCTAATTCGATCTCTGAAGTTTCCTCTTGACGCATCTCAGGTTCTGTCGGAATTGGCTCGTGGATACAAACAAAAGAGGCTCTGTCCAAAATTCTATTAAGGACTTCCCTGCCTTCGAGTGGGGGTAAGATGAGTGGAAGATCCTCCAGAAGTAAGATCAAGATGGTGTGTAGACTCCTTGTCAAGACCAGCATAGAAATGCTAGAGCAATAAATGCTCGGGTAATGACAAGTCAGGGCCTAATTGAACTAATAAGGTAAATCGGGCCCAAGCTACACCGATTAATTCCTTGTTGCTCTGACGGAAGGTTAAAAATTCCATTCGTAGGGCACATATTCACAAAAGCAAAAAGAATGCAAAACTGAATCTGTTCTAAAGCTCAATTCAACTTCCGTTCACACATGCTACGACATGAATGTACTATTGCCTCGCGTCCTCCCAAAGGGAGAAAGGAAACAACTTCCATTTAAGAGTTTTGTTTGTCATGCCTGAAATTTTCAAGCATAGCACAATTGCTCAAATTTGCGCAGATGGTGGTAGGAATTTTCATAATCCCTTCTAGAAAAGGAATTTTCCTGAACTAAAGCTATAAAACCTGAGCTAAGTTCCTAGCTGGTGGAAAGAATTGGGTCAGCGGGAGAAGCTAGCTCATGGAACTTGCTCTTGGGTGAAGAGAGCTGTTGAAAGGATAGCTCCACCATGGATAGGGGGGTTGAGATAGATGTAAAGAAAAAGAAAAAGATACGAGGACGACTGAGTCCGAAGATAATGTAACTACCGTTCCCCGGCAACGGCGCCAGAAAGCTTATTGGTATTTTGTAACATCACGAATAAAATCCGCAAGCGCACGGATACCGCTGTAGCTTTCACCCAGGAGTATTCTAGGGTATCGTATCCACTAAGGAACATGAGTACACTATCTACGGGTTCAGCCTTTCAGGCTCATCCAAGTACACACACTAGTGTGGGAGGAATAGGATAGAGAGAACTTCATAAGATCTAGAATCTATGCTTAGAGGAAGGAATAACTTCGCCTTAAACTTCGGGCTACTGGTTTCCCCTGGCTTAACTAAGCCAGTTGCTCTAGCAATAATTGCTCTATTATGTAACTGAACGTGGAGGGTTACTAGGGCTCGAACAGGGCTATCACCACCTGTCGGCTACCTCATCGATCCGTGGGCATACAAAATAACTGAGTGGTAAAGTCTACGCTATTCTGTACTAATTCTAACCCTGACCAAAATTATCCGTCTTTATCGGTAGTCTTAAGCCGGGATCAATTTCTACTCTAAGCAAACACTCAATCTAGTAAAATGTAGAAGAAATACTTGCAACTAAACTCTAATTCTAAATAAGAAGGTCTCGACTCTCGAACACTTACAACCAAATAAGCATCCATCGAGGTACAAGCGGAAAAGAGTGCCGACAAACCTGGCACTTTCCCCGACTCCTCCTCACTCTCCTCCTAAGAGCATCTCCAAGAGCTCTTGTATACTTGATGAGTTAGCTAAAAGAAGAAAAAATTTAACAAAACTCAGATCCAACAGACTTTGTATTTTTTTAGGCTAGCTATCCTGTTTTCTATTCCTCACCCCTCGCTGGGCATATTTCCTAGCGCCGCACGCTCGCCATCCCGCTCCCGACCCTACCCTCCCACGCTCCCTGGTGCTCGCGCCGCCCATCCTCCTCCGCCAGGCCTCCTCCGCGAGCCTATCCCGTCGGAGTCCGGTGCAAGGGCGGCCGTGGCGGCGAGCCGAGGCCCCGGCGGGCACATCGGAGACCGACGCGGGGCGACGAGCGGACGTCATGGCGGGCCTGCCGAAGGGCAGCGCGAGGGCGGCAGGGGGCAGCGCGCGGAGGTCGCTGCGGGCCTGCGGAATCGGAGGCCGGCGCGAGGGCGGCGGGGGCGGTGGGCGGAGGTCGCAGCAGGCCTGCCGCATCGGAGGCCAGCGGGGGGTGGCGTGCGGAGGTCGCGGCGGACCTGCTGAAGGCCAGCGCGAGGGCGGCGGGGGGGGGGGGGGGGGGGGGTCGTGCGGAGGTTGCGAGGGCGACGGGGGTCGGCGAGCGAAGGCCGGCACGAGGCTGCGACTGGGGCGGCGAGTGGCGAGATGCCGAGGTGGGCACCAAGATGCGTAGGTGGAGGGAGGAAGAAGAAGATAAGACTATGACGTGTGGGACCCACTAGCTCTACAATATACAAAGAGTACAGTTTTAGAGAGTCTGTTTGTTTACCACTTAGTTTAGATAGCCTTTTATTTTATACAAAGGGATACAATCTCTACATTTAGCCAACAAAATACAAGAGCTCTTGGAGATGCTCTAATCTCCTACACTCCTAGGCTACCTAAAGCATCTAGGATGAAGACTCTCAAGCTCCAAATGAAGAGAAGAGTGTGTGTGTGTATATATATATATATAGGAGTTCTGCCTCGATTTTGAGCTGGTGCTGCACTGAACCAACCTAAGCATCCAATGACACGCCTCCACATGGAAGGGTTGAGGCGATGGGGCCCACTGGGCCGTCGGCCGACCAGGGTGGTCCGCCGACTGGCCAGTGGGGCCACCGACCTTCCTCTTTTCCTTGGTGGGCTGAGCTCTGGGCTCACTTGTCATTGGCACGTGAATTGACTTTTTTATGTCGGTTCCTTGTTCTGGTGGGCCCTCTAATCCATGTGATAACACGTGTTACGCTCTGATTCGTCGGAACGTCGTGTCTTGGATCATGCCTCACCACTTTGCTGCAATTTTAGCTCAAAATCTCACCTGCACACATTCTCAAATCACCATACGTGGAATATGTTAATAAATAAATCTATCCTAGTATTTATTTCACATTATGATTGAATTTTTTGCAGGAGTTGATGGTCAAAATGAGTTCGTTAGCGACTGTCAACAGGCAGCCACTGGTGTTCTCCTCCGGCTGCTGCTCCGAATCTCGACACTGATGTCCTCGACTCACCTCCCGTGCAACGCCTTGAGGAGGAGCTGCTCGAGCATGGAGGAGGAGCAGCTGGTACGACGGTGACCTGCACGACTGGTGCGGGGGCAGTCGCAGGCAAGGCACCGTGGTGACATGGGCGGTTGGCGGTCCTAGAGCACGGAGCTAGCTACAGGATGACAGAGGAGAGGAAGGTGGCATGTGGAATGGCCATCCTGCCACCGGCCTGCGAGGGGATGCTGACGCACCCATGTGCTCCACGTACCGCCGAGGAGCTCGGGCGGCGATTCCTAGCCAGGGAGCGGGCGAAACAAGTGGGAAGGGGCAGGGGCGGTGGAGGAGCATGTGGGAAGGATGTTTACCAGAGGATTCAGACGGGGAAAGTCGGTAGCCGCCGGATTTGGCTCGGTGTTGTCCAAGCGGAAGAGGAGGAAGGGAGGGGATGACAGTGAGGGAGAAATGGACTCAAAAGTTAAAGATGAATAATATTGAGGGGTTTTTTGTAAATATTTGCCAGTATGGCAACACGTGGCATGCCACGTCGGCTTCGAGTGCTCGCTTGGCGCATTTGGGACCTCAGATGAAAAAATTAACACGGTTTAGGGACCCAGGTGGATGATTTGAGAGTTTAGTGACCTAGATGAAATCTCAGGACAAGTTTGAGAACCTGTGGATGCAATTTACTATAAAATATTGTAAAGCGGCTAAGCATCTATTGTGTGTGTTTTGGAAATAATGTGAGGTCATGTCTTCGGGATCAAATGATCTTCTTTTATTGGAATTTTACACGTGCATAAGAAAAACATTTTACCAAAATAATATTCCTTTGGCTTCCCTATATAATTGCCTTGCACGGTGCTTACCCGAACCCAATAAATTCAAGATATTTCGCGTAACCATCGGCAGTGGACCTAAATTAAATGCCTATCTAATTCAACTGCAACAGAACAGCACTCAGCAATAACCACCTACTCCCATCCACATCGTTATGACCGTCTTAAAAGCTGAGGAGGCGAAGCTCCTGATGTTAACACGTTCAAACACATGACAGCCTCCTTCTCTCTCGTCAGTCTACGTTAACGTAAGCTAGGATTGGCGGCCGATTGATGGTCCTGTCAACGACGACGAGGAGGAACCGACCGACGGCACCGAATGAAGAGGACGTCCTGGGGGAATCAATGGCGGATCGGGCATTGAATGGATCCAGCACGCCCCAACGACCAAAGATAGTAGTCGCCCTGTTCATGGTTCGGCTTTGCCGGTTTGTTCTGGGTTTGCAACCCAAGCCAGAAGATACAAGGCTGATCTGAAGTGGGTTGGTTTTCAATGGGTTGCCGCCAGATTAAAGAATTCATTGGGTTGGGTTGGTTCAGATGGTTTGACCAGTTTACACGGGTTGCATACATTGCTTTGCGAACGCTACTATCAGAACCACGTAGAACATAGTAAAAACTATCAAACATGAATCAATAAAAAAACATGAACAAATTAGAGGGAACAGGTTGCTGACGGATTACATAATCACTCGAAACTATCAAACATGACAAAAAAAATTAAACATAGAACAACAAAATAATAGCATACATTAATCCAATGAGTTAGCACTGCAAATTTAGTACATGTGAACACTGTTCCCTCTTAATAGGTAATACAGGAACATAGTAAAACCTCATATAAAGTTGCTATTCTAGAGAAATATAGCACTGCCCCCTCAATATCACTAGTCTTATGATTTTTTATAGTAGGTAACCAACAATGATTTAACTTAATCAAAACAAAAACAAAATTGATGTTGCTTTAGACCAGCATAGCCAATAATACTTTTATACTTGCATGGGAAAAGTCTAATTTTCACCCTGGAACTATCGCAAAAGTCTAATTTTCAACCTTCAACTATGAAATCGGACAACATAAGCCATCCAACTGTCAAAATCGGACAAATTTGACCCTTGGGGTGGTTTTGCATTTTTTAAATTTTTTTAATAAATCTAATTAGATCTAAAAAATTCAAAACTGATTCACTTTAAATCGGAAAAATATGAAACTAGTACCAAAATTTTTCTAAAAATGTAACATATCTATTATTGCTCCATTTGAATCTTAGTTATTAAAAATAATAGGTATAACTGCAAGTCACTAAATATTATAAACATAAAAAAATTCTGAATAGCTCATAAGTCATGTGACAATAGATAGGTTACATTTTTAGAAAACTTTTGATACCCATTTCACAATTTTTTGACTTAAAATAAATTCCTTATAAATCTTTTAGTGTAAAATTGAATATTTTAATTCTCACAAAATGGAAAACCACCTTCAAAACCACCCCAGGGGCCAAATTTGCCCGGTTTTGATAGTTGGATGGCCTATGTTGTCCGGTTTCATAGTTAAAGATTGAAAATCAGACTTTTGCAATAGTTGGAGGGCGTAAACCAGACTTTTCCCTACTTGCATCGAAAGGCTACATGCTCAATGAAATCTGCAGCATAACAAAGAAAAGATGCTTCATCATTATCATTAATAGAATAACAATAAATGATATTGGTGATGGAGATAACACTGAAGGAGCAGAAACAATTTCTGCAGAAGAGAATGGTGATGAATCTGATGAGGAAAATGATATTGAAGCCTTGATTTCAATTGATTTCAGTTTGTGCATTCCATCATGTTTTCTTATATGAGTTAATTGACTGCACCATTATGAGCATTTGCTCAGAGCAGCGAACATGGAAGAAAATGAAGCCATCGACACAAGGAGGTAGAGGCAAACCTTGTATGCTCTCACCCTGCATCAAAAGGTTATGTGTCCACCTCAATGAAATCTGTATCATCACACAGAATTGACGGTATGGTCATTGTTGAGCATAACAAAGAATTTATCAGCTTAACTAAGTCTACATCATAAAAAATAAATAATCTCTAATGCAACAGTTGTTAAATAATGGTAGACATGCAAGTTGTGCTATTGCTCACTGAATAATGACTACTATATATGCCCTCTAGGAAGTTAAGAAAAGACATACCAATATGGTGTTGCTTATCATTGCAGTCCTTCAAAACGAACTCTATAAGAAAAAAGGAATCAAGTTATTAGTAACTTTGACACAGATAAGGTGACACTTCTTCTCAATTGCAAAAACAATACCTTCTCTAATCTCCTCGTAGGCCTGGACCTCTTCAGCGGCTTCTCTTTCACTTAATTTTCTTTGTGATGTTCGAAGCCAACTTTGTAAACAAATTAAAGCTTCAAGTGTGTCAGTTGATAGACTTCATCAGAGGAGATCCCACGGCAAGTCCACATCCATCTCCAAGAAGCCAGCTGCCATAGAGTCAATGGCTTCCCTCAGATCCCATGCTACCTCGGCCGCGAGCGCAGCCTCCACCTCGAGGCCTCGAGCGAGGCCGTCGCGTGGCATCATCGTCCCGGCCGCTGGTCCGCTGCAGCCGCCGCCTCCGTCCACCGTAGTGTAGCAGCCTTCCGCCGCCGCCATAGCAGCTGGCCGCCATTGTGGAGCCCCACCGATGTGCAGCCCCCCTTGCCGCGACTTTTTCTTTTGAGTTATGATCTATTGCTGTTTCGGTGGGTTTTGACGGGTCCGACCAGCGCACGACCACGTCCGTCGCATGGGTCACAACGGTCCAGCTCCAACCCGCGCTAGAGAGTAGGAGGACGGGTCTGTCTGGGTTAGGTACGGGATGGCATCCAGTTTTTCTAAACCAGTGAACAGGGTCAAAAGATAGATGCGCATCCATTTATTGCCATGGTTGGAGGAGAGATCAGTGGATGAAGAACTTCCTCCAGCGCCAAAGACGAGGAAGACGAAGCTAAATGATAGAGCCGGAGTGCCCGATCTTTCGGTGAGTGGGGATAAATTCGACTTGGTGGAAGATGACCCTCACAATCCGACTAAGACGAGTGAGCCCGAAGCGCCAATGCAATCGCTGAACCAACTCCCTGTGGTTACCGACCTTGTTGATGCAAGATCAGCCTGATCACGAAGATCGTTTCCTGTCCGCAATCGAAGAACGAACAAGAAAGAGATGCGAGCAATCTAATTATCACTCGAAGGTGGAGTTCTGAATACACAAGGGCAGCGCTGATTTGCGCGTGTTCAAGAGTAGCTAAAGCTAATTATAAAACAAAACTCAAGTCTGAAAAGAAATGGAGCCTCTATCTAAATAGAGGGAGAGGAGGGGGCGCAGCCCCTGGTGGCGCCAACCCTAGGCCTTAGTTGGGCTGGTGTCTATGCTTCTGGGCCTTCATTCTTCAGTAGCATGACGAAGTTCAGTTCTCTTGCACAGGCCCAAGTGATTGGCCCAGAAGGAGGTGGAGCCTGGGGTGGAGATGCATCTGGTGTCGCTGGAAAAGGTGCTGCTGGCGTAGACGTACTCATGTTGTAGTTGATGTCCTCATCATCCTCTCCTTCTAGAACTGAAGTCGTCCTCGACGGCAACTCCTCATCCTCGCCCACATATGGCTTCAAATCTGCAACATTAAAACTAGTGGAAACACCAAGCTCTGTAGGCAGGTCAAGGACATAAGCATTATCATTAATCTTGGTTAGCACCTTAAAAGGACCAGCAGCACGAGGCATCAATTTAGAACGGCGTAAAGTAGGAAACCGATCCTTTCTCAAATGCAACCAAACCATATCACCAGGTTCAAAAGTAACAAGTTTTCTTCCTTTACTACCAGCAATCTAATACTTAGCATTAGTAGCAGCAATGTTTTGGTGTGTTTGTTCATGGAGGTCAATCATTTGTTCAACATGTGCAACAGCATCTATATGTGGGGCGTCCTCAGCATCAAGCGAAAACAAATCAATAGGTGCCCGAGGAATGTAACAAAAAACAATCTGAAAAGGGCACATCTTTGTAGAAGAATTTGTTGCACGATTATAAGCAAATTCAATATGAGGTAGGCAATCCTCCCAACGTCTCAAATTTTTGTCTAAAACAGCCCTAAGCATGGTTGATAAAGTTCTATTCACCACCTCAGTTTGCCCATCAGTTTGAGGATGACAAGTTGTGCTAAACAACAATTTAGTTCCCAATTTATTCCAAAGAGATCTCCAAAAATGACTTAGAAACTTAGCATCATGATCAGAGACAATTGTATTTGGAATACCATGTAAACGAACAATCTCTCTAAAGAACAATTCAGCAACACTGCTAGCATCATCAGTTTTATGACAAGGTATAAAATGAGCCATTTTGGAGAATCTATCAACAACCACAAAATGCTATCCCTCCCCTTCTTAGTTCTAGGCAATCCCAAAACAAAGTCCATAGAAATATCAAGCCAAGGGGAAGTAGGGACAGGCAAAGGCATATACAAACCATGGTTGCTCAATCATGACTTAGCTTTCTGACAAGTAGTGCAGCGTGCAACAAGGCGCTCGACATCACGGCGCATCCGTGGCCAGAAGAAGTGTGCGGCCAGCACCTCATGTGTCTTGTAGATGCCAAAGTGTCCCATGAGGCCACCTCCATGCGCTTCCTATAACAACAAAAGACGAACCGAACTTGTTGGAACACACAGCTTGTTAGCACGGAACAGGAACCCATCCTGTATGGAAATTTTCCCCATGGTTTACCATTCATACAATGTATTAGGATATCTTTAAAATCAACATCGTTGACATATTGATCTTTCACAGTTTGCAAGCCAAAGATTTTAAAATCTAGCTGTGAGAGCATGGTATATCTATGAGATAAAGCATCAGCAATGACATTTTCCTTCCCGTTCTTGTGTTTAATAATGTAAGGAAAGGACTCAATGAATTCTACCCAATTAGCATGATGACAGTTCAGATTTGTTTGGGTACGAATATGATGAGGACATGACCAATATGCATATGACCAAGGCCCAAGCGAAAATAGAGTTCAAAGCCCAATCCACATTGAAGTCCGATTTATTCGCGAGTCCGGTTCGGACTGCAGGAGCAGACCTCACGAAAACGGACGCCCAGGCCACATACGGGCTCCATTTTGGGCGTTCTATATATCGTTGGAAAGCTAAGGAGATAAGCTTTCCAACCCAACAAATACCATATCAAAATACGCTCAAAATCGTCGAAACAACATGACGACCAGAATCTGCCTGGATGCAGCGACGCCAGTTTTTGGGCCCGAAGGCCTTGTACTCCCTAGGGTTGCCCGGCCACCCCCTTGGCCGCCCCCCTAGCCTCTCGCTTCTATATACACAGCAGCCGCCATTAGGTTACTTGGGTTTTGCTTAGATTATTCTGTCGAGAACAGTTTCGCCGCCGTGTCGGTTTGTGAGACCCCAACTTTGAGATTAATCTTTCATCTGCAGAGTCACTTCAATTGAACTGCGTTCTTTCGAGTTCTTGCTTGTGTTCTTTGTTGCGCTTGCAGGGATTAGCCTTCTTGGCGAGGTCAACCGGGTTGTGACACGGTTGATAACCAGAGGAGTTGTGGTGCTAAGATTGCTGGATTCGGGTCTTAGGATCTGAAGCCGGATCGGTGTGTCTCGCTTCGCCTACAACGAGAGTTATCCAGAACCTGACGGAAGATCGGGAACCCACGTCCCCATTATTTGGTATTCAGAGACTCAGGTTTACTGTTAAGTTTCACATCTATCTTTAGTCTCATCAATTTCGCCATTGTCCCACAGTCCACCAAAAGGCCCTAGAAAATTTTGTGTTCGTGCTGTTTTCCCATCCCATTAGCCCTTTTAAGCCATTGCATATTTTGATATCGGAGTCCGCATCATTGAGTTTGTGTCCATAGTCGTGGTCTTGTTGCTGGTTTAGATCGAGTTCTTAGATTGGTTTGAGTTTTGCATCGTGTCACCGTGTCCTTTTCCATCCCGTCATCACGTCCGGTTCGGACTTGTCTCTGTCCAGTTCGGTATTTTGTTGATATCTCTCGCATACGAACTTGGATTTTTGTGTTCTAGTACTTTATGGAAAGCTTGTGAAATTATCTACAACTTTATCAATTGTGAGAATTCCAAAAAATGTAGTTATCTGCGCCTAATCTGTATTGGAATTCAATCTGTTGGTGACCCAGAAATTTCTGAGTAGTCTGTATTTTGGGGTCAATATCTTCTACTTCCTTTATCCAAAAAAGACTTTCCATATATTGCAAAGAAAGAGAAAAGGAGGATCTACAACTTTCGTGTTGTAAGTTTTCGTGTTTGAGGTCTCTAAATTTGTCAAACAACCTGTATAAATTTGTGTAGGAAATCTGTAATTTACAGACAACAATTTTGCGATAGTGTGGAGTTGTCTCTTGGTCTTGTGGCACTTTTGAATAGAAAAAGAAAGAAAGAAAAAGGCAAGTGCATAAAAAAGAGCCGCACAAAAAAAAAGAAAAAAAATCAGAAGTGCTTGCATCCTTTTGTGTCCTTTGTGCTTGGTATATGTCGTTTGCTTGCTTGAACTAGTTCTAGGAACACGTTTAGGCCAGCAACATTGATAAGTACTTTGGATATTTATTCAATTTTTGCTATCTGATTTTCAATTGTGCTAATCCTTGCTACTAAATAAAGCCCCCCGAAGCTCCACATATTACTTCAGATCAGTACACCCAGAGGATCTTGCAATCTTGGTACCAATTCCTCACAGGTATCACGAACCAGCCACCGGTTGTACCATCCTCTGCTTTGCATTGGTAAGAACACTTGTAAGAGCTTGGTAAGACGTGCGAGATTGTGTTTCCACCATCCACATCCACATATAGTAGTTGATAGGGATAACCTTTTGTGTTTTCTCTTGTCTACTTACTAACAATGTCAGGAAGCACTGAGATTGCTCAACGAGTGTTGAATTCTCAAATGGAGAAAGTGGAGCAAAATCAATTCAACAATTTGTTCCAGACTTTCTTTGCCGTGATGGAACGGCGTTACCGAGTCATCATTGATGGTGAGACTTGCAACAACCTTGCAAGTTTAGAGCTGGTCGAGAAGCTTGGTCTGACCACAAAGCCACATCCACATCCATACTACATGCAATGGGTAAATTCTTAAGATAAGATTAAGGTAATTGAATTTGCACATATTGAATTTAGCATTGGTTTTTATAAGAGTAGTGCTAATTTTGATATAGTACCCATGCAAGCATGTCATTTATTGCTAGGAACGCCATGGATTAATATAAATGATGTGATACATAAAAAGGTTGTAAATAGATATTCTTTCAACTACAATGGAAGAAAAATTACACTTAAATCTATGGCCGCAACTGAAATTTTAGAAACCGATCTTGAAAGAGCAGAGAGAAGAAAGAATGAGCCTTTTAGAAAAGAATGGATTATTTCAGATGTTACAGTGGCTTCCTCTAAATCTGATTTTGTACAAATTAAAGATATCGCTTTGTCTTCTGTTGGACCTAATATTTTGCAGCATGTATCTAAAACAGAAGACAAGGTGATAGAGAATGAATAGGTAATTGTCTCAGGTAAGAGCTCTCTTGATGTGCTGAAATTGTCCACCACTCATGCTATAATAGAGCAACATTTAGTGGACACCAAATTTGAATTGACTTTGTCACATGATAAATATTCTACTGATTTTTGTGATAAAGAAGAGTGGTGTGATAGTTCTATGTTTATCCCTGTGCCACAACTTATGAAGGAAACTGATTATTTTATTTTGGAACCAAAGACTTATGCTAAAAATAAACATTTAATTCCAATTGCTACAGAAAAGGATGAAAGGAAATTATTGTCTTCTTTAAATACTTTGGGTTATATAGAGTTTGATACTTTGTGTGCACTTAGTAGTTTGGAGGAGAAATTTAAATGTGTTGGATTGCCATGGTTATCTCGATGTACATATCACTTTATTGCCAATTATAATTGTAAAGGAGAGTACATGGGGCATCGTGTTTATATGTGTTCAAATATGAAATCTCCTTTTGCTGTGCAACAATTTTATGAAAAAGAGGGCTATTTTAAGACTAATCCTATCATGCAGAGTTCCTCTTGTTCTTCTTTGTTTGTTTTGTCACAACAGGTTCAATTTCAAGAAGGGGAGCAACGCAGGATCATGTCAAGAATGGGAACAACTACTTCCGCAAGCATCAGCGACTTTGAGTCGAGGACGACTCAAAACCAAGAAGGGGAGAATGATGAGGACATGACCAATATGCATATGACCAAGGCCCAAGCGAAGATAGAGTTCAAAGCCCAATCCACATTGAAGTCCGATTTATTCGCGAGTCCGGTTCGGACTGCAGGAGCAGGCCTCACGAAAACGGACGCCCAGGCCACATACGGGCTCCGTTTTGGGCGTTCTATATATCGTTGGAAAGCTAAGGAGATAAGCTTTCCAACCCAACTAATACCATATCAAAATACACTCGGAGTCGATGGGAATAGTCGAAACAACATGACGACCAGAATCTGCCTGGATGCAGCGACGCCAGTTTTTGGGCCCGAAGGCCTTGTACTCCCTAGGGTTGCTCGGCCACCCCCTTGGCCGTCCCCCTAGCCTCTCACTTCTATATACACAGCAGCCGCCATTAGGTTACTTGGGTTTTGCTTAGATTATTCTGTCGAGAACAGTTTCGCCGCCGTGTCGGTTTGTGAGACCCCAACTTTGAGATTAATCTTTCATCTGCAGAGTCACTTCAATTGAGCTGCGTTCTTTCGAGTTCTTGCTTGTGTTCTTTATTGCGCTTGCAGGGATTAGCCTTCTTGGCGAGGTCAACCGGGTTGTGACACGGTTGATAACCAGAGGATTTGTGGTGCTAAGATTGCTGGATTCGGGTCTTAGGATCTGAAGCCGGATCGGTGTGTCTCGCTCCGCCTACAACGAGAGTTATCCAGAACCTGACGGAAGATCAGGAACCCACGTCCCCATTAGAATATGTTTCAAGGCCTCATGATCAGAATGAATTATAAACTCGCGATGCCAAAGATAGTGCTGCCATGTTTGCAAAGTGCGAACTAAAGCATAAAGCTCCTTATCATAAGTAGAATAACTCAAGCTAGCACCGCTTAATTTCTCACTAAAATAAGCAACTGGTTTTCCTCCTTGTAACAAAACAGCACCTAGCCCAATACCGCTAGCATCGCATTCAAGCTCAAACACTTTGTTAAAATCAGGCAATTGCAAGAGGGGAGCATGTGTTAACTTATCTTTCAAAGTGTTGAACGCTACCTCCTGCAGGTCGCCCCAAGCAAACGGCACACCTTTCTTTGTAAGCTCGTGCAAAGGGGCTGCAATGGAGATAAAATCACGGACGAACCGACGGTAGAATCCTGCAAGTCCAAGAAAGCTCCGAATCTGTGTGAACGTCGTCGGTGTAGGCCATTCCCGAATGGCATCAATCTTGCTGCTATCCACCTCAATGCCCTGCGGAGTAACAACATAACCAAGAAACGAAACACGTTGCGTGCAAAAGATGCATTTTTCCACGTTACCAAATAAGCGAGCCGCACGCAACGCAGCAAAAACAGCAATCAAATGTTCCAAATGCTCTTCCATAGACTTGCTATAAATAAGGATATCATCAAAATAGACAACAACAAACAATCCTATGAAGGGCCTTAGAACTTCGTTCATCAAACACATAAAGGTGCTTGGAGCATTAGTGTTAACGCTCCTTAGCGCCCCCGATTTGTATACCGCAAGCGCACGGTTCGTGTAGCTTTTCCCTTAGAGTATTCCCCCAAGGTTTATCAATCCACGGAACCAAAGAGACAAGAAACAATCTACTAGCATAGAGATTCCTTTGTGTTGAGATGGTGAAAAACGAATCTAATCTATTAAAAACGACAAACGCCGAAGATAGCGAGAGAAAGTTAGAGATAACCAATCTAGATCACCTAGATCATGCATTTGTTGTAGTTCCAGCTAGATGTAGTGAAGTAAGATAGATGTGAATCTCAATGAAAAACATCTTTAAACTCAAAATCTCCAATCCGATACATCGATACCCCACCTACTTAGTGGCAACGCCCTGTCACGACGCCACCCCTTTCGACAAAAGTACCCTAAAGCAAGTCGAACCCCCTTTGGTAGTTCTGGCATGAACCTCTAGCCACCATGACTACAAGATCATGCTAAGCGATCTATCTCGATAATAGATCTAGGATGAAGCAAACCCAAAGAAAAGAACGAAATCGAAAGAGAGAACATGGTCGCTAAACATTAGGAATCACAAATAACTTCACCATGAATGATTGTACATCACAAGATCACAACCGGGGCCCTACCTTGATCTTGATGATCCTAGCTCCAGAACTCCGACGTGGTCTTCCTTGCAAGGTTCCCACGTCGGCTAGGGAAGCCCCTAGACAACTAGCACGACCCTCGGCTCTCCGAGAGGTGTCCCTCTATCTTCTCTGCTCCTTGGCGTCGTCTCCCGAATTGATCTCCGCGTGAACCTTGGGGAGGGGTCTTTAAATAGCCTCAGAAAACCCTAGGCAAAAAGGGAGGCCGAACAGACCTAAAAAAGGGTTGGGCCAGCCGGCTCAATGGGCCTAGGCCGGCCGGCCTGGCTCATTTCTTCACCTTCTCGTATCTTTCTTTCTCCCCAAGTCTCCTGGAATCTTCTAGAGTTTATGCCTTTCACGATTGCACCCCATTAGACATCGTTATCTTTGAGATTTCTTCGAGGAAAAGGATAGGATGGAAAATCCTTCCTTAAATATATCTTTGCTTTGCTTAGCCCCGAAGCATCTTGATCTTGTCTTGTGGGCTTTGTCCTTTGGGATTCATTGGAGGGTGGATGTGCATGAACGGGCCTCTAATCATCATGGCTTTCGATCCTTTGTTCAGGCTTTGGCCTTCGTCTTTCTTCGTGTCATCGCGTGATCGTGGGCCACGTAATTTCATGCTCCAAAATTGGTCAAAAACCTGTAAAAATGAAGTACCTCGAAAATATATGTGCAAACGCGAAAACGACCAATAATTGGGCCGAGGTTAGGATGGTTAATGATTCTGATATTAAATTCATGCTATTATCAAAGTTAAACATGGGATAAAATGGATACTTAAGGAGCGCCAACATTCCCCCCATGCTTAAACCTTGCTCGTCCTCGAGTAAGTCTTTGATAAAAATCAGCGCTGCCTTTCAGTGTCCAATCCCTGCACTCGATCATACACGAGAAAACACAATGCTCCAAAAATATTTTGCAGTTAATAGTTCAAGTTGTAACCAGCTTTTTCAATGTGGAAGGTAGATACAAGTTAAATGCTTCCCCACAATTATTAAGCACATGCTCTCAAAATTAAACAAGTCTCAGAATTAAGAAAGTAAGTTCCATAAGTAATGCTAAACCAAGATCAATATTTTAAACCTCATTGCAATTTGCTCATGGAAACTCTCAGCTCATCTTGTCTCTCAAACTTGCTAGAACTACCTCCTTTCTTTCTCTCATATGTATGTGTGAGGCTTTATTTGGAGCTCTGGAAAGGTTAGTCCTAACAAAAGATATTATAATCAAGATATTATCAAAACAAGAAATACTTCTTATGGGTTTACCGAGACTCGTCAAAAAGACCTTTGGAAAATAATTTGTTTGTGGAGAGGGAGAGAATGGAACACACACTTTGGATGGTGGACATGTGCAAATGGCAACGGTTGATCCCAAGGCACAGCTGAAGTCCTTGTTATCGGATTGCACATGGTTGGAATAATTGAGTATAGAATAATCTTCAAAGTATCTGGAGTTTAATGAAGTTAAAGGAACCGAGGAGCTTTTCATCATCATTCATTTTCTTTCTTTCTTTCTTTTTTTTCTCTTTTCTTTCTTTTTGCTCCCCAGAACCGTTGGCAACACAATGCACTTACTCCACCTCCCCCCCATGCTTGAATGTTTGCTTGTCCTCAAGCAATGAAGTGATGATAACATGATGGAGTGAGTGCACAAAACCTTTATCAATTCTCTGGACTCAACTTTGGAATTCAATGGGGCATCTCCTCATAAAAGATTGAAGCTAACAGAAGAAGAAAAAGGGCAGGCCGGCCGGCCTACTGCCTGTAGGCCTCCACTTCTTCTGATTTTTCTACTGCGAACTCTTTGATGCTTCCCAAGCTTATGTTTTACTGAATTTTGCTCTTGATTCCACTGTTTTGCCGTCGAAATAATAATATATACTCAATATATAGGTTGTAGTCCAGGAGGTGTTTCACAAAAAGATGTTTTTGATTAAGGGTGGATATCCAGCGAGGTTTGCGATGTTCCCGGTGTAGAAACTCACAATGTATGGATAGAATGGCTAGCAAAAGAGAGGTACACAAAAATATGAAATGGTCAGCTTCGTAGTCTCGTACCAAAGAAGATAATTCTTGAATTAATTCACCTGAAAATAATCTTGCTCTATGGTTTGTTATGATATATCATTTAGGTGTGTAGAAGGGTAGAGCAATTGCAAAAGGTATCATCGACAAGGTTAGCTCAAAATTAATTCCAAATTAAATTTTCCTTGACAAGCTTAAGTAGGAGAGCAAGAATAAAATATATGGGTCTTAATTTATCATAACCTCCACAATTGAATTAGCCGGCATTTAATTAATTTTTAGATCATGTTAGAGAGATCATTAGTTTAATCATGCATAAACCAAGCACAAGAAAGTAGACAAAGCGGCAACGATCATCATATTTTAACATGGCACAAACTTTCTATCATCATCGATAACCATAGCTTTAAAGAGTGGGTGATGCATTTATTTATCATGGTGATGAAAGTAAAAGAAAACAATTTGCACACATGCTGAAAAATAAAAACAAAAAATTGCTACGCGCACACAAGCTGCACACATGCTGAAAATAAATGAAAAGAAATAGAAAAATCCAAACCACACGTGCTGAAATGCTCCTCCATTAAATTGTTCCGGTGGCGCCAGGCCTAGAAGTCCCATTTGATATGTGATTCCCACTGTTCCATCTTCTAGTTGGGTTGTGTGCCTCCGGATGGTGTCTATATCTTCCATGTTTCTTCTTGCATAGGCACCCATGATTCTCATTCCTTGTTCCGGTTGAGGGAGGTCAAAATATTGTGCTCCAAATGACGGGTCGGGCATCTCTCCTTGGTATGACGAGGGTGGGTAGCCGTAGTTGCTAAATGGTGGGGGCGCCGCCGCAGCATGCCCCCATGCTTGTCTTAGTTTCCTTCCCATTGACTCGTCCATCCTTGCGGGTATCCTTGTCCACTTGATGCACCTTGAAATTCATTCCTCTAATAAGCGGAACTTGGCGGTGGAAGGTTTACTTCCAAGTCTTCTTGTTGTGCCGATGCCAATGTTCCTTCAATTAACCTTTCTCTTTTTGATTTCTTCACCTTTTTTCCAATATTTTCAACTCGTCAATCAGTCCCCCCTCTTGCAAATAATTTCAGCCTTTGATCGGGGAGGGAAATATCCATCTCAGAAATAGTGAATCCCTTCTTTTCATCCCCTCTGATATAATGACCTTGCCACAAATGTTCAATCCCAATATCTCTTCCTGGGACATAAAATTTTTGGATCACTCATAACCTCGGATTCATGGCTCGGGCTATCATTGTGAGATAACATCCGGAACCAACTTCTCCCGTGCCGGATGATGCTTCACAAATCCACCTTTCAACCATGATGTAGGTGGGATCAATCACTTGCTTCTTCACCAATGCAACATACATCCAATTTAATTCTTGGTCGGTGACCTTCGATTCTCTCATCCTCCCAACAATTCTTTTGCTCAACCAAGAGTGAAATATTTGGAGGGTCACATTACTTATATTCTTTCTTTGGCGGTTGACATCTTTTGCTATCTTTGTCCAAACTTCATCAAGCTCTCCATCTTCAACTTGCACCATTTCATATGCATTACTTTTGAATCCGAGCAAACTCCCTATTTCTCCATAGGTGATGACTTTCTCTTCATTCTTGAGCCGAAATTTCAGACATGGCACTTCTTCATCATCCACCACTTCCGTTGTTTTTTCTAGTGTCATGAACATCTCCAGAGCCACTTCTTCTTGCATGTCTACCATGACACCGTCGGAAAATAACTTCCAACTGATGTTCTCCAAGAGCTCATAGATGTCATGATGGAATCCCAACTTCTCCAATGCTTCATCATCAAAATCATAATTTGCTCGCAGTCTTCCCTTCATGAACTTGAGCCTTTCTTCTTCTTCCTTCGATAAGATAATAAACTCATATTCTGAATTCTTGGACTTGTATGGCGGTGGTGCGGATGACCTTGTCGAACACCGTAGAGGAGGTGGCATCCCTTCGGTGAATCTCATGGAGGAGCTTCTCGGGTCTTTCATCCCACCAAGGAGCAACATGTCGCTCCTCGATGCGGGGTTGTCTTCCTCCATGCTCCGCGGAGACTCGGAGACCGAGTGCCTCCGCGAAGAACTTGGCGATGCGTCGGATGTTGATGAATGCGTCCTTCTCCTCCCGACGATGAACTTCATGAGGCCACTCATGGTGACTCCTTACTGCACACTCAAAAACAAACACACCGGGGGTTTCTTGCCGGCGGGAGAACAATATATCGAAGAGTGGAACAAACTAGGAATTGTGGTGAATTTTCTGAGATTTTTGGAGTAGATTTTGGTGGACGAATTTTTCAGGGCTCTAACTAATGTTTCTGGGCGAAAAACTCGAAGAACATAAGCGAGAAACTGAATGAGGAGTGTACCAGTCAAAGGGCGTCACCAGAGGGCTTAAAAAGGGGCCAGGCCGGCTGGCCTAGGGCCTTGGGGCCGGCCGGCCTAGGGGTTTTCTGGCTCTCCTCCACTTCAATTTTCTCTAGTGGCTTCCTGGTGCAATTATTTTCTTCTGTCCAGTACATCTTTGGTGCTTTGCACCGTCCAAATCCTGTGAACCACTCCTTCTTTGCCTTTGATGTCCACTTGCAACATTATTTCTTCACTTTGTGTCATTCACCTTGTCCCATGCTTCATCATTCATCACATGGTGCCATCTTTGCTGAAAATCACATGTCCTTCCCATGCATGGCTGCTTCCTCCTTTGAATTATTTGCATGTGATGGTAGGTAGAGAGCATAACTCTTTCCCGTGAACTCACTTTGATCAATGGATATTAATCAAGCACATAAACCCTCTCCAAATCATGCTTAGATGTTTAGTCCTCCTCTAACTTTGAAATTTCAGAATTGACTCAAAGCATGCAATGAGTTTAAATGAATAATCAGAGGGGAATTGAAACATCTTTACATTTGTAAGTCGAAAAATATTTCCCGACTACATTAATTTTGGTTGCACCGGAACCGTTCACTTTCATGAATTGATAGTGAATAATCTCGAATTCAACCGTGAGTCTTGGGTTTAGGTTCTAATTTTTGCCAAAATGAGAGAGAGATTTTTGAAAAAAGAAATAAATAAAGTTAGGAAAATTCTAATCCTATGGTGATGAAACTGAAAATTCTCTCTATGTTTGCACGAACCTACGCATAAAGAATTTAAATAATATAAACATAGCGCGGTTCTACTCGTGTGTTTTATCTCAACTTGGTCCGGCCGTCATGGACAGGACGGTCGCCAAAAAATGGGTATGGAATTTTGGATGTGGCTTTCTCAAGAAGAGGCAAATAAATCATAGGATGGCTCGTGTCATTGGTTTAAAATAAGAAACAACATCGAAATGACCGAGCGAATAAAATCAAAATCGAGTTGTTCGACCGAACGAGCAATTGTTCAAAAGTATATCATGTTCTTGCGTAGCAAAATTCTCGACTTACTTACCTAAACCTTTCTCGGGTTGTCCTCCCGGCAGCTTTATTCTTGACTCGACGAACGGGTTGCCTCCCGCAAAGCGCTTCGTTTATAGTCTATAGCTAGACTTTCTTCTTCTTCACTTCGGACCAACGCTCGGTGATGGCGCTGCAGTCTTGGGTACCCACTTCCGCACAATCCTTGGTGCGGGTTTGTCTTCTAGGTTAGTCGTCTTTTTGGTCTTCACAGGCGGGCTTTTAGCTTTCTTCTTGACGGGTGCAGCAATCTTCTTTGTCGCGATGGACGCGACGACTTCTATCTCCTTCTTCGCTTCCTTCTTGTTCGGCTCCTCTTCTTTCTTTGGCTTCTCCTCTGTGATATGGCAGTGAGGCGGAACATATTTGACATTGATCATGTTGCATACCTCGAGGCGTGGACGAAACTTGAATTCGCTTGTTGTGCCATTGATGTCGAACTTTATCTCCCCCTTGCCAACGTCGATGTTCGCCCTTGCGGTCTTGAGGAAAGGCCTCCCAAGTATGAGAGGCGCCTTGCTCCCTTCTCCCATATCGAGAATCAAAAAGTCAACGGGGACTAAGTGTTCTCCAATCTTCACGGGCACGTCTTCGGCGATTCCCAAAGGATAGCGAACGGAATTGTCCGCTAACTCTAGGCACATGGCGGTGGGCTCCGGCTCCGGTAAGCGTAGCTTCTCGAAAACATTCTTTGGCATGACGCTCACACTTGCACCGAGATCACAAAGTGCTCTTTCGAACATAAGAGATCCAATGGAGCACGGGATGGTAGGACATCCGGGGTCCCTCTTCTTTTCAGGAGCTTCATTAGCGATTGCCGCGCTACACTCCTCAGTTAGCTTGACGGTGCTTGGCGGTATCTCGCGCTTATTTCCCAAGATGTCTTTGAAGTAGCGAGAATACGTCGGAACTTGTAGAGCGTCCAAGAGCGGCATATTGATGCTCAACCTGCGTACCATGTCAACAAATTTGTTGAATTGCTCATCTTCATGTTTACCATTGCGGTATCGTGGCCTTGGCGGTAGAATCTTTGTGTCTATGTCATCTAGCTCAAACTCCGGCTCTTCGGTGACTATCTCTAGCATAGGAGTAGGTGCCTTCTCCTTGATGATGGTCTCCACTTCAACTCTTGGCTTAGGCTTCCTTGCTCCCGTTGCATGTTCGGGTTCTTCGGTCTCCTTTCCCGAGCGAGTTTGAATTGCCTTAGCCGTCTCTGGACTTTGAGGTTGCCCGGGCAATTTTCCTTCGTTGCTAGATAGGCGTCCGGCGAGATGGGCTACTTCTGTCTCTAGCATCTTCATCATGTTGATTACTTGAAGGTTAGAGCTCCCGACCTCCGTCACCTTGCCATCAATGTTTTCCAAGATCTTGTCCATAGCCTTGAACTTGGTGACAGTGTCCTTGTTGATCTTGCCTTGCTCCTCCATGAACTCCTTCAATTGTATACGAAGAGGCACCAAGTTTTGAATGGAAGAGCTTGCATTAAATTGAGGTCTACCTTCAATTGTAGCGGAAGAATGGGCTACTTCTGTCTCTAGCATCTTCATCATGTTGATTACTTGAAGGTTAGAGCTCCCGACCTTCGTCACCTTGCCATCAATGTTTTCCAAGATCTTGTCCATAGCCTTGAACTTGGTGACGGTGTCCTTGTTGATCTTTCCTTGCTCCTCCATGAACTCCTTCAATTGTATACGAAGAGGCACCGAGTTTTGAATGGAAGAGCTTGCATTAAATTGAGGTCTACCTTGCCCGTAGCGGAAATTGGGTGGCGGAATCCATTCTCCCTTCTTCATGTAGTCGAGCATCTTGGCTTCCTCCGGGCAATTCTTTTTGACGTGGCTGTACTCTCCACATTCTTCACATGTAGACCTTGCTTCGGCCGCCTTCAAATCGATAGCTTGGGCTTCTCTCTTTTCCACTTCCATCTTCTCCAACCTTCTCATGAGCGAGTCGATCTTCCCTTCTAGCACTTCTTCACGTTCCACTTGTAATACACTCTTCGCGGCGCCCACGGCTTGGAGTGGTTGTAGGCGCCCCGATGATGCCCATGCGTCATTGTCCGCCACCTTCTTGAATAGCTTGAAAACTTGAGTAGGCGTGAGCTCAATGATAGAACCTCCGGCCGATGCGTCAATGATCCCCCTTGATGCAGTAGTGAGGCCTTGATAGAACTTCTGGACCACATCTTCCCTTGAGAACTTGTGATGAGGTATGGCACGGATGTAGTCGTTGAAGCGCTCATAGGCTTCTGCAATAGTCTCCGTCGGGGCTTGCGCGAATGTTGCAATCTTGTTGCGCAGAATTTGTGTCTTGCCCGGTGAGTAGAACTCCTTCATGAACTCCTTCATCAAGGTCTCCCAATTTTGCACCGTGTTCACCAGTAGAGAATGAAACCATTGCAGCGCTCTCCCAAGTAGAGAGAATGGAAAGAGCCTCGCTCTCATTTGATCTTGAGTCATCCCTTGCATGTCGAAGGTGCGGCATAGTTGGAGTAACGCTTGAAGATGTAGATTAGCGTCTTCTTTTCCAGTGAAGGGCGAGCTTTGCACCATCCTTATGATTGAAGTTTGATCTCGAACGGAACTCCGATGTTGTCGAGATTTTGGATCGGCAAGCCTCGAATGTCCGGAGTGCATAGCTCTCCGATCGTACGCTCCTGCTCCGGTAGCGCCATCCCTTGGTGAAGTGGCGCCTCCTTTGGACTTGTCGGTGGAGTCGCTTGAGGTGAAGACGATGAACCGGCGACTTCTTCTTTTGGATCTACTAGTTCCAGCTTCCTTGATCGTGCTTCTCGTCTTCTTTGCCTGTAAATTTTTTCTGGATCATCCACAAAATTTTCGGGTTTGTTGGAGAGGCTCCCATCCATCTCCTGTCAGGGGTTAGTGAAAAAGAAAAATATATACGAGATCTAAAAGATGAATATACAAGATCTAAAACATAAAAGAAAAATAAAGAAAAATAAAGCAAACTCTAGGTTAGATTGATTTTCGTGGAATAGATCCGTTTTTTAGTTAGCTCAGAAAAATAAGAGATCTAAAAAGGTCAAAAAGAAAAATCAAGAAAAAGAAATATTTACAAATGCAAGTAAGATTAGATCTTAAATCGATGGTTCCCCGGCAACGGCGCCAGAAAAGTTTGTTGACGCTCCTTAGCGCCCCCGATTTGTATACCGCAAGCGCAAGGTTCGTGTAGCTTTTCCCTTATAGTATTCCCCCAAGGTTTATCAATTCACGGAACCAAAGAGACAAGAAACAATCTACTAGCATAGAGATTCCTTTGTGTTGAGATGGTGAAAAACGAATCTAATCTATTAAAAACGACAAACACCGAAGATAGCGAGAGAAAGTTAGAGATAATCAATCTAGATCACCTAGATCATGCATTTGTTGTAGTTCCAGCTAGATGCAGTGAAGTAAGATAGATGTGAATCTCAATGAAAAGCATCTTTAAACTCAAAATCTCCAATCCGATCCCTCGATACCCCACCTACTTAGTGGCAACGCCCTGTCAAGACGCCACCCCTTTCGACAAAAGTACCCTGAAGCAAGTCGAACCCCCTTCGGTAGTTCTGCCATGAACCTCTAGCCACCATGACTACAAGATCATGCTAAGCGATCTATCTCAATAATAGATCTAGGATGAAGCAAACCCAAAGAAAAGAACGAAATCGAAAGAGAGAACATGGTCGCTAAACATTCGGAATCACAAATAACTTCACCATGAATGATTGTACATCACAAGATCACAACCGGGGCCCTACCTTGATCTTGATGATCCTAGCTCCAGAACTCCCACGTGGTCTTCCTTGCAAGGTTCCCACGTCGGCTAGGGAAGCCCCTAGACAACTAGCACGACCCTCGGCTCTCCGAGAGGTGTCCCTCTATCTTCTCTGCTCCTTGGCGTCGTCTCCCGAATTGATCTCCGCGTGAACCTTGGGGAGGGGTCTTTAAATTGCCTCAGGAAACCCTAGGCAAATGGGGAGGCCGAACAAACCTAAAAAAGGGCTGGTCCTGCCGGCCCAATGGGCCTAGGCTGGCCGGCCTGGCTCATTCCTTCGCCGTCTCGTGTCCTTCTTTCTCCCCAAGTCTCCTGAAATCTTCTAGAGTTTATGCCTTTCACGATTGCACCGCATTAGACATCATTATCTTTGAGATTTCTTTGAGGAAAAGGATAGGATGGAAAATCCTTCCTTAAATATCACTTTGCTTTGCTTAGCCCCGAAGTATCTTGATCTTATCTTGTGGGCTTTGTCCTTTGGGCTTCATTGGAGGGTGGATGTGCATGAACGGGCCTCTAATCATCATGGCTTTCGATCCTTTGTTCGGGCTTTGGCCTTCGTCTTTCTTCATGTCATCGCGTGATCATGGGCCTCGTAATTTCATGCTCCAAAATTGGTCAAAAACCTGCAAAAACGAAGTACCTCCAAAATATATGTGCAAACGCGAAAACGACCAATAATTGGGCCGAGGTTAGGATGGTTAGTGATTCTGATATTAAATTCATGCCATTATCAAAGTTAAACAGGGGATAAAATGGATACTTAAGTAGCGCCAACAATTAGTCAATCCAAACGGCATAACCAACCATTCATATAACCCAAATTTTATTTTAAAAGCCATTTTCCATTCATCACCCAGTTTCATTCTAATTTGATGGTAACCGCTACGCAAATCAATCTTAGTGAAAATAATGGCACCACTAAGCTCATCTAGCATATCATCAAGGCGTGGTATAGGATATCGATAACGAATGGTGATGTTATTAATAGCGCGACAGTTTACACACATACGCCATGACCCATCTTTCTTTGGAACAAGTAAAACAGGAACCGAGCAAGGGCTAAGAGATTCACGAATACAACCCTTATCAAGCAACGCCTGCACCTGGCGCTGGATCTCCTTCGTCTCATCCGGATTTGTACGGTACGGGGCGCGGTTTGGAAGCTGGGCGCCAGGGATGAGGTCGATCTGATGTTCAATGCCACGGAGCGGAGGAAGACCCGGTGGCAAGTCCTTGGGGAAAACATCAGCGTACTCCTGCAAAAGGTTAGAAACAGCAGGGGGAATATCCAAAGACGGGGCATCATCAAGTGAAACTAGAATACTAGAGCATACAAGTGCATAGCAGGGCAAATGAGCATCGCGTTGATCCGCACATGTAGCAAGTAAAATAGGAGCATTCAACTGGATTTCAGAATTAATAGGGGTGGCTGGTGTAGGGTCGAGTTGTTTTGCAGTTTTAGTAGCCGGAGTAAGATCATCTTTTATAATTTGGTCAGGGGTCATTGTGTGTATAATTATTTTCTGACCCTTAAACATGAAGGAATAATGATTCGAATGACCATGATGTAAACTATCAGTATCATATTGCCAAGGTCTACCAAGTAACAAGGAGCATGCTTCCATAGGAACAACATCGCAATCAGCATAAGCAGAATAAGAACCCAACGAGAAAGGAACACGTACTGAGCGTGTTACTCTTAGTTTCCCACCATCATTAAGCCATTGAATGTGATACGGATGCGGGTGCTTACGAGTGGGCAAGGATAATTTCTCTACCAAAGCTGTACTCGCCAAGTTGTTGCAGCTGCCACTATCGATGATGATGCGAATCGACCGTTCTTGTACAATGCCTTTAGTGTGAAATATCGTGTGCCGCTGATTGTTCTCAGACTGGGCAACCTGTGTACTAAGAACATGCTGCACAACAAGATTCTCATACCTATCGGCGTCGCTGGGATCGACATGTACCTCCGCATTAGCTGCATGGTCAGTGGCAAACATAGCATGTTGAGTTTCCTCGGAATCACTAGTGGACGAGTACTCACCATTGTCACGTATGAGCAAGGTACGCTTGTTTGGGCCGTCCCGAATCATGTGCCCAAATCCTTTGCAATGATGGCACTGAATATCCCGTATACGTCCTGTGGAAGGAACAGCGCCTGCGGTCGAGGGCGCTGCAGGTTTGGCCGTCCTCTCGCGTGGTGTAGTGCTAGTCGTGGATGGCGCAGGAAGAGCAGGAGCTGAGCTAGATGCCGGGCTTCGTCCTGCAAAAGAGTTAGTGTATGTCTTCGATCGGCGCCCCTGCACTTCAGTTCAGCTTTGCAAGCATATTCAAATAATGTGGTCATATCAGCATATTCCTTATAATCAAGTATATCCTGAATTTCTCGGTTCAAACCACCGCGAAAACGTGCCATAGCAGCGTTGTCCGTCTCAAATAATCCACAACGAATCATACACTTTTGTAGTTCCTGGTAATATTCCTCAACAGATTGTTGCCCTTGCTGAAAACGCTGCATTTTATTAAGCAAAACTCGGGCATAATAGGAAGGAACAAATCTGTGTCGCATAGCAGCTTTTAATTGAGTCCAAGTGGTGGGAGTGGCAGGGGAATATTTTTGTTTATATTCACGCCACCAGATTAAAGCAAAATTAGTAAATTCACTAATAGCAGCTTTAACTTGAGATCTAGCAGGAATATCATGGCATGAAAATTTCTGTTCGACCTCTAGTTCCCAATCCAGATATGCAGCAGGATCATATTTTCCATTAAAAGATGGAATTTTAAATTTAATCTTAGCAAATGAGTCATTAGATGGGCGACGTACCACACGGCGGGCACGACCGCAGCGGTCTCCATCTTCCTACTCCGTGTCACCGCCATAATCCTTCTGCAACTCTGTGATCGTTGTGGTCAATGCATCGAGCCGTGCCACGATGGTGTCGAGCGTGGTCTTAGCGGCCGTCTGAGCGAGGTCGAGTTGATCGAACCGCTCGGTCGATGACGTGATCGTCGAGTCAAGCCGTTCATGCATCATCTTCATGTCCGCGGCAAGTCCGTCAACTTGTGTCCGCATGTCCTGCAGCTGTTCATCCATCGTGTCGTCGTCTCCTGCCATAGTTAGCGCAAACACAAAGACAAAGCCTACGACAACAAGGGTGTAACGGCTCACAAGGCGCTCACAGTAGTGCTGTTATCAAATTCTTATCCGTTCTTACCAAGCACACAGGGGTGAGCTGCAACCAACAGGTAGAACCGGCGAAAGATTGGAGGAGCGATTGCCTGGAGAAACAAAGTCTGCTCGTCGTAGAACTATGTGGAGGTTTGGGTAGGCTGCACTCAATTCAAGGGTTAGCACAATCAAACAATAATGCAAGGTTGAATTATAGTGCAAAACACGTAACTATGTCGCTGGAAACAAGTGCAAAAATGGAGAACAAAGGATAGGCGAAGAAGGAAAAAAGGAAACACTAGGAGAAAAAAAAGGTTGCAGGAAGTGTAACGTCTTGGCGTCCTGTTGGAAGGGCGGCCGATCCTGGCCACGCCCGACCGACCAGAGGGGGCGACTGGCTTTCTGTTTCCTCTTTGTTTCTTTTTTTTTGTTCTTTCTTTTTTTTTGACTTTCCAAAAGAAATACCAGACATGGGGATACAGAAAGCGCGGTCAGGGAGAGGCGCGCGCGATCCAGGGAGGGGGGTGCGATCCAGGGGGGTCGGTTTGCTCTTTTTTTTTGTTTCTTTCTTTCTCCTTTTTTTTTGATTGCTTTTCCTTTTTTTGACTGTTTTCCTTTTTTTGACTTGCCAAAATAAACAAAAGGCAGGGAATCAGAGGGGTGGGCGCGAAACAGGGGGGAAGCGCGATCAGGGGGGGTCGGCGCTCTCAGGGCCGCGATCCAGGAGGGAGGAGGGATCGGCGTGTGGTGAACGGCGGCGGCAGAAGAAAAAAAATTGGCGATAGAAACACAATGCAACCAGCAACAATTGAACGCGTATGCACACAAATTCAACAATGCAAATTATTGAAAGAAAGTGCAAGGCTCAAAAGGGTGCTGGGACAATGATCTGACCTGAAAATATATATTTGTTTTGGTTTTGTGGACTGTAGGAAAGGGAAAAATACTAGATAAACTCACCGATCAACCTGGAAACCTGATACCACTTGATAGAGCCGGAGTGCCTGATCTTTCGGTGAATGGGGATAAATCCGACTTGGCGGAAGATGACCCTCACGATCCGACTACGACGAGCGAGCCTGAAGCGCCAATGCAATCGCTGAACCAACTCCCTGTGGTTACCGACCTTGTTGATGCTAGATCAGCCTAATTACGAAGAAGGCCCATGCGAGTGCGGTGCTCGGGTTGGGCCGGAGGTGAAGGGTTTGGGCTGCGGAAGAAGGCCCACGTCGGCGCCTCCATCACCCCCGCCGGCTGATAGCTTGGGCCCGCCTGTCAGCTGCACAACCACTCCCCTCCCCTATTCCCCTTTCTCCTCTGTGGAGGCGCCGCTGCATCCTCACCTGCCCGCACATTTGCGCACGCGGCACACCACGGCCCCGCTCCACGACAGGACAATGCAAACGCCCTGCCTCAGTGCCGCGATGCCCGCTGAAAAGCACCCTGCCAGCCCGTCTGCCACACTGCCATCGCAGTCAGTCCTTGTCAGCCACCCGCGCGCGCTCCCGCCCACGTCACGCCTTGGCGCGTACGCCAAGGTCCGCCAGCCCTTGCCACGCCACCCAAACCTAGCCACGTCTCCTATAAAAGCCCCATCGGCCGCCGCTCCAAACCCTAGCCGGGGGAATTTTTCCCCTTCCTGCCACCGCCGCATGAGAAGCAAAGTAGAGGGGGGGTGTAGGGAGAGCCAAGAGGAGGAGAAGAAGAAGAAGATGAGGGTGACCGCCATCGCCGGACTCCACCAAGCCTGTGCTAGTACGACTCCACCGCCACTGCAGTTCGGCACGGCACAGCGCCGTGCCACCTCTGCAACGCCTCGTCACAGCACCACGATAGTCGTCCCCAAGCCTGGAAGATGAGCCACCGCCGCGCCGCCGCTCCCAACCTTTGCCCTACTGTCCGATGAGCCACGACCGCCGATGAGACCTCCGGTAGACAGTAGTAGATCCCTGTCCCCTAGGTTGTGTTTGTAGGAGCCCATCGCCTGCGTCCCGCTGTCGTTTTCCCGCCACCACGCCGCGACCCTGGTTTCCCAAGTGCTCGCGCGCGCACACCCACACGACCATGGCCGTTCCTTGCATGATCCTGACGCCCCGCCGAGCTTTTGCCATCGACCAACCATGCCCGGGCCTTGTCCCGTGTGTGAGCCATCCAACCCACTGACCTATTCACCTCGCTGACGTCGCGGTCCCGGCAGCCCAAGACCAAGGAAGGCCCGAAAGAACTTCAGGCCCGTTGACATGTTTTCCCTTTTCTTTTTCCTTTTTTGTTTCACACAGCACTGACACATGGGTCCCACCTGTCGGTGAGACCTAGTGGCTGACACGTGGACCCCCCTGAGCCATGGACCCGTTGACCAGTCCCCCTGAGCCGTGGACCCATTGACCAAGCTCAGAAGAACTTCAGGCCCTGCTGACGTCAGCAGAACCGACCCCTGGATGACGTTATGTTGACGTCAGCATGCCACGTGGCACACCCAGAGGCTAACACTTGTGTTTTTATTTTACAAAAATTCTTTATTAATTCCAGAAAATGATTTAATCTTCAAAAATTCATAATAAATCAACCGGAGCTCCAAAAAATATGAAACCAATTTCATAATTCTTCTAAAATCATGCTCTACGCGTTAGAGTAGGTTTTATTGTGAGTTGGATCTTATTTGAGTAGTTTTGTGCATTCTTGCACTTTGACCCCTATAGTAATTTGTAATTACGAATAGGTCCTGCTGCTGAATAGACGACCGACGACCAGGACTATCATGAGACCCAGGAGTTCTATGAGGAGACCTCATCTATGACTTGAATTCCTATTAGGCATTGCTCGCTAGAATTGCTATCGCATTACTTGTGTGTGTGAGATAATCCTGCATGGCCTATTGTTTACCGTATCCCTTGCATTCCTATAATACCTTGATTGATTCATGAATACTTTGGCTACTATAAGAGTGAATGGGTATGGGATTCCATGATTTGATAGCCTTGGAATGCATGAGACCCACTTTGTGAGGAGCCAGAGATAGGGCTTTCTAGCGGGGGCGATCGATTGGCCGGGGATGTGAATTGGGCACATCCTGGGAGCACCTGTGGTGGGTGCAGGATGAGGAGGAGGGGCTTACCTGTTATGGGTGCCCAAGGAGAGGCGATACCTATTATGGGTTCCTTTGGCGGACCACTGCGGTGGACTGCGAGAGAAGAAGATGCTTGCCCCGGCTCTTATGGACATGTGCGGTAACTATGATTTGTGGGACTTTGTAAATGTGCACGCCATTTATCCACTATGAGGGTGGACCTGGTCCGAGCTAACTATGCGCGTCACCAGACCTATTTGAAGTTGGGTATTGTGCGGGGGAGGCCCGATGCGGGAGTAGCATGGGCCTTGTAGAACTCCGGATGGCAGGGGGTGGGCCACACAACTCCTGGGCGATCCCTTGCGAGAGGATGCATCCCAACCTGGGGGAAAGGATGGTGCCGTAGCGACTAGTCTCGTTCTTAGTAGACCGGTGCTTTGGGGGTAGTCGGGTCACTCCTGGCTGTCGTCGGGGCGAGTGGGTACAGGTGCGCAACCCCTGCAGGGTGAAAACTATACGTATAGCCGCGTACTCGGTCATGTACATTCCTACTCTTCTGTTACTTCATCTAGTTTAGTATACCCTGATATTTCTACATCCCTCTAGTCCACTGCCCCCCTTGGAGTTAGATGAGGTGCAGGGAGCGGGAGTTCCTGCACCGACCTGGGCTTTTTTGTAGTTGACCGGTGTCGGTATGGCCCGTGTCGGAGAGAGAGTGACAGATGACTTATATATATGTGCTTGCATAGAAAACCATAGCCTATCTATTTGCTACTTTTTATACCCTTGCATCCACTAAGAGCTTGCATACGGATGGTGACGTGAATCTATCCTGTCCTTGGGGATAGTTTAGCAAGATGCAGGATCCGATCAAGAGTTCGACGCCAACAATGACAGATGGTACGACTGAAGCTTAGAAGCCCGTGCTACGCTCAAGTTCTGCATGTGGAGATGAAGTTTGAGTTGAAGGATGGCCTGAAGACCAGCTACCGCTACCATTTTCTATTTGTTTCAGTTTAGTCCAATGGGCTTGTAATAAAAGATTCGTACTGCAAATCCTCTGGATTTTGTAATAATTAAACCCATATTTGAATCTCTTTAAGTGAGTATGAACTGATTTACTGTCTGAAATGAGTTTTGTATGTGATAGCTACTGATCCAGGGACTATCACGACGATACAGGGATTCGAGTTCTCCTCTCAGAAACCCAGGTCGTTTCATTTAGCATCACCAATCTATAGTGAACCAATGTGACAATAATGCCAGCTAGCTCTATTTGTATGAGTACGACCATTGGGGATGTTAGTCAGTGTAACGTTGAGACATGTAAGCTAATGCTGTTTCTAACCATTAGAGAGATAAATTGAGTGTAACGTTAAGAGACATGTCACATGTAAGCTAAAGCTGTCTTTAACCATTAAAGACATAAAATTGTCTATTATATATGTGCTAAGTACCTCTCAAATCCCAATGGATATACTCCCTCCATACCCAAAATAATTGACGTTTTGGACAAGATTTGAGTCAAACCTTGAGAATATAAATCATGAATAACTCTCAAGTTGTTGAGTTTGAAAATGTAAAAATTATATGAATAGATTTGTCTTGAAAAATACTTTTATGAAAGTATACATATATCACTTTTTGATAAATTTTTTTAGAGAAATAAGAAGTCAAAATTGTGTTTTGGAGACCGTATCTCTGTCCTAAACATCAGGTTTTTTCGGTATTGAGGGAGTATAGGCCAATGGCCCTGTTCGGATACCAGGGTTAGAGTTAGAGTTGGCTTTTTGGAGCTCATCTAACCCAAAAGTATCTAAACAGGGTGGGTTAGATTGGGTTAGATGCATCTAACCCAACCAAAAAAACTATCCCCTCCAAGCGGTGCTTATTCGGGTTAGAGTGGTGGGCCCCATATTTTCCCCCCTCTCTGGATCCAATTGTGCCGGCCCCAACCTCTCGACCCTGCCCATCTTGCACCACCAGCGCCCACCCCAGGCCCCAACACCCTCTCTGTCGCACCCGTCACCGGCGCCGCCGCTTGGCGACCCCACGCCTCCCGGCCCGTACCGCCCACACCTCCCGGCGACCTCGCGCCACGTCGGTCTCGACGAACGGCACAATGGCGACGGCGCCGGCTAGCCGGAGGACCGCCGCGGCGACGTATCCGGCTGCCCCGCTTCCAAGGCAGCGGATCTAGGGTGCTGCAACGGCGCCAGCACCGAGGCCTTGCGTGCGGACGAGAAGGAGGAGGAGGAGAGCCTGGGCATCGCCGGGTGTAACAGCCCGAAAATTTACGAAATTAAATCACGTGCTAAAAATATTTTCAAATCTGTTTTCATCGTTGAGCTCAATCCATCCGAAATTGTCCCCCGCCCGATCTCCCTATCTCCCGAAAAACCTGTCCCGACATCCGAATCCAATCGCCGTCCGGTCTCCCTGTTTTTCCTCGTTCCGCGTGTCACGCCCGACCGGCGCGCGTGCTCGTCCGGTCGCGGTCGCCGCCGCAAAACCCGCCGGCGCGATCTCTCTTTCTCTCTCTCTCTCTCCCTTTTTTTCTTTTTCTTTTTCTCCATTTTCTTTCCCCCTTTTTCTTTTCCCGCCTCCTTCCTTCTCCTTCTTCCTACTTCCCTGCTCACCCGCACACACGGTGCGCTGAGCGCGCATAGCCCCGGCCACCGCCTTCCCCGCTCGGGGCCGCTCGCTGCTCGCCCCGTCCCATCCCGCCGGAACTGCCGTGCCCTTGCCGCCTAGCCGCGCGCCCCTACCCACGCCGGCACACGCGTACCACATGGCCGCGCCGCCCGCCGCTGCCGACTCGGCCCACCGTACCCACGCGCTGCACGCGCGCGCCCTGTGCGCAGCATGTGTTCGACGCGGCCGCGCCGCTCGCCATGCCGCCCGTCGACCGCACAGCTCGCGCACAGCGACGCCGCCGACCGCACAGCGCCCCGCCTCGCCGCTCGCGCCGCTCTGCTCGACTCTGAGCCCCACAGCTGGCCCCTCCATGTGCTCGCCCCCCTTGCGCGTCCTTCCTGCCCGAGCCATCGCGTCGCCACCGCAAATCGCGCTGCTGCGCGCCGCAACGCCGAACGCCTTTAAAGACGCCCCGCGAAGCTCGCCGGCCGGCATCAATGCGCCCCGCCCGCTCCACCGCCTTGCAGCGCCTATAAAGGGTCCTCCCCCTCACCTCCGAGCACCACAGCCACCTCCACCACCGCGCAGCCCCTCCCCGAGCTCCCAGCGCCGGCACCACCACCACAGCTGCCGAGCCCCGCCGGCCACCGCGGAGCCGCCTCCTCACGCCGCCACTGCCCGAGGTAAGGAGGGGAAAAGAACCTCCTCGCCTCCCTCCCCCTTCTCCCCCTAGCCCCGGCCGCCACCCGCCGCCATGGCGTCCCTCCCTGCGGGCCCCTTCCCTGAAATCGAGGGGGGATCGAACCCCCGCACCTCCCTGCTCCTTTTCCCCCCTCCTCCCGGCCGCCCCCGTGGCCCAGGCCGCCGGCGAGGGCCATCGCCGGCGCGCCGCCCCCTCCTCCTTTGTTTCACGGAAGGGAGGAAGAAGGAAGGGCTGTTTTGCCCTTAGGCCCCTCCTTTCCTCCCTATTCCTTTAAGAGTCCTTCTCTTTTTATGTCTTTTTTTCAAATGAGCCCTCCATGTTTTCCAAAATTAAGAAATAACTCATCCCCTATACAAAAACAATTACATATAGATGCCTACACCTTTGTAGTATGCCCCAGATATTTCCAGAAATTGCAACCAAGTCCTTTCTCTCCCAAAATAATTACAAATAGGTCCTTGAATCCTTATTTAACCCTGAACCCCTCTTTAACTCGTCATTTCATGCGCCAAAAATCCTTCGATCGACCTGAAACTTTACCATGCCATTTCTAATATAATTTTGGCCATGCCATTAGAAAACCGCCCAAAAATATTACTTCTATCCCCATATCTTAATTGTTTCTGATTCGAGCTCAGCGATAAAACCCTTATTTCTTTTTCTTGATTGTGTGCTTGCTTGTGTGCGTCGTAGATCGCGGTGTGAACGAAGGAGAACCCGTCGACGAGCAGTACTGCGAGCAAGTGAACGAGGACCAGTACCGTGACCCCGAACCCGAAAGACAGCACCTCGATCAGGACTTCCCGGAAGGCTTTGAAGACAAGTTCAATCTCATCCTTTGATGCATGTTTCGTCCCAGTCACAACCTATTGGCCTGTTTTACAAAACTGCATATGTTTTGACCGCTGAAAACATGGTTTGATAGACACCCTTTGATTTGTTATAACCATTCCTTGACCACCTAGATTAATGTCTGAATGTGATCTGTTTGGACGTTAATCGCTGCTAGAACGCTTAGGACCTTAAACACGGTACAACTTGTTTTATAAAAAAATGTGTGAGTGTGTGGGAAGGGAAAATGTGGAATTTTTGAAATATGAGTTAGATGGGATGGATGGCACTTCTGTGTGAATTGCCAAATGGTGTGCTCGTACCTGTGTGGTTGAGCAAGGAAGGGAGAAATCCATCTTGTCACAATTAAGGACCGAGTTGGTGTGTCATCTTGCCTAACTCCACTATCGTGCAAACCACTCGACCGTTGTATGGGCAACGGCTTAGTATAAACCCTACTAGTTAGTCTGATAGCCATCAGGAGAGCTGAGAGCAACAGGTGACCAGGGAAAAGGGATAGCTCTGTGCGACTTATGCCCCAGTTATACCTCGGAGATAGGTCAATGGCCCCCTTGGTGGATCCCGTGTTGGCTAGTCAGGTCTAGCTAAGGTCGGTAATGGCTTTGTCGGGATCTGCACCGATGCACCGACACTAAGGTGATCGTGCTGTAGTACCCCGCTTGTGGGTAAAGTTGCACACCTCTGCAGAGTTAAAATCTATTCGAATAGCCGTGCCCACGGTACTGGACGAGTTACGGTTTGGTCACATAACTAGTGTTTCTTCTGGGAATGGATGGGTTGGCATGAGTTGTTTTGGAAAAGTGTCCAGCAGATGTGCCGTGTGCTATGGCGGATGAGGAGTCCGGTAGCAACTTGAAACTGGGATCCTGTGTGGATCAATCCTACGTGTTACCCAGTGCAAGATAATTACTTTTTAAAACCCCTTTTCTTTCAAATAAACCCCTACATAAAAATTAGCTTTCCGCAAATTAAACCCTAGCCTTATCCTTGATTTATCCTGTGCATTATATTCTGTTTATACCCCCTCCGTGGGTGTGGTTGGACTTGCTGAGTACGTTTGTACTCACCCCATTCTTAATTTTTACAGAGGAAGATCCAGACTTCGTTTCCGAAGACGTGGAGTAGAGGTTCCGTCCTACACCCAACCTTGCCTGTGGATAGGGTCACCCGCATGAGCTCCGTATGGCACAAGACTCTGATGACCTCTTCGTAGTTAATATCGTTGTGTGGGTTTTAGTTGTTGTCCTCGCGATAGTGGCGCTTCACTGCCCATTACCGCATAGAGTTGTACGGTGATGTACCATCTGATGTAATAAATATTCTATCAGCCTCCTAGGACTGATATTGTATCGCATTTAAGTCATCTCTTATGAGGGGACGCTTCACCGGGCTCCGCTAGAAGCCCATGGCCGCCTTGACGCGGCCGGCCACCATGGCTGCTAGCAGGCTCGAGGCGGACGCGGTGCGTGGCTGCCGTGGAATACCAAATGGACGCCTAGGTTTGCGTGCCGCACGGCCCTCGCCGCCCGCGCCTCGCTGCCCGGCCTGCGAGAGAGGTAGAGCTTCGGGAGAGAGATGCGGTGGCGTGGGAGCGAGAGGTGGTGAGTGGAGCTACTGAGGAGGTCACACAAGAGTTGGCCACACCAAATCCTATTGGAGAGAAGCCAAATGATTGGAAAAATATATTTAATCTAACTTTAAACCTTGCATCCAAATATTTTTTTTGTTAGAGTTAGTTTTAAATTAGTCATGAGCTAGAAACTAACGCTAATTTCTAACCAAGTTAGAGTATTAAATAGGGCCAATGACAAGGAGACCTTAGAGCCGGCCGGTGACCAGCTATAATTGTTGGGCCGCACGCCCTTAGGGCCGGCCGGCGGGGGAGCGTATATGCGAGACGGCCATGAATGCCCACCCACAAGAAGCAGTTCATGATCGCTAGCTTCTGCTGTTGCGACCATTTTACAGAGTTAATGGCATAGGTACGCAATGGATGACGAGGTAGCAGCGCCGTACGACGACGGAGGTCTGTCTTCAAGGCGCGAGAGTCGGCATGCATCTCCTCTGGCATCGCCGTGAACCCATCTTCGACGGAGATGTGGATGCAATTAGGACCAGAAAAATAACTCGTGGCTCGTAGCTCGGCTCGGGCTCGGAACGGCTCGGCTCGGCTCGGAGTAGCTCGCGAGCCTCAAACGAGCCGAGCCGAGCCAGATTTTTTGGCTTGCAAAAATAGCGAGCCGAGCCGAGCCGGCTCGTTCAGGCTCGCCAGCCGGCTCGCGAGCTTGACCCAATACAGTTTAAGAATAATTTTCACGATGATTGATGAATTAATTCTTCATCATTAGTGGTATAAATTAATATTTATACATATAATATAGCAATTTGTATGTACATAAGAAATATATGCCACATAATTATTGTTATCATTCAAAAAAAGTAAATTAATTTATTTTGAGTTTAGTTCACATTGTTTAGTGTGGCTCGCGAGCCAGCTCGAGCCGGCTCGCGAGCCTCCACCGAGCCGAGCCTGATTTTCTGACTCGCAAAAATAGCGAGCCGAGCCAAGCTCGGCTCGTTCACTTGCCGAGCAGAACCGAGCCGAGCCGAGCTGCCCTAGATGCAATGCAAGCTCAGGGGGGATGGACACGCACGAGCCCCGCGCCAGCGCCGTAAATTCCTCCCGACCCCAGCCGCTCGCCACAGGCTGGAGATCCGGTGGAGAGTGACTGAATGCCTTTGCTCGAATCCGCACAATCGCAGCGACATGTCCGATGTGAAGGTTTACCGGTAAACCTCATAAACACAAAAAAAAACATCACATTAAATATTTTGACACATGTATGGAGTACTAAATGAAGTTTATTTATAAAACTTTTTATATGGATGGGATGTAAACCGCGAAACGAATCTAATGAGCCTACTTAATCCATGATTTGCAACATTATTGCTACAGTAATCATCCACTAATTATGAGTGTTGCTACAGTATCATCCACTAATTATGGATTAATTAGTATCATTAGATTCGTCTCGCGATTTACAACTCATATGTACAAAAAAAATTATAAATAGATTTCATTTAGTACTTCAAATTTATAAGATTCTATCAAAAAAATTTTTTGCGTTAGAACTAAACACGGCCCAAATACGCTCCACTCCTACATGCATTTTCTCATCATCTTCTTCGAAGCCAAGCCTGGCAAAAGCTTCTGTGGGTGGGATCCGGGAAGCGCGAGTACACCTGCTACACCGCAGGCGTGTTTTATTGCAGGCGCAGGGTGCTGGCTCTGGCAGCGCCAACAGACTTGATGGCGGCTACCTCCGTAGCAGCCAGTAGCCGCGGCGGCCGGCGGGCGTAATGGCGC
The DNA here is from genome assembly GCF_016808335.1 of Panicum virgatum. Classification (NCBI taxonomy): domain Eukaryota; kingdom Viridiplantae; phylum Streptophyta; class Magnoliopsida; order Poales; family Poaceae; genus Panicum; species Panicum virgatum. Next base: position 26,009,113 of record NC_053143.1, on the reverse strand, counting down.
GCAGCCGCAGCAGCGGCAGCGGCCGGCCTTCCGGCCAGCTGCGCGCGGAGGGGGCGAGGGCCTTAAATGGGGGCGAGGGGAGGGAGGTGGGAGGAGGGAAGAGGGTGCTCCGAGCTGAGCCCATTTAAGGGCACTCTACTCGCCACGCCTTAAATGCGCAGCACAGGTTGCAACTTGCACCCCCCTCCGTCGGCCGTCGCTGTGGCGTTGGATGCAGCTCATTAATGGCGGAACTCCCCCTCGATCACGGCCTATAAATCCATGGGTGCCCCCGAGCGGCAGAGCCCGGCAGCTTGTGTTGCGCGGGCCATCCATCACCATTACTAGGTTGTAGAGGGAGCTTGCAGTCAAAGGACATGGAGGTGCAGCCGGAGCTGTCGCTGGGGCCGGGGGCGCTGGGGATGCCGGCCGGCTTCGCGGCCGCCAAGGGCTCGAGGAGCTCGTCCTCGGACTCGGACGGCAGCGCTGCCGTCGGGAGGAAGAGGAAGCACTTCGCCTGGGAGGAGGCCGTGTCCCATGCCGGAGACCTGGAGCTCCAGCTCGGCGACCCACTGCCGATGGACTGGGAGCAGTGCCTCGACCTGCATGTGAGCAACTATTTAATCAAAACACACTCTTTGTTACTACTATATCTTGTTTAATTTTAACAGTAAATAAAATGTTTTGCTTCCCAAGGAGGAAAACTGGAAACTAGCAGGCTACTGTGTTTTTAGAAAGCAGAGCATCATCTACGTGGCACAGTCTTCTGCTGAGCTGGCAGAAGAAGCAGAGTACTATTTTAGGCGGTAGAAGTGTAGAACTGGCTGCATGATCCATATATCATAATGATGCTGCTATGTGTTAATACTTAAATACTCAATATAACTTCTTTTTGAGATCTTTTGTTCTGAATTATGCCCAAAGACAGTGTTAACTGAAGCTTAACAAATTGTGTGTGTGCGCTTGTCCTGTGGCAGTCCGGGAGGATGTACTACCTGAACAGGAAGACCATGAAGAAGAGCTGGGTGAGGCCGAGGTCCACCGAGGAGGAGCTGGGAGCCCTGAACCTGGAGCTCAACATCTCCACGGCCCCGTCCGCCGTTGACGGCAAGGCGAGCCGCGTCGCCGCCGCGGACAACGCCAGGAGCATGAGCAACTGCGGTATCGCCTCCGGCGGCCACTTGGTGGCCGTGCCGTGCGCCAACTGCCACCTCCTCGTCATGCTCTGCAAGGCCTCCCCGGCGTGCCCCAACTGCAAGTTCGTGCAGCCGTCGTCGGTGCCGCGGCGGGCGGCGCCTCCCCACCGGCTCGATGCCGGCAAGCCGCTGGAGACCCTGAGCCTCCTGCACTAGCCTGCGCCGTGCAAGGAGGTGGCTAGCTGTAGGAAGGGGAGACGGCAAGTGAAAAGCGAAACTGAAACTTGGTTACTCAATACTAGATGGGGAATGTGTGGGTATAACTGTAACGGTACTGCACATGCTACAATGCTTCAATGCAAGTGAGGCGATCAAGTAGTAATCAATCAAGCGAAAATCATTTTCGATCGACATGACACAGATTAAAATGTGATGATGCTCCTCTCTGCACCGACATAAAAAACTTGAGAAGCTGTACATTCTTGTTCCTTTCTTTACGTAGGGTTGAACACTGACCCCCAAGTGAAAGAATCACCAGTGATTCCTGAGAGAGGCAGATGCAGGATCGGGGGGGCGGTGCTGCTCCTTGTGCTGATGTCCGGATGTCTGGATTCAGGGCTTTGGGCGCCTCATCATGCATGTCATCCCTATCTCTGGACATGGCCACCCATAGCACCGCCAAGAAAAACCAAAGACAGATGATTCATGGGGGGTTGCATGGCTAACGAGTCAACAAGACTATTATGTGATGACCGTACACAAGGCAATGACTGGTAATACGACAACGGATGGACGGCCAGAGCGAAGGCTGCTCGGCTTGTTTGGTGCGCGCCGAATATCGGTCCGTCACCCTGAAATCGGCCATGTTTTGGTAAGGAAATGAACATGGAAACCAACAAAAACTGTATCTCACCGTAATTCTAGTGTAAAAATGAACCAACTATGGGTGTGTTTAGTTTCAAAATTTTTTCCCCAAAAACATCACATCGAATATTTGGACACATGTATGAAGTACTAAATAAAGTCTATTTATAAATTTTTTTGCACAGATGAGTTGTAAATCGCGAGATGAATCTAATGAGCTTACTTAACCTATGATTTGCAACAGTGATACTACAGTAATTATTCGCTAATTATGAATTAATTATATATTAATTAGGCTTATTAGATTCGTCTCGTGATTTACAATCCATCCGTGCAAAAAATTTTGTAAATAAATTTTATTTAATACTCTGAAATATTAAGATTCCGTTTCAAAAAATTTTGGCAAAGTGATCTAAACACAGCCTATGTGCATGATTCATGTGCATGATTCAGATGCATGGGAGCTAAACCTTAAACCAAATGCACAGGTCAATCCGTGCGCTGATTGTCAAGAAAGTTTGGTGGTTTCACTTGCCGGGCCAAGCAGGTTCTTCCAATTTCCAACTCATGCAAGAGATCACTCACTACATTCCGGATCCTGCACAACCTGAGAAGCACAGCAATTAAGGCATTCAGTGTTGGGAAATGGATTAGCCCTAACTAATCAATGCTGGCTATAGGGCGTTAATTCTCTGTTGCTCAATGTAATGGTCCAGGTCAACAGAGGAGTTTAGGAGTCATGTGGAACTGTCTTTTCCATGTAAAACCGCCCGTATTTGCGCCTTGATCATGGCCGCCGACGGCAACAGAACGAATTATCTGAAGTACGAACCTGCTGCACATTATGTTTAACAGAGTGTAGTAATACATACTATTCTATTATCATAAAAGGGATACAAAACTAAAAGTAGTGATGAATTTTGTGGTTACTCTGCATTTTGGAAGCTAACTGAATTTTCTATGAGACAGGAGTATGAAGCATAGACACCTATTCCAAATTTTGCATGTCTTAATCGAACATAACTCCATGATGCATAAAACAGTTTGCTACGGAGTAGATGGTAGTTTGTACTACCTTGGCCTTCGTAATAAAGAGTATTTATGGTTACTAATAAATACTACTCAGTGCTCCACTGTACTAGCACATATTCAATGGCACAACACAACTGCTAGTTCTGTGCATTAAAGCCTTCCATGCATTGGCTTTCTCACTATATTTGTAAATAAACAGAATTCATAAATTATCTTACTGTTGAGTTGTCAATATATGGAACAGAGTTTAGAGCAAGGTTAGGTTTCATCTAAAAGAAACGCAACACAGTACAAAATATAACACCAAGAACTTTGAAGTGGAATATAATCACATAAACTGCCACAACAACAAAAATAGTAAATAATAGAACATATTTTGTTATGCAAGAGAATAGGGAACGAAAACCACTACTACACTGCAAAGAGAGGCTTTGCCAGAAAATAAAAAACTAAAACTAAAAATGATTTTGAAACAACATAGTAATGATGTTAGGAGGTTATCACGGTGGCGACTATGAAATGATATACTAATTCACTAAGTATATTACTCTTTTAAGAAACTCATCCAATGTAAGTGTTTGTAAATGAGTAATAATATCTATCATATATCTTCTTTTTTCTTATTTCTTCTGTAGCTAATATAGTTTCATATGAAATTTTACATAGTACCAACCCGCAATGTGCTTATTAATTGTTTTCTTTTTTGTTCAGAACATCTAATACTTATTTGACTAGCTAATCAGTGTAGTTAATTTGCGCTAGATATTTCCCATATTCATTACAAGTAAACAGACCTACTGTCAGAAAACAAAAATGCCAACATATGGAAAATTTCGCATTAACAGCTTGTATAAACAAGGAGGTAAAGTAAATATGGTCTAGGAATATAACATGCATTGACAGTAAGATATAATTTGTTACGATTTTTCTTTTCCACTTCATAGTCATGATACAATATTGGTAGGTTATAAATATTTCCTCTTGCGCATACATATTATCCATTATGAACCATGGCAGACATCTTTCAGGACTGATCTCTGTTTTATTTGTTTGTGATGATGCATATTCATAGATATATTCAAACTATGATATACTACATAATCCTGACTTGATTACATTAGTGTCAGAGGATTGAAACTTGAAAGGCATCTCAAATCAATGAAATACCTAGTTGACCCTATTCATCATGTACAAATAATTATGCTTCTAGATATTACATATTCAATTTGCAAACCAATTAAGCTTTGAAGAAGCATACAATAGGCCATATAAATATATTTGGGTATACATGATACTGTCCTCAACGGCCACACAGGCTTCTCCATTGCACAAGTAGTTTCTTTGGTTCTCTTCTCTCTCTGCATGTTTTATTCAACATTTTAAAATTATAGGAGCACCTGTGGTGCCTTGAGAATGCTCCGTTCGCATGGTAATTTAGAAGTGCTAAGGTCAAATTCACTTAAAAAATGTGGATCTTGCTTTCTAGATCATGTTTCCCCATAATTTGGACAAAAATATCTTATTACAAAATAGTAGGAGTTGTACTAAGCTTCCCGAGAAGAGAATGATCACAGGATTCTACAGGACAAATGTACAATGCTAGGACAACAAAGAAATTAAAGTGAATGAGGTCTACCCATATGCTGATTCTAGCTATGAGGTACCCATGCTTTCCTGGTAAATTGTTCTTTTCAATGGACCGGCAGAACCAATAATGTGTTTCATGGCAGAGGATGAGAGGAATGAAGCATTCTTGAAACGTTTCTATCACATTGAAAATTGCATCCATCTGACCTCAATTGCAAACAAATGCTCTCAAATATTTCTTCCATAGCTTATGGCACTATAGAATACAAATGAGAAATACATGACACAGAACTGTGGAACAATATGTTCTACTTCATTTCAATGCTATCAGATCTGATCCATGTATGAATGTTCTACTTCATTTGAATGTTATCAAAATGTTTCAACTTCAAATATTTGAATGTTCTACTTCTAGAAAACCTTTGACACATCCATGAATCCTCATTTAACGAAAAATACAATTCTTGCCAGCTATTACTATCTATTCTAGTAAACGCATGTGAACCCCCTTACTTGCATAAATATGGTTTACGGGCCCATAAATTCTACTGGAAGAACCATGAAGACTTCACAGCTTACCAGCCAAACGTGTATGGTCTAAGTAATTGCCTATATCCACATAACCATTCATTTCACATACATGTGAAGAACAATTCAATTTATAATGACTCCATCTGGGTAATATCCCCAATGAGTGCTAACTGCCTCTTGGTAGAAGGCCATTGCTCTGAAATACGAAATCAACATATAATGCGGTGTTCCAATTTCAATGTTGTAGCTAGTTTAGTTTCTTCAGAATGGTTTTCAATTCATCCTTCTCAAAAAACCACTAATCATGGGCTTGGTGGGTCCAATGGTTGGAGTAGATTCAGGAGGGGGGGAGCAGGAGTTGTGAGGTGAGGGAGGAAGAAGGGAGGTCATCTGCGAATGAGCAGAAGGGGGACGTGCAGGTCGGGTGGTGGAAAAAAAGAGAAACACTCATGAGCGGATCTCACCTATCATATTAAAAGTAAGGGGTGAGAGTTAGAGGTTGTTGCGCGAGTTGAGGTTAACAATAAAGATCCCAGAAAGCATAACCCCCTATTCAAGAAGTAGTGGGTTTGATTTGAGAGCTGCTGCAGGTTGCTCTTAGACATTTACATGTCATGATGAATGCGGCTTTCCGTAGGGTGGTTCTGTTCGCGTCTGGTAGCAGCATCTCTCATCTACTGCCCCAAGAGATTCAAATGTCACAGTTCATTAGAGAATCAGGCTGGTGGGCTCAGTGGGCTGTGGCCCACTTTTGTGGTACTGTAGCTGGGCTACAGTATGCACGGAAAACACTATAACGGTCGGGAGTGGGCGGGAGTTTAGGTCAGCTCCAACGTTGTGGCCAATGAGGTGCCAGGAAGAAAGAGAAAGAAGCAAGAAGGGTGGAATACATTTGACTGAAGGTGCTAGCTTAGCAATTGCTAGCTCCGTTATCCTATCCCGGCACTCGGTGCAAAAAGGAGAGAGAAAGGCCCGAGCGCTGCTTGCTCCTGCCGGCTCTGAGCAGCTCCGCCTCCTTGCTGCCACCCCGAGCGTTGTTGCCTCCGCACCAGTCCCGGCCGCCTCGGCCTCCTCGCCGGCCCTGAGCACGTCCATTCGCCCACCGCCCCGAGTTCCTCCATCTCCGCGTCAGGCCTGAGCACCACTGCTCGCCTGCTGCCTCGCTGCACCTCCAAGATCCAGCCGCCCTCCGCCACTCACTGTGGAGCTCGCCTTGAGGCAGCTGACGGGTGGAGCTTCAGCGACAGGAGCAAGTGGGGGCTGGGGGCACCGCTGTCCGCCTCCGTGCGCGACGTGGTGGGCGCTGGCCCGCAACACTGCCGGCGCAGTTGAAGAAGGGGAGGGGGAGAGGTGGGATGCGGAGGAGGGGGAGGTTGGGAAAAGCTGCGGTGGGTCCCAACATAATCTATGGGTGAGGTGCAAGGGGTGCAATACACTGGATCGAATTTTGCTAAGCTATCAGTCATGACGTGGCTTGGTCTTAGCACCACCCTATGTTCCAAACACTAAAGTTGCCCTTAGTCCCATACTGCTAGCTGATGGGTGACTGAGCCAACTTAAATAGCCAGGCTGTCAACACGTAGTAACTCCAGTTGCAACCTTTTACGTGAAGGGAGGACGAAAACGCAAAAGAGTTACGCATAGACGGGTTCACTCAATGTTTAGAGTGGGTCTAAGTCGTGTATTGGGCCTGGGTCATTACAATTGGTACATAGAGCAGGGTCTCGCCATGTCACTGGCGCATACGGGTCAGATGTCTAGGCATGGTGCGCACGACAAGTGTGTCTTGTGTGGACACTGTATGGCACAGTCCCTATCCCAAATTTAGAGGGCTAAGCTAAAAAAAATATACTCCAACAGACCCACTACTTTGGGAGGCCTCCAAAATTCCTTCTCCACCCTCCATTCATGGGGAGACTTTAGGGAGCCATCTATTATAAATTGGAATTGGGGGCTATTGCTAGAGTTGAAAAATATCTAGAAGCCACTGAAATAGAGGGAACACCACTAACATTTAGAAGCTATGATTTTAGAGGCTATTGTTGGAGTTAATCTTAGCTCCTCACTTATTAACCAGCTTCTACATTGTTTCTAATCGGCCGGCCCAAATGTATCCAATGGACGCTGCACGCAAGCCCCAGGCCAAAATGCTGATGGCTTGCTAGCTTGCCCAGTTGCCCTCGAGTCTTTCCAGTTGCCGATCACACAATCAAGCCATCACGACTCGCGCTCAAAATAGATGAAGCGATAGCTGTTGTTCTATTTCACTAGTTTATTAGACTTTAAGTTAGAGTTTTGTACAGGACCCCAATTTATGCCGGCATGCCCTGGGTCGGGGCTGCCTGTGTTCGGAAAGACCACGTGGGTACAAAGGTGTAGGATTCTGGAATGTTGACTGGGCCAAATTTGGAGGGACCCGGTTCTCAATGGCAAAGCAGATGTTAGTATAATTGTATTTTTTGAAGGATGACTTTACTTATCATTTATTTTTTCTCAAAGAAATTTTAAACCATTTTTCATAATTAGATTTTTTTCATGATATCAGAGCTGTGTTACAATTGGTTACAAATTGGTCAAATCATTTAGCTCCAAAAGTACTGTGGCAAAACCACCTGAATTAATCCGGCTCAAGTGCTCTAACTATCACCACAAAGGTAATCCCGGCTAACACGCACTTCAAACGGAGTAATCTGATAGTCCTGTCGGGTAACATCCCGATTTAACCACTGAACTCGGATCGAACAAAGCAACACAAAACTCACACGAAAGCGAGTCCAGAGATTACAACATTCCACAAATTCTTACATCACAGAGTCTAAAACTCAATTATTACAAAACAAGTTCAAAATTTAGAAAGGTACTTGAAGTTCAAATCTAAAGTAGTTCATCAGAGTTTAACAGTAGCGGAAAATAAACGATAGTTCTACTCGACGATACATGATATCACGATGAAGTCCATACATGATATTACTCGGCATTGCCATCATTGGCCGGGGTCGCATCCCACTCCACCGACCAACTAGGAGGTAAAGTACACGGCCATGTCAGCCTAGCAACCATGTCCTCAAAAGTCTCACCTGAAAACAATGTGGAGCCACAAGCATCTAAGAGCAGATCCTTAATTTCAGATTTTAGCCTTCAATATTCTGGTTCAATTAACTATTCTAAGTGAGCAACTAACCAATAGCATACATGGTGGAAAACAATTATCTTTCATCAATTAACAATATTGATCATCATCCATGTTTCACTTCTTATTCTATGTGGCAGAAGTATTAAGCAGTTTCAATAACTGCGAGAAGCGGACGATTCAAATCGAGTTTCTTAACCTTGCAAGGCAAACCTAACACACACGCATGGGAACCGAGTCATACACACAACCTTTTTCCTTTCTTCCCGGGTTGTGGATCAGGGTCACCCTCCTCGAGTACAAGAGGTCCACGAACCACGGAACGAAGCCGAGCGTGGCTGCTCCTGCACTCGCCTTGTGCACATGGGAACGAATTCAAGAGGGTGGAAATAAGTCCACTTGCCAGTCCAATCCGGTATTTGGCTTACCGATTACCATATTTCTCGGCATGTGGTTAGTACGTTCAAACGCTTAACCATCACTATCACACACTGCGGCCTTAGCATTTTTCACTAAGCAGACAGGGCCTCAACAAGTACCATAGCCCCACCCATGGACCATATAGTTGCAGCATGCAATAAATATTCAACTCCTATAAGCTCGCGACTGACAGAATATCACTCGACTTCTACCAAAACATTAGCATAGCCATCTAGCGACCGACACATACTAGTGTTCATATCGTAAGTATCTAGGATCATGCAACTATGGTTTCAATCAACTCCTATAAACTTAAATGCACAAGTAGATAGGAATAATAAGTTGTATAAAGTTAAAAGTAATAGGTCATGCTCCAGGGCTTGCCTTTTGAGCGTAGCTAGCCTTGGGTTCTTCCAAACTTTGGTTCGAGTCTTCAACAGCTTCAGTTTGACTTACTTGGGCTTCTCGCTGCTCACTCTCGGACTCCGGCACCAGCTTGTATGTACCGTCGGCGAGAGTAGTCGTATCTATATGAAATGCACATGCATGAGTTTAAGTGATGATATCAATTCATGATTTAATTCACTCTAAAGTTGTAATCCACTCAAAACCCAAGTTAAAAAGTAAAACACTTTCATCTTCATATCATTGGGCAATCGTTTATAGAGTACTATCTAACACAATTTAGTTCATAAAAGAACTAGGGGTTTGCTGTTTTTCATTTTCTTGATGTTTAGAAATGGCATTTTTCTGAATTGACACTAGAATAAAATGTAAAGACATTAACAAGAGTCATATACACTTTCTGGTGCTGTAAAGTTTATACATGGTACTACTCTGAGTAACACGCTTACTGTGTAAATTTCAGCTCATTTCATGGAGCAGATTAACCATGAAAAATAAAGTAAGCAGCTACTGCTAGAAAAAAAAATAAATTGCACAGGCCAAACCATGCAAGTTCTGGTAATGATAATTTAACTGAGAGTTACTGAACCTATTCTAAGGCTACTATACAGTTTTCAGATTTAAAGGAGCGGTATACAAGGCATGAAAAATAAAACATGATATAGCTGCATAGATCAAAACTAATTTCTACAGACAGTTATACTAAGTTCCAGAGGCTAAAAATTTACTAGCGTTATTATGCGCTTAATGAAAACCTCTGAAAACAGTATTAGACTTTTCTACACAGAGGAACTATTTTTCATGATTTAGTACATTTCTTCATACCCTAAATTAGTTGGACCATTTAGACTTAACTAAAAATTGCCAAACTTTTTATACAGAAACTAGGAACTGAAATAGAGACACAGTATAATTTTGAGCTCATGGAACACATCAGAACAACTTGAAGAAATAAAACTATTTAACCTGGGCATAAAACAAGATCTAAATAAACCTATAGCTAGGCATATCCACTGACCATGAAAACTTTACAAAAGGCCAAACTTCTAGCATTAAACCTACTGACCAAGAATGGCTACCGGCACATGCATTGAACTTGAGATCTAAATAAAGGTGAAATAAATTTGCATTTAAGGTAGAGCAAAAACTACAGAGAAAAAGAAAAAGTGTATGTAACAAAAGTTGTAGACCTAGTTATACAGAACTCAGAATAGTTGAGTTTGCATTTTTTTTCTGATTTTTCTACAATTTGATATCTATTTTACAATCTCACTGCTTTGAATCCAAAACTGGAATACAGGTCTCGCAAATAAGCCCTGGGGTTTTTCCACACTGGACCCGAGAAAGATTAAAAAGCTCACAATGTCACCCTTGGCCGAAGTTCAGGGGAACAGAGGGCGGCGACCGGCCAAAATCCGGCAGATCTAGTCGCCGGTGGCGAGGAGAAGTGGGGGAGGAGCTAGAGGACGCTAATCCCTACCTATTGGTGGGCTTGGACGGGGTTGGGGCGGCCGAAGATGGGCCCTCCACGAAGCAACTGCTCCGGCAATGTTGAATGGCAGCGGCGGCGGTAGTCCAGCGGGTCTGGGCGGCCGGGACCTTGCCGTGGAGATTCGAGGTGAGGTGGGGGACCGATTTCGGGGCCTAGCTCGGGTGGAGGAGGGTCGGAGCAGGGGATGCCATGGCGAGCTCAGCTCGTCGGCGACAATGGCAGGCGGAGGGAGCAGTTCTGGGCGCAAGAGACCCTGGGTTCGATTTCTTTTGGGCCAGGAGTGGAGAGGCAAGAAACGACCTATAGTGACGCGCACAAAGGTGATGCGTTTTTGTTGCGTGTCACCTTTGTGATATGAGTGACGTGCGAAGATGATGCACGTCACCTTTGACCCCTTGGGGGCCTCCCTAAAATGTTGCCTGACATCTTTGTTATGACATAAGTGACGTGAAATATCAAAGCACATCACCTTTATTATAGGTGACAGGCCACATTTATAGTCCATCACCTATAAATTTCATATAGGTGACTGGCAACATTAAATGTGACACCCTAGGTATTTAAAATGCTAAGAAAGAAATATTAAATAGGATATCATGCATAATGAACATAGAATCATGCTTAACAAACCAGAACAATTCAAATTATGCATATGTTTTGAAAACATTGTGTGTGTATGTGTGAATGTGCATGTGTATATGGGCAACATAGTGCTGGTAACTAAATGTTTTATAACTTTTAAATCAATCCAAATATGTCCATAAAATTTTATAGGCATATTCACCATGAAAATACTAACAAATGTCTAATTGAATACTAGGAGTAAAAGTGGCAAAAGTCACATGAAATGACAAGTCGTCCTTTAATTGGTAGTTTTTGAAACTTTGAAATAGTTTACAAACCATTGCTCGAATGAAAAAGTTCCTGAAACAAAAGTTGTAGATATCAAAATTTTGAATAAGTTTGGTATTCAAAAGTTTTTGATTTGACAAAAGGAAATAGGAGAAAAATATGTTTTTACACTCAGGCTCGTGCTCTTTTCTCTTTTCCTGTTAACCAAACTTTCTCCCTTCTCTCGCTGCTCCCTGCCTACCAGCGGAGCCGTGCGCCGGTGCCGCCACCTGACCAGACACTTGGCCGCGCCACGGGTCAAACCACCCCCAGCGCCCCCGGTTTCGACCCAAACTGCCCCCCTGGCACCTCGAGAGTGCGCCACGCACCCCCACCACTCCCCTGCTCGCCACGCTGCCGCGCGCCACCGCAGCGCCTGGACGCCGCGCCGTCGAGCCACCCCAGCCGCATAGTCCTCCCCCAGGCAGCGCAATTGCGTCCCCAGCTCTCCCTCCCCTTCCTGTGCCTATAAAACGAGCCCCCAGCCCCTCGAGCGCCCAGAACCGACCGCCCCTCCATGAACGCCAGCGAGCTCGAGCTCACTGTGGCACTGCCTCTCCGGCACTCTCCCTCCCAAATCAAGCTCACTAGCATGACCCCCCACCTTCCACTGAAGCCCCCAAGCCCGGCCGCCCCACCCCTTCGCCGCCGGCGAGCCACCACCGCGGCACAGAGCCGCCGCCGCCGCCGCCCCTCCACGCGGTGCCACCGCCACAGGCCGCCCGGACTCCAATCCCGGCACCCACAGGTGCGGCCCGACCTCCTCTATCTCCTCCACCCCAGGCCCCTGCCGCCGGCGAGCCTCCTCGCCGAAATCCAGCCGGAACCGCCGCCCCTGTTCTTCCCCAACCGGCCAAGGACCCCTTTGTAATTTAAAAACTGGATTCCAGGGGCTAGAACAAAAAATGTGCATGAACATTTATCTGTGAATTTTTAAATTCGATAACAATTCATAGAAAATCATAAAACGCAAATTCTGCTGTTCTAGAATCCTTGCAACAAACTCTACAACTTTCTCCACATGGCCATGATCTGAATCTGAATAGTTTTAGCTTGGTTTATAAATCTAGATTAAATAGGATATAAATATTCTAGGAGTTCTACTCAGTTGCTATAGCTGATTTTTGGCTAGATGTTACCTCTTGCAATGTTTAGCTCTGTGTAAAAATTTGAGCACCAATGGACACCTATAACTAGATGAAATCCTACATCTTGCTAGATCTAGCATAGCACTTTATATATTATTTCTGGATGTTCTGTTAGGGTAATGTGCATAAAACTTTTTCCATGACCTTAGAGTACTAAATTAACACTAATGCCCAAGGTTGGTTATTTTTAGATCTGTGTAGATATATCTATAATTTAATCCTTAGAAATGCCACTATATTTTGGTATATAGTTGTATTACCTGGAAAAATCTGAAATTTGTACCATTACTTAGTCTTGAGTAGATGAACCTGCATGCCAAGTTTAAGGGTCAAATACTGAGTAGAAATAAAGATACATTTAGCTCATGATGTTCCTATGTCTAGCTTGTTTATTTTGCACTGGCCATTATACTGTATGTTGGTAGATGAAAGTTGCACAGAATCACATACTAGTTGTGTAGATGCTCCACAAAAAGTTTAGGAGTTATTACTTAAAAGAATCTAGCTCGAATGTTTATGCATATCTTTAGATGAATAAATGCCACACTAGAGATATAGCTAGATATAAATACTGATATTTTTATTGAAGTATGCTCATGCTTAGTGTAGGGTCTAGTAAAACTTTGAGAGCCAGAAACACCCTATAACTCTCTGTATATTTTAGTCTTGTTATATGTGAGTTAAGTTTGTCAAAATTATTGTTCCTGATTCGTACTTAAAAAATTTTGGTAACTTTATAGTATATTAAGCATCATGTTTAGAGCACTCTGTAAAATTTTGGGCTCCATTACTGTTGTAGTTTATTCTGTATAAATTCATCTTGATATTGGAATTTTCTGTTTAATGTATTTTTCATGCCTAGATGCTTTACTTTTTTTTGCTGAAACTTTTACTACATTCTCCTAATCAGATTTAATACACTGTGTAAAATTTGTAGCACCAGAAATTGTTCTTAGATCATGAAATGAAATTGTCAAATGTTCGTATGATTTTTTTTTACTTGAAATAAAAACGACCCACCCAACTCACTTTATGAAGTTAAGTTAATTTAAGAACTACGCGATAAACGATTGCCCAAGAAATTATAACTAACTTGTTTCATAAAAAAACTGATGTTTTGTTGGGCTACAATTTTATAGTGAAGGAAAGGATAAATTATTGTCATCTAAGTAACATGAACACTTTGCTTTCATATAGAGTCGACGACTCTCATCGCCAGAACGAACGAGTTGGTGCCGGAGTCCGAGAATGAACTATATGAAGCTCAAGCTAATCTAACTAAGTTGTCTAAGACCCGAACCAATGTTCGGAAGAGCCCAAGGCTAATTTTTGCCTAGGAAGGCAAGCCCCGGTGCATTTGAATGCCTACTATTTTTAAATATATGCAATCTATATTGTAATTTATTTATCTGTGCATTTAAGTTTTCAGGAGTTGACTGCAACCATAGTTGGATGATCCTAGATACCCATGTACTGTTTACCACTAGTTAAGCTCGACTAGATGCTCTGCTAATTATGACTGGTAAAAGTCGAGTAGTTTCCTGCTATTCGTGAGATAATAGGTTCTGACTGGTTTATCACATACTGCAATCATAAGGCTTACGGGCAGGGTCATGGGATGATATTTATGGTTGAGACCCCGTCGGTTTAGTGAAAATATACTAAGGCCGCAGTGTGTGGTAGCTTTGTTAAGCATTTGAACGTACTAGCCACATGCCGAGAAATATAGTAATCGGTAAGCAAATTACCTGATGAGACCGTGAAGTGGACTTTACTTTCACCCTCTTTGAATGAAGTTCTCATGCGGCCAATATGCGGGCGCAGAGTAGTCGTACTCTGTAGTCGAGGTGGGTGACCCTGATCCACGAGCCGGAAAGAAAAGGAAAATGTTGTGTGGGTGACGTCTCTCCCCATGCATGTGTGTTAGGTCTACCTTGCAAGGTTAAGAAACCCGATTCGAATCATTCCGCCGCTCACGGACAATGAGATTGCTTAACACTTTTGCCACATAGAGTAAGAAAGGAACAATGATGATGATGATAAATATTGATGGATGATTAATTATTTCTCCAACATAGATAATTAGAGATAGATGATTATCTAGAATGATTAATTGAACTAGAATTATGAAAGCTAAAATCTAAAAGTAAGGACCTACTATTAGTTGCTTTTTCGGTAAAATAAACCTCTCAAGCCAAAAAGTCTTGCATGTCTAGATAAGTTGGCTAAGTTATACCAATAGTCGGGTAAGTCTTGCTGAGTATTAGTATACTCAGTCTTGCTTGTGGTTTTTTTTCAGGTGATATCTTCGAGGATATGGTTGATGTCATGTACGGGCTTTATCATGACGTCTTGTTTCGTCGCTAGACTATCATTTATTTCCGCTACAATAAAGAACTCTGATGATCTCTTTTATGATTCAAAAGTATTTTTTGAATTTGAACTTGGTCTGTAATAAATTTATGATGTACTTTGTGATGTAATAAATTTGGAATGTTGTAATCTCTGGACTCGCCTTCGTGTGAGTGTTCTGCAAGCTTTGGGTTCGATCGAAGCATAGGTGGTTTCATCGGGACTTTACCCGACAGAGCTGTCGGATTACTCCGTTTGAAGTGTGTGTTAACCCGTATTGCCTTTATGGTGATGGTTAGCGCACTTGAGCCGAATAAGGTTAGTATAGGTGACGGGCTTTGACAAGTCAAAAGTGACGGGCATCATCAAAGCACGTCACCTTTATGATGACATAGGTGATGTGTAACATCAAGGCGCATCACCTTTGTGACTTTTTATAATATTTAAACACACGATTTTAAAAAATTCAAATTATCTCAGATTAAAAAACGGTCTATACAAAAGTTGTAGGTCTCAACCAGATCTACAACTTTGTAGTTGAAATTTTTTTCGGTTGAGATTGTTTTGGCACCCAAATACGTGATTTAAATTTTGAATTTCAAGTTTTCAAAATTTTCAGATGACCTCAGATGGAAAAAATATATATATATAAAAGTTGTATGTCACGACCAGATCTACAACTTTGTAGTTCAAAAGATTTTCATTTGATATCGTTATAGTTGTGAAATGGGTTATACAAGACATTTGAAAGTGATGATAAAAGGAAAGTATCTTATTGTTAGTCACATGTGATGGTGTAGCCTAGTAGTAGGGAAGGGTACGCGCGAGGCTAAGGTTGTGGGTTCGACTCCTGGTAACGGTAGAAAAAATCGCAAGCATATTGGCGCAAAAAAGCGCGGGACTTGCGACTTGAGACGCGAGTGCGGTGGGAAAAAGAAAATATTTTTATTTTTGTTCATACTAAAAATATTTATTTTAATACGCAAAAGAATAATGCCCGTCACCTATGTGTTGACATAGGTGACGGGCTAAGACTACCATAGGTGACGGGCTAATACTGAGGCCCATCACCTTTGTGGTGCATAGGTGACGTGCTGAAGTCCATTAATTTTGAATAGTCATCAGTGACGTGATAAAGGTCCGTATATCCGTCACTTTAGAGAGATAATGCCCGTCTATAGGTCTTTTTTTACATAGTGAGGGGAGGGTGAGGAGCGGAGGAGGCTTATCCACGAAGCATCTGGGCAAGGCACGGGTGAGGCCGGGAGAGCGCTCAGCATTGCCGTCGTCGGGGCGTGTGGCGCGGTGGCCGACAGAGGGGCGGCACCTCGTGGCAAAGCTTGCAGCTGCATCGAAGGGCGCCGGCCAGGTGGCCGGCGACCTCTGCTCATTGAAACTTGAAAATTTTTTAATACGGAAGTTTTAGAAAATTCAAAATTCTACAATTTTCATTTCAGGCACAAACTCATTTGAAGCCTAGTTTAGGAGTTAAATTTAAATGTTCGATGATTGCCCTATTCAAGTTCAAATTCAAATTTTGCTTCAATTTCTGTGTAGCAGCTTGAAATTTCTTGAACATGAAAGTTGTTCGACATTCGAAACCCTACAACTTTAGTTTTAGACAAAAGTTCATTTGAGCAAAGATTAAAAAGTTATTTTCAAAGCATGTTTGTTAAGATTCGAATTTATTCATCATTTCATGGTGATGGTGAACAAACATATTTGCACCCTATCCTAGATGTATTGTACTCACTAGTACTTGCACACATACACATACACTTAAGTACACAACAATGCTTTTAACTTCATTTTCTTTTTTGATGCAATTTTAACTTCATTTTCCTTGGTTCATGATGCATGATGCTGGGTTTAAGTTTTTATATTTAGCAGATTAAACACCTGGTGTGTCACAGCTTCATCCTCGGTAGCCATCGCCACGATTGATCAATTGTATTTTGCAACGATGTCGACAATGCACTGCACGATGTCATCGGGCGCGGAGAGCATAGCCATGTGATCCGCGCCGTCAATCTCCTTCACCTCATCCACCGGGTTGTTGGACACCATCCACCTCTGGAACTCCTCGGACAGCGTCCGGTCTTGCTTGCAAACGATGTACACCTTGCGCACGGAGCCGTAGCAATCCATGGAGAGGGCTTCCATCAACTGCAGGTCTTCGAGGAACACCGAGCCGATTCTCATGAGAGATTTCGCTAGTGTGATGTCCCGCAAATAAGTAGTTAGTGGACGTAGCTTTAGTACCGGCATGTTTTGTCTGGTTACCAGAGACTTTGCATAGGGAAACAACCAAATTCATTGCGGAAACTATATATTTTTAAGAAATTGAATAATGCAATTGACATCATACGTTTACTATTTGTGTTACTCGATCTCTCTGTTCGAAATTAGAAGGCTCAATTCAATTTGACAAGTCTTTGGCCATCAATTACAATATTATATAAAAAATTTTAGAACACAATTGTTGTTATTTGCATTCAGAAATATTTATTTATAATTATTTATAGTTATTTTTTCTAAAAAACTAGCACAATCGTAAGTAGTAAAGGCACCTCTTTGGAGCAGAGTTGGTAGTAGGGGCGGAGACAGGGGGACGGACAGGGGCCTGGCCCCCATGGTCCACAAATTTATATTAGAAATTTAACTTTTGATGAAAAAATCAACTTCCTGGCTCCGCCCCTGGTTGGTAGACGTTCTGTTCGGTGAAATGCGGCCCGAACATGAAGGAAGCAGGAAGCTTGGCTTCTCCGTCTTGGGGTTTCATCTCATTATCATTCTGGGACTCCGGGTTGGCGCCCTTGGCATGCTTCAAGGGAGAAGAATAACTAACAGTTTTTTTCAGATCGCCAGAATTAATGATCTGTGTCTATCATTTATGTAAAAAAGGTTTACTCTTTGTTTTGCTAAATGCAGAATATGTGTACAAAATATTTGCCACACTTTTGATTGTTTTACAGCCCCTTACCTCTGCACCTTGTACTATGACATGCCTAACAACAGCAATATTATTTTGACCTTGAACAAACCCATAATATTTCTAAGTGAAAATTTATCACACCTTTTTATCAGCATTAGTATTTTTTTAATTATTAGATGTTCTACCATTATTCTAGATTTTATTTCCTTCAGTAAAAAGTTAATTTCATAAAAATACAACTATCCCACTACAAGTTCTAGGTTTTCATACTTAGAGGCAAACAGTTATTTTTTGGTGGCAAATGACTAGTTGAGGTCTTCATAGTTCTGCACCATTTTTTTTCTATCTATAGATGTGTACCAGGATTTGAACCCTATTCGTCCACCACCATCACACGAGAAGTGCTATCATGTATTACACGGAGAAAATTACAGTTTTTACACTAAAAATATACTGTTTCTTGATCTCGGCCACTGTAAATATAATCTCGACGCAAAGACCAAAACGTATATTTACCTGCAGGAGCACGTGCCCCGGCGGCGACGTGCAGTCCGGCATGAAGGCGCACAGAAACACCGCGGCGGCGACCTTGTCGGGGAACTCCTCCGCGGCGAGCGCGACGCTGAGGCCCCCGAGGCTGTGCCCCACGACGACCGCCCTCTCCCGGTCAGGGAGCGACCGGAGAGCGTCCAGCAGCGGGGCCGAGTAGTCCCGGAACGTGAGCACCTCGCGCAGCCGGCGGTCGTCGACTCCCGACGCCGCGAGGTCGGGCGCCACGACGCGGCCGGCGGCCAGCGGCCGCAGGCGTCGCAGCCGCGCCGCTACCTTGTACCAGCACCAGCCGCCGTGACAGACGCCGTGGACGAGGAAGATGTGTGTGGCGCCGGTACAGCCGCTCCTCACCGTAGTGGCCGCCGGCTCCGCCATGGGTGCCTTGTGTGGAGAGCCGCACGCGGCACGCGCCGTTGTGACTCGTGAGCTCGTGCTCACGAGACGATTTTAACCTGCGGCCGCCGGTGTCAATGGCCCTCCTCCAATTCGAATGCGACAAGTCTTTTCCCCTGCTAAAATATTGAAATTAAAAGTGGAGGGGGCGGCTAACATGGAAAGCTCAGTTTCATGGATGGATTAGTACAAAAATTAGAATACAAGACGAAGGATCCAAGGTGGTTGCTCACTACTAGAAAACAGGCCAAATGTCCTGGCCAAAATTACCAGCGGCTATTGCAACCGGTACTAATGCCACACATCAGTACCGGCGGCAAAAGCAGCTGATACCTTTGGCCAGCGGCGATCAAAGGTAAGATGTTTGGTACCGGTTAAAGCATCACCCGGTACCAAAACTTCAATATAGGAACCGGTTAGTGCCACCAACCGGTACCAAAAGCACAAAGAGGAATAGGTACCAGTTGGTGGAACCAACCGGTGCCTAAAGGGTGGACAATGGCACCGGATTTTGCCATGGTCCGGTGCCGCCACGTGCCCACAACAAAGGCACCGATTAGTAACATCAACCGGTGCCTATGCCTTTTGTTTGGCACCGGTTGTTGAGCACCAACCGGTGCCTTTGAGCCATGCCTATAAATAATCCAACCCCTCCTCCCTCCAAACTGCCGTGAACTGTTCATGGCAGCTGAGTGAGGGGAGGGGAGGCGAATTTTTGTTTTTTTTCCCAAAAAAAGTTAGTTATTTTTCTCCACAACTTAGCAATTGGTTTTTAGAAGCAGTTATCATTTTATTTATTTGATAAATGAATAGTATCTATTTATTATAGTTATAAGCATTATCAATTATATATTTGAATTCAAATTTATTATAGTATGAATGTACTATTTGTACACTACAATGATGTATATAAATGTATTGTGGACCTAAATGAGTCGGCAATGGATGTACATGGCCGATCAGCGTTCAAAGGAGTTCATTGATGGCGTGCATGAATTCATAGAAGCGGCCGAGAAACACAAGTATGGCGGTTTCGTTCGTTGTCCATGCAATTTCTGTAAGAATGAAAAGGATTACTCATCATCAAGAACCATCCATATTCACTTGTTCAATAGTGGTTTCATGCCGAACTACTATGTTTGGACCAAGCATGGCGAAAGAGGAATTGTGCTGGATAATAATGTAGAAGAAGAGGACAGGATTCCTGACTTTGCAGCCAATTATAATTCCTTTCTCAACGACACTGCAATGGGTGAGCCTGAAGAAGATACTGAAGGATACGTTGTAGAAGATGATCTTGGTCAGATGCTGCGCGAAGCTGAGGAAGGTTGCGAAACAGAAAAGGAATCGAGAGATCTGAAGCGTATGTTGGAGGACTACAGAACATTGTTGTACCCTGATTGCAAACAAGACCAAAAGAAGTTGGGTACCCCATTGGAATTATTGCAATGGAAGGCATCAAATGGTTTGTCTTACAAGGGATTCGAGGAGTTGCTGAAACTTATAAAAAAATTACTCCCTGAGGGTAACTCCTTGCCGGAGACAACATACGAGGCAAAAAAGTTGTTTGTCCTTTAGGATTAGAGGCACAAAAGATACATGATTGTCCTAATGACTGCATCCTATATCGAGGTGAGTATGAAAATTTGGATTCATGCCCTGTATGCAACGCATGCCGGTATAAGATCCCTCGAGATGATCTAGGCGACGTTGAGGGGATGCGTGTCAAGAAGAGGGTGCCTGCCAAGGTGATGTGGTATTTTCCTCTAATACCACATCTGAAACATTTGTCCATGAACAAAACGAATGCTAAATTGATGCGATGGCACAAAGAAGAACGTAAGCAAGACAATATGTTGAGACACCCCGCTGATGGGTCGCAGTGGAGAAAAGTGGACAGAACATTCCCAACATTTGCAAATGAAGCGAGAAATATAAGGATCGGCTTAAGTACGGATGGCATGAATCCTTTCGGTGAGCAGAGCAGTGGTCATAGTACCTGGCCTGTAACACTCTGTATATACAACCTTCCTCCCTGGTTGTGTATAAAGCGGAAATTCATTATGATGCCGGTGCTTATCCCCGGCCCGAAGCAACCCGGTAACGATATAGATGTGTATCTGAAACCACTGATTGAGGATCTTCTATTGTTGTGGAAAGATGAGGGTGTTCGTATGTGGGATGCGCATACAGAGGATCATTTTAACCTACGTGCATTGCTTTTCGTAACCACCAACGATTGGCCAGCACTAAGTAACCTCTCCGGACAATCCAATAAGGGTTATAGGGCATGCACCCATTATTTAGAAGAAACCGACAGCATGTACCTCAAGCACTGTAGGAAGATCGTGTATATGGGTCATCGTCGATTTCTTCCGATCAAGCACCCATTAAGGAGGAGGCATGCTCACTACGATGGAAAGGCAGATCATCGTACCAAGCCTAGGCACCGTTGTGGGAAAATAGTGTTTGAAATGGTCAAAGATATCAAAATAGTATTCGGAAAAGGACCCAACAGCAAATCAGTGCAGAGTGATGACGGATGTGCACCTATGTGGAAGAAGAAGAGTATTTTTTGGAAGTTACCTTATTGGGAAGTCTTAGACGTCCGCCACGCAATGGATGTGATGCACCTAACAAAAAATCTTTGTGTGAACCTTCTAAGTTTCCTTGGTGTCTACGGTAAGGCAAATGATACATTGGAAGCGCAACAAGATCTTCAACGTATGAAACAACGGGCCGCCCTACATCCAGAAAAAATGGATAAATGACGTCATTATCTAGGTCCTGCGTGCTACACTCTTAGTAAGGAAGAGAAGCAAAGTATGTTCGACTGTTTGAACAGTATCAAGGCCCCATCAGGCTACTCTTCGAATATAAAGAGGCTACTGAACTTGAAAGAGAAGAAATTCGCACACGTAAAGTCCCATGACTGTCACGTGTTGATGACGCAATTGATTCCAATTGCACTTAGAGGTATTCTACCAGCTAATGTTCGAGCAACAATCATAAAGCTATGCGCATTTCTCAACACAATTTCTCAGAAGGCAATCGATCCATCGAGTTTAAGCAGGCTACAAAAGGATGTTGTCCAAAATTTAGTCAGTCTTGAAATGATATTTCCTCCATCATTATTCAATATTATGACGCATCTTCTAGTTCACCTGGTCAAAGAGATTGGTATTCTCGGTCCTGTTTTCTTTCATAATATGTTCCCTTTTGAACGATACTTTGCAGTACTAAAGAAATACGTTCGTAATCGGGCTCGTCCAGAAGGAAGCATTGCAAAGGGTTACGTCACAGAGGAGGTCATTGAATTTTGTGTTGACTATGTGGAAGAACTCTGCCCAATTGGGATTCCAGTATCACGTCATGAGGGGCGGCTGATTGGAAAGGGCACACTTGGAAGAAAATCAGTAAATGCCACAGATCATGCCACGTTGAGCAAAGCACATCTCACAGTTCTGCAACAATCAGCCTTGGTGGCTCCATACATGGAGAAGCACATGCAAATTGTGCGAAGTATATACCCTTTGAAGTCTGAGATATGGATTACAAAACATCATAACGATACATTCGCCACCTGGTTGCATAAGGAAGTCATGGCCAACGATCAAATTCATGAGCAGCTAGCTTGGCTGGCCAGGGGTCCGGCAAATTCAATCCTGATGTACCAAGGATATGAAATTAATGGTTACACATTTTATACAAGAGCCCAAGATAACAAGAGCACCAATCAAAATAGTGGTGTTCGTATAGATGCCACCGACTCTAGTGGCCAAACGAATTCATATTTTGGTTACATTGAAGAGATCTGGGAACTCGACTATGGGCCGTTGAAGATACCTCTATTTCATTGTCAATGGGTTAAACTCACAGGAAAAGGTGTCGATATCGACGAGTACGGAATGACAACGGTAGACCTCAAAGAGCTTGGCTATCGAGACGAACCATTCGTCCTAGCTAAAGATGTCACTCAAGTTTTCTATGTGCAGGACATGTCTAGCAAAATGAGAAAGGACAAGTCGAGGAATAAATCAAGTTTTGTAGGTGCCGGAGATGAGGCAAAGCGCCATATTGTTCTGGCAGGAAAAAGAAAAATTGTGGGAGTCGACGATGTCACAGATGAAGAAGAATACAATAAGGTTGAAGATATGACTCCGTTCGCAGTGGAGGTTGACACAAGTATTCTTTTAGCTGAAGAGGAGGCTCCGTACGCATGTCATGATCATAATGAAGGGACGATTGTTAAGCGAACAATCGTTAATATTCCCTTAGTTGAATGATTATGTCTTGTAATATTTTCTGTGAACATTATTAGATTTCTTATGCAATTATTTGATTTATTATGAAATTAAAATGATTAGTTATGCACCTAAATGATTTATCATGTAGTATTTAGAATTATTTTGCATTTAAATAATTTATTATGCAATTATTTGATTTATTATGCAATTAAAATAATTAGTTATGCAACTAAATGATTTATTATGTAGTAATTAAAATTATTGTACATTTAAATAATTTATTAGGCAATTATTTGATTTATTATGCAATTAAAATAATTATTTTTGCACCTAAATAATTTATTATGTAGTAATTAAAATTATTGTACCTTTAAATGATTTATTATTGTGCAAATAATTAGTTGAATGATTTACTAGGCAGTTAATAAATTTATTGAGCAAATAACAAATTTATTATACAATTATTTTAACTATTAGACAATTATTTAAATTATTAGATAATTATCTGATTTTGTAGGCAATTATCAGATTTATTATGCAAATATCAGATTTATTACGAATTATGAGGCAATTAATAGATTTACAAGAGAAAAAGAAAGGGGAAAAGAAAAGATAACATTTGGTATCGGTTGAAAAATCCAACCGGTACCTTAGGGTCCTATTTGGGTAAAAAAAAGTGGGGCGTCGCGCGGGAGTCGAACCGTGGCCGCGAAGCCCAAATTTCCGCAAGTTACCATTGAGATACTGACGAATTCCGTTCAAAGGGGGTCAAAGAAGAGTGAAAAGTGAACTTCAAACGGCCTAAGGTACCGGTTTTGTTAATCCACCCGGTACCATAGGGGCTTCTCATTTCCCTCCCGTTGGGCCCTTAGGAACTGGTTGTGCGGAGACCCGGTACCTAAGGCCTCGCCTAAGGCACCGGTTGTAGATGCAACCGGTACCTAAGGCCTGCCTAAGGCACCGGTTAGAGTTTTTACCCGGTACCCTTGGCCACGAGTATAAAGCCGTTGTCTTCTTCCTCTCCCAAATCTCTACTGCTCATCTCCTCCGGTCAACCGCCGCCGCCCTCCATCTCCGCGCGCGCACCGTCGCATAGTCGTGCCACCGCTTCTTCCTCTCTGCTCTCGGCCTCGACGCCTGGAACTTCCCCGAGCCCGCTGCTCTCTGCTCCGACCTCTACAGCGGCCCGTCCTCGAGCGCCGCCCGCAACTCGTCGCCGATCCTCGCCGTCGACCCCTCTGCATCGACGCTCCTCCTGTTTCCAGGTCCCGGTGACCCTTCTCCTGGGATCGCAGAGCACCGCCGCACTCGCCCGTGGAGATCCGGAGCCCGGAGCGCCACTTCCGCACCATCCTCCGCGAGCTCCGCCATGACCGCCGCCGGACTTCGCCGTCGACACCCCTGCGCCGGTCCATCCTTCGATTCCGAGCTCGGTGAGCACACGTAACCCCTGCCCGTCCTGTTGCGCTAGGTTCTAGGGTCCGTAGACCACTGGAACCCCTCGAACACCTTGCGCCAGCGATGTCACGCCGCGCGCAACCGCCTCCACCTTAGCACCTACCACTCCGGACCTCCCCGAACACCGATAACCCCATAGGTGGGTTACGCGTTCAACGCTGATCCTCCACGGCCAAACCCCGGCCCAAAAGGAGCCCTGTAGCCCCCAGAACACCTTCTCCGGCGAGCTCGCCGCCGCGGAGCTCTGCTCCGGCGGTGTTCCGCCGCCGCCCCGCGCGCCCGTTGATCAGATCCGTCCGATCAGAGATGGACGCCCGCGATTAGAACCCAAACCGATCAGATCTGGACCACCAGATCGAGATCCAATGGACAGTATCCAAACGTACCTGTTTGCCTGGTGCATTTGTTAAAGAGCCCCTCGGTTTTCTTAATATCAACCCACAGTCCACCTCTATTCAAAAGTAATTGCAGTTTGGCCCAGGTTTTTACTCAGACCCCCCTGACCTTTCTAGATTTAGTACCCGCAGTCCAGCCCTGATGTTTTTGCGGGTTAGCCCCTGAATCTAAGGTTTAATTACGTTTGGGCCCTCGGTTTTTGCAGAAAACCCCCTGTAACCTAGTTTTTCTCGCAGATAAGCCCCTAGAACTTGTTTTAGGCCTAGATTTTGCGTTTTAGCTCCGTTTTAGGCATTCTTTGTATCCACGGGATCGTTGTAATGCGTAGAATAGTTTTAGACTAGTTTAGTGTGCTGTTTTTATGTATTCATGTACTGTTTCTTAGCTTTTGTTAGTGTTTGCTTGTATGCTTATTGTGTGCCTTGCTTTTAGCCATGTGTTCGTGAGTAGACGTTGATCCATCTGAGGAGCCCCAGTACCAGTACCCAGAGCAGCCATCTTCTGAGCAGTTTGAGCAGCAGGAGCAGTTTGAGAAAGGCAAGTATAACATGAACAGCACCTATCACTTTAAATATATTTTCATACTGCATTTTAATACTGTACGCCTATAAGGACTTTCCTAGCCACTTTATATCCTTTATATATAGTGTATAATTTAGTTATAGAATTTAGTTATTAGAGAGACTTTGTTTAATCATGTATTTAAATAGAGAGTGAATAATACTTGTATTTATGTATTTATCATGTATTTCTGTAAGTCATGTATTTATCATGTAACTCGTGTAACGACGATGAGTAACGATGACGAGTAACGATGAGTAACGACGACGAGTAATTTCTTATTCGCTCTCTAACTCACGCATTCGCCATCCCTCGACCCTCAACTCTAGACCTCGACCCTCAACCCCATTCCTCGACCCGGTTCTTCGACCCTCAACTCTCAACCCCGTTCCTCGACCCCGTTCCACGACACACACACACACACACTCACTAACTCTCTCTCTTTCTCTGTCCCTCTAACATACACACACTCTCTCTCTCTCTCTCAAACACCCATATTCGTTCAAAGAATTTTATTCTACTGCTTCATTTAAGGATGGACAAATACTCTAACATATTTTTACGGTTTCAGTTAAGGATGGACCCCTTCGGTGATGAGCAGGCCACCGGGCAATACATGTTGTACGCAATAAACGAAGATACGAGGGCCAACACCACCCAGCCAATCGCTGAAGAAGATACTCGGATAGCTGATTCGTTCCTGAATATGTCTGGAGATGCCGATGAAGAAGATGATGACTTTGCGCCGTCGCCCAATCAACAGCAGCATGTTCCAGTACGAATCTTAAAACTATATGCATGGTGACTTCGGTAGATTAGTTTTGCGATTAACATATCTTTTCTGTAATTTAGTCGGCCTCCGCATCGACTTCATTGAGCCAGTCAAAAGGGAGACGCCGGCCAACCAAGAAAATGGAGGGAAGACAGGTCGTTAGAGAAGTGGGCGCAGAGGGCTGTCCAAGTGCTCCAGAGGATGCTAGCACAAAATTTGTCAACCAATGTGGGGTTATTGTTCGGGCAAGAATTCCGATCACCACAAGACTATGGAAAACGACCAAACCCGAAGAACAGCAACACGCCGTGCTTGCACATCATAAGGAAATGCTATGGGCAGAACTCAAGGATATGTTCACTCTTTCTGAAGGAGTTGACCAATAACTTGTGAAGAAATGTGCCTTGAGAAAGATGGCCCTTGCCTTTGTAACTTTCAAGAAGAAGTTGTACACCAATTACATCAAGAAGGATAAGGAGCCGAACTGGGACGATCTTCCTCAGGTTAAACCATACTGGGAGGAGTTCAAACAATACAAACTATCAGAGGAAGCCCAAAAAAATCCGAACAAGCCAAGGTGAATGCAGCAAATAAGAAGTACAGCCACCACCTTGGGGCTGGCGGGTACAAGAAGTCAGTTAAAAAATGGCAGAAGATGGAGCAGGACCTTATAGATAGAGGCATCAGGCCGACGACTTGGGATTGGACGGATAGATCCAAGTGGTGGTTATTTGCTAATGGCGTGACACTAAACCAGTTGGATGGAAGTTTGGTCGTGCCCGAGCATATGCAAGAAGTGTCCCGCGATCTAGTCGCTGCAATAGATGAGACTCAACAAGGAACATTCCATCCTCAAAGGGAGAATGTTGAGCTGACAAGGGCATCAAAGAATCCGGAACACCCTGGACGAGCCCGCGGCATCGGCGTGGTCCCATGGAAAGTTGCTTGGGCTGGAGATCCCTCTTACAAGACTCACCGAAAGAGCAAAGCCGAACAGGAAGAGAAACTTCGTGCCATAGAAGAAAAGATGAACAAGAAGGTTGCATCCTTGGAATCTCAGATGGACGCCAGGCTCAATGAGGCGGTGCAGCTAGCTCTGAACCAAAGGGGCACTGCTGGGTCGCACCTGGATGTTGTGATAAGCCCGGCCTCTCAGCGACGCAGCAGCTATGCATCCACGGCGGCGCCCGACGTACAAGCGGAACAGCAACCCCAGATTGAGCCAACGGCGGTAGATGACCAGAGGTATCTAGTGGATGATGTCACCATGCCGACACCGTGCGAGCTTCATGTGCGAGCAAGAAATATATCCATTCATGTCACATACGGGTCAGCCCTGCCCCTGAATCCTTCTACTACAATTCATGGAAGGCCGATACCTCCTGGCTACACCTCCATCACAGTCGAGCAGATAGTTGGAAACAATGAGGATCCTGAGCTCGACTTCGTTGGAGGGGATGGAGAGAAGACATTGGGAGACGCACTGCACGGGGTCGTTCTATGGCGCAAGGCCGACATCAAACTTACTGCAAGCACAACGGCTCCCGTGCAGACCGATCGCCCGTCTCCGCGGCCTACCTCACCGCCGTCCCCACTACCACCTCCTTCACCACCGTCTCCGCCGGCGCAATGGGCCACGAGTACTCCAACTCCTCCTACACTAGAAAAGGGAAAGAAAAAGACAGCATCCCTCCCAGCGGCTGGACCCTCAAAGAAGAAGCAGAAAACGGTCGAAAGACAATTAACCTACGAGAAAACCGCTGAGGAGTTAGAAGAGGAGACTGCTCGATATATAAAAGAACAATTGAAGCCTAAAGTCCCCCCGCCGAGGGAAAAGGTACCTCTAGAACTAGGGAAAAAGCTTCTCGCAAACCTAGACAACCCACCAAAACCGAAAAGCTTACCCTCGGACTATGATCGTACTCTGACAAAGGCACACAAGGTGAGAAATCTGAAGAAAAAATGTGGCAAGACCATTCCTCAGTTGGCACACAACAAAAAGAACTCGAGCCCCTCCGGGTGCCAGGGTTGCCACTCCTACACCCGACGGACGTACAACTCCAGGCGGATCTACATGCCGCAATATTTCTTTCTGAAACTGGATTAACACTAGAGGAGGCAACGGGGCACGTGGAGGCAAAAATCCCTGTCGCTCGCACTATTACTCCATTCCAGCATGGAAAACCGTTTGTCACTGAGGAAGAGGAGAAAAGTCTAGGCACGCAGATGTTCAATTTGCATAGATGGTACCTGCGAATGGCGAAAGACGAAGGGAAAATGTTTGGAGTCAAGTATCGTGACCATGATTTCTTCCGTGGGGAGGACGACTTCTGGGTGTACTTCCAAAATTTATATCACATTTACCATCGACAAGCCCTCGACGCCTCTATCATCACCATTTGGGTTTTGTAAGTATCACTTACCTCTAAATTAATACTTTTTGTTAACAAGAACATAATTATATGTGTGCATTATAAAATTTCTATTGCATCGTTTAGACAGGAGATCCAAAGAAGCCGAAAACACGGATGGCACCATCAGATCGGCTTCATGTCTCCTTTGCTAGTCAACCAGAAATTGATCAACGAAAGTTACAAGGAAACGTGCGAAAACATGTACGATTCGTTGACTAGGCAAAGTTACAAATCCTATATATTCATACCATACAACTTTGGGTAAGCCTTGATCGACTCAAACCTCTGTTATATTACTAAATAAATACTAAGTTGTCTAATACATTTATGTATATATCCTATCTATATCTGCAGTTATCATTGGATTTTACTCATACTTTCTGTAGAGACCGGCAATCTTATAGTCTTTGACTCAATGAGAAATCTAAAGTACGCAATCCAACATATCATAGACCCCTTGAACAGGTAAGTTCAGTTTGCACAATCAAATCTTTTTTCTGTTAATAACAATTCCTGAATATCAAACTTAACTTTGAGCGCAGGGTTTGGAAAAAATTTGTGAAAAATAACAAAGGACGTGGTCAATGGAGGCCCGAACTGAATGTTAACATGGATTATCCGGTATGTTCATTCATAAAGATTTGTCTAGTTAAGTATATAATCTCAAATTGTTCTAAATTGAGTAATTTATTTGTTTCTCCTTAAGTGTGCGAGACAACAACAAGGAACTGATTGGTGCGGGTACTACGTATGCGACTACTTGCACATCATGACTCCATGCGGGAAGGCTACTGATGAAGAAACGAGAGTACGTCCAAACCGTTCACTAGTATATTTTCATAATTGTACTAACGCACAGAATGTTAATGCTTTTTTCCTAAATGATAGATGTCTCAAATGGGGGATGAATGTTACTCTACTGATCGGATCAACGTCGTGTGCGAGCAGCTCGCCGGATTCATTTTGAACGAGATCTTGGATCCTAGAGGCGAGTTCTACCACGACGGTCACATCGATAGAGGATTTTCATCGACATCCTGAGGGGACTAGTAGTTGGACGGCTAACATG
This sequence comes from Panicum virgatum, assembly GCF_016808335.1. Taxonomy (NCBI): domain Eukaryota; kingdom Viridiplantae; phylum Streptophyta; class Magnoliopsida; order Poales; family Poaceae; genus Panicum; species Panicum virgatum. The sequence continues at coordinate 25,979,349 of NC_053143.1, read as the reverse complement.
ACTTGTACATTTGTAAATATTTTTAAACATTATACCTTGATGTTTGTAAATTTGTAAATATATTAGTTCATGTAATTAGCTTAATTATATGCTCGCATTTCACTTTTAGTTAGTTTCAAATATTCTCTGAAAACGAACACGAACAACCAATGAATGTAGAGTACTATAGAGCTTGAGTGCGTTTAGCAATTATAAAAGAATAAACAGTAATAAATATAACAAACAAAACTGGATTTGGGAAAAAAGGGAAAAGGTCATTGGTACCGGTTGGAAATACCAACCGGTACCAAAGGGGCTGCCACCTTACGTCAGTGTGGAAGCCTCTTTGGTACCGGCTGGTATTTCCAACTAGTACCAATGGAAGTCTAAGGCACCGGTTGAAAAACCCGCTGTCTTAAGTAGAGGCCAATGGTCGCGGTTGCGGGGCACCGGTTGGGAAACCGGTGCCTTTGGCCTTTCTCAGCCGGTGCCCAAGACCCGTTTTCTAGTAGTGGCTGCTGCTCAGCGGCTGCTAGGATTATTTGCTATATACTGTAATGTTCACATTACATTTGTTGCGCTTGTTATGTACTAACCAACGTCAAATAAAATGGAATAGAGGTAATACTCACTCTGTTTTTAAATATGTATGATATTTAGGTAGCGGTTACCCCTAGTAGTAAAATTACTAACCAAACTGATCGGAGTTTACTAAATTACCGTGTTAATGAAATCACGTTCCGTAAAAGGATGTTAGTAGTCAAACGTGGTAGTTATTATTAAAAATTTATTCAGTAATTAGTTAAATGTAACTACTTCTAGGTTGTAGAATAACACATGGGCATTACAAGATGCGTTTGAGACATTGTTCTTAATTTTACATGTGTGCATATTAGTTTGGGGTGGTTGATACAGCTGGACATGATTTGTGGCACAATACATTTTTTTTGTTTTGAATATTGATGAGGCTCTCATTGGGGTCTTTTTCTAGAGAAACTATATACAATTTGTCGTAAGCCTTCGTTTAGAAAATATACAATTATCTAAATGGCTCCACTTTCACTATAAAATAAAGTTAGTGCGGTTATCAAATTAAATTATCTATGGTTGGTACAATCTCAGCCCATTTTTAAAGGTGACGGGCTATGCTTCCAGGCACCATCACCTGGTGATTATTAAAGGTGATGGGGTTTGGTTGTTGTCCGTCATCTTGGAACTAGACCCCTGCAGGGTCATTTTTTCTTCCGGCTGCATCCTGGAGCACAACTAGGATTTGGCAGCCATCTTGATCTGGCAAACACACAGAATAGAGACCATATACTCTATGACATGTAATTTAAATCTCCATTCATATATCATAATCGTTACATCAGAAACAACTACCAAGTGTACATGACAAACTATTGTATCTTTTCATAACAAACTGTATAATAATCACATGAATCCAATAGTCCATGAAGGAACTCAGTTCAACAACAATAGTGGAAGTCACCTTTGTCGCTTATAACATCTACCAGCAAGAAGGAGGCAATCTTTTCTCTAATAGCAATGAGCTGCTTCTTCTCCAAGCTCTTGTCCTTGTCATCCTGCATGTCCTAGCAAAAAGTAGAGGGAGTCAAATGACCGCCCGCATTGTGTGTGTGCCTACACACACACACACACACACACACACACACACACACACACACACACACACTTGATTAAGACTTACTTTTGCTCCTTTAAATTTTTTGAAAGTTGCGGTAAGTCGGATCATGTGATATGCAACATAGAACCCGCATTTATTTCTAGATCCTTGTTGCTTGCACTACACAAGATGATATAGTGTTATGTGAAATATATGTGATGAAATCATGAAAAGAAACAATGCGAGTGGTCAGAGACATACCGAAAAATCGGTCACGTGTGTCAAGTTAGTTTTCAAAAGAGAAGGTGGTCAGCTCGAAAGGAGGAGAAACCACTGCATTAGGTGTTATGGATGTCGTTAGCTGCAAATTAGATATGTGATAGATTCCAAATGAGAACATTGCCAATGTGGTAACTCAGATATATACCTATCGATAACCACCTTGAGTTGGTGTACTCTCGCTGTCCCAAACTGCCGTCATCGTTGCGTGGTCTTTGAGAGTCCAAGTACCACACTATTTCCCACTTCGAACAGATGATGACTAGCAAGTAGTGGGAGCCTATGTGGTGCGTGCCAAGCACACAACCTGCTCCGGCAGCAGACTTCAAGACCTCCGATATGGTAGACTTTATGTGGTCCGGGTCTCGATCGATGACGGTGGCAGAGAACTGCTGGGGGTCAATGAATGCAACATTGAGCTGACGTTCCTTTGATTCTTTGTTCAATTGCTTACATACAAATATATTAGTGTTTAGGCAGCTAACATAGGTGGTTACAAAGTAATATAAGAATGACTGTGAACAATCATTTGTACTGTATATACTCACAGTGTCAAGCAACGGATGAGTGAGATGTCGAAGGCATCAAGGTTGAAGAGGTCGTAGAGATCAGACCACACAATGGAGAAATAACTAGGCCCACTATGCAAGTCCTGGGCCTTGAATTAACCCATGATTGACGGATTCTCTTTGTGTATGGCATGGGTAATGTGGTGGTTGTGGAGTCCCCTGGTATTCACTCCTGCACTGGCCAGCTCTTCCGTTGCCATCATTGGCTTGCCCATCACAGGCTTGGGGTGAGCAGAAGTCCATGCACTCTTTGCTGGTTCCTTGGGTGCCGCCTTACCCTTTGTTTCCATTGCTTTTTTTGCTGCTGCCGCATTATCCGCGAGTACTTCTCACAATGCGGATAAAGAGGTTTTTTTTAAATCTTCAACAAGTTGCTTGTATTTACACAGCTCAGCTTTCATCATCTCATCTTCTTCTCCCCTTACATCACGGATCATGTCTTCAACATTGTCAACCAACGCATCAAATTGGTCATCATTGCACTCCAAAATGCACTCCTCACTGATGTCATCATAAGCTTGACCATCATCACAATTGCCTTCTTCCCCATCCTGATCACCGTTGGGCCCTTCTTGATGATCGGCGACCCATTCCCCCCTTTCGTTAGGCCCTTCCTCTCCGTGCTTATTCCAATGTTGACGCTCACTAACGACCATTTCTAGGCATCAACTTGATCGGAAAATTATGAGAATTTGCATTTCTTACATGCATCTTTATTCAAATAAACCCCTAAACCATACTTCACCTTTAGAAAAATACAAGATGTGTTTTTGAGCTAATATGCATGTTGCAAGCACACTTTGGTCCAACATAAAATTACAAATAAAATCAGAGTGCAGATTCAGGCTCAAATGGACCAAGTGTAGCCCAAAGACCAGACCAAACTGGCTTAGGATAGGCTGTGGCTCAACTTTAAGACAAGAGGAGGCTCCGGACAACCCACCAGCCGAAGCTCGGGGCGGTTGGTGGCACTGGGCCGTCGGCCGACTGGCACATGGGAACCACCGCCTTCAGCCAGCTATGTGGCGTCGTCCCATTGGCCCCCTATGCCAGTTTGCCGAGGAAGAGTTGCAGAAACCCCGTGGTTTCCTACTATAAATACGAGGGGAGGGGTGTGAATGAAGACACACACACACACCCCACACCTTTCACTCACCTCAAGAGCTTTCTTGCTTAGTCTATTGGATTAGTGGACTTTAGGAGAAGTATAGGAGTCATCGAGTTCTCGGAGTTGCTCGGGAGTTCTGGTATGGGTTCATTTCTAGTTCTCGCTTGTAATTCTCGGTCGTTTGTAATCGAATCAGACTATGGTTACCGATATCTGCTTGAAATATGTTCTGAGTTATCAGATATATATTTCATGATCTGGTTGCGTTATCATTCGATGCTTGCATTGCATGATCGTCCTGTGCCTGAGATGGTTAACATATTGACTTTAGAACTCTGGCAACTGCTCCAGTATTCATATGTTTGCTCTAGTGTGATGTCTATCTATCCGAAGGGTGGGGGCTCCGTGCGGGATGCTAGAGTATCGCTTACTAATGTAGACATGGTGTCTAGACTAGCTAAGTGTTGCTGGATATCGCCCTTTCTCACGGATCGAGAGGTAGCCGGCAGGTGGTGACAGCCCTGTCCGAGCCCTAGTAATCCTCCACATTCGGATTGGGGGGTAGGAGGTACATAAAGCCGCACAAGTGATCGGGCTTCTCCCGTCAGCTATAGGAGCGATCTCCCTATTGTACTAGTTTAGTCTTGTGTCGATCTAACCATAAGGTAGCATAGATATAGCTAGCCTAGTACATCTGACTCGAGTTCTAACTTTGCCTTTCTCCCTGCCTATAGCATCTTTTATTCATTTATATCGGAGGGTAGTTTGTGTGTGTGTCACACTACCTCCTATCACGTTATGTATCTTACCCCTGTTTATGCAATTGAATATCCAATCTTGATCAGTTCTTTAACTAGCCTATGTACTTTCATTCGCCGCCTTGCCTGTGGAAATATCAATGACACTCCAGTATACTCCTGGGTAAAATGCTACAGCGGTATTCCATGCACTTGTGGATGCTGCTGCGGGTGGAGCCTTCTTCTCGCTTACCATTGAATGAGCTACAACATTAATTGAGAAGATGGTGTCCAACCAAGGTTGGAGCGATGATCGTCTCCAACCACGTCAGCGAGGCATGCACTCCGTCAAGGAGACCGACATGCTCGCTATGAAAATTGATCTCCTCCTCAAGAAGTTCGAGGATTATTCCCACGACAAGGCTCAGATGCAGACACTTCAAGCCTTAGAAGCTCGCATGACGTGCGAGGTCAGTGGGAATGTTGGACATTCGGGTGATAATTGCCCAGAAACCCAAGAAGAAGCCATGTATCTTCATGGCAACAACAATGGGTTTCATCCACAAGGAGGTCAAGGGTGGAATCAACCACACCCATATTATCAAGGAGGTCATGGGAATTCAAATTATTCAATTCCAACCAACCTACCTTGAGGGATCTTGTCTACCGCCAAGCGAAGTTTAATGAGTCCCTTCAGAAGAAGTTGGCCGCTAACGACAAATCTATGGAGATCATCCATGCCAAGATGGACGGCCTTTCCACTGCCATCAAGAACTAGCTTAGTTTCAACAAGATGATTGAGACCCAACTTACTCAAGTGGCTGCCGCCATGCCCCTGCTATGGAAGATGTTAAGGCAGTGACGACAAGAGGAGGCAAAACTACTCAAGACCCGCCTTATCCTAACCATGACAGCAGGAAGAAGGCAGGCCTGATGGCAGAAGAACCATCTCAGGAGGATGAATCCGAGAAGGTTCATTAAGGGAAAATGGCTCCACACGAATTCTATGATACCCAAGTATTGCCGTTTCCTGTGAGAGCAAAGAAATCAACGATAGATGAGCAGTTCAACCGCTTCTTGGAGATGATGCAGCAAGTAAATATCAATGTGCCTTTTATGGATGCTATGAAGGTCCCAACCTACGCTCGCTGCCTCAAGGACATAATCGACAACAAGCGGCCACTGCCAACCACTGAAGTAATCAAGCTCACTGAGGCATGTAGTGCAGCTATACTTCAGCAATTGCCCGAGAAGGAAAAGGATCCAGGGTGTCCCACTATCAGATGTTCAATAGGGGCACAGAGCTTCGACAAAGCCCTATGTGATCTGAGTGCCAGTGTCAGTGTGATGCCTAAGGCAGTCTTTGATCAGCTCAACTACTCAGTGTTGACTCCAACACCTATGCAGTTGCAGTTGGCCGACTCTTCGGTAGGACATTCAGAGGGGACTGCTGAGGATGTTCCAGTGAGGGTGCGGGACTATTTTGTCCCTGTCGACTTTGTGGTACTTGATATGGATAATCAGAAGGAAACCACCCTCATTCTAGGACGGCCATTCCTCAATACAACAGATGCACACATCGATGTTGGAGCCAGGGAAATCCTAATCCATATCAATGGTAAAGAGGAGAAATTTGACTTCTGGCCTAAAAAGGAGTAGTGATTAATGATCCGGGTCAAGTCTGGGCCAAATCCTAGGAAAATTAAAGAAGTCGAAGTTACACCTTCTCAAAAGGATAACCTTATGACCTTTATGAAGACGTTCATGAGGGATGACCAGACACAGTCAAAAAAGCCTAAGAATAAGGGTAATTCAAAGGTTGTCAAGACTGAGGATCCTACTCTTGCGCCACCTACCCCACCAAAGAAAATCAAGAAGGTATGGCGCAAGAAGAAGAAGATGTCATCGCCCGCTACTACTTCTCCAGGTACGGACGAAACGACCTCAACCTGATCAGGTATGGAGAAAAGGTCCTGCTTTTTGGACCCTAAACCAAGAGCTAGCTTTGGGGAGCTTCCCTCCCCTAAGTCAACTGTATCCCTTTATTTGCTTTCGAATAAATTTGATAAAAACTTAAAAAAAATAAATATTTACTGCTTTATTTCTCTTTCACCATGCGCGGTAAGAATGTTTTAACTTCTCTTGAAAGTTGAAGGGATGAGTTTTGCTTTGTTCTACCTTGCCTGATTTGTCTAGTTTATGGCTAGAAGAGATCTCTTAAGTTTAAGTTCGTTGGCTATGTTAAACTCGTTGCCATGAACTTGAAAGACCTGTGGGTTGCGCATGCAACCTTGTTCTAGTGAAGCTTGAAATCTGGAGTTTTTGTTTTCGAAAAGTTCAAAAAGGCAAGTTCCTCAGTGATAAGTAAAGTCCCACCAGAGCCATATGTCATACACCATGGAAAAACTTTATACATATGCTGCTTGTCATTCTGTTGAGTTTTGTCAAATTTTGTGACCCTAATGAGAACCTCTTCATGCTTTCTCGATCATGAGCACGTACACATACATCCATTTTGTGACATTCCTACACTGGCAATTAGCACCACCACCATCCACCAATAAATACTCCATATTTTGACAAACTCTCTCTTAGGACATCCCTAAAATAAAACATAGTGTTAGATATTGGTTGCGCCAAAAAGAGAAAAGATGGCATGCCAGAGAAGCATGGCCCAAAAAAAAGAGAGAAAGAAAAGTGGGTAACCATGTCTAAAAAAAATTTAGGATGATAGAAGAGAGAGTGAACCAACCTTTAAGGAGTAAGCCATACCACTATCCATTTACCCATCCATCCACACACTTGCACATTTTGATCGAGATTGCATGACTTGTTTCTCCATGGATCCCCTCTTTGACCTTACAATATATAGAATGCAAGTATGCCCTGTTCTTACCGTACCTTGAGTCCCACAAAGGCCATATCCATAGTAGGGAAGACTGAAGGCAGTTACTGCCCTGGTAAGGACAACAAAAGTTGAGTGCTTCGAGAGAATCATCTTGGGGAACTTAGCCATATTTTCGAAAATCTTCTACAAAAATATCTCCAGATGGATTGCAGATCTATGAACAAGTGAGTATTGCTCTACGAACCGTTCTAGCTCTCAATAGCCCAAGACAAGGAGATAGCTAAAAAGCCCCATGGATGAGTAAGGGACTAGAGCAAAGGTATGAGAGCAAACTCATTTAAACTTATAGATGAATATCTTTGCTATAGACTATGGCATGACAGACAGGTAAGAGTCAAAGTGATTTTCTAATCAACAACCTGATTTGTCCTACTTTGCTCCGGATGAGCAAAGGACAGCATAGGAGATCTTATTGACGCTCACTAACGACCATTTCTAGGCATCAATTTAATCAGAAAATCATGAGAGTTTGCATTTCTTACACGCATCTTTATTCAAATAAATCCCTAAACCACACTTCACCTATAGAAAAATGCAAGATGTGTTTTTGAGCTAATATGCAGGTTGCAAGCACACTTTGCCCGACATAAAATCATAGATAAAATTAGAGCGCTGATTCAGGCACAAATGGACTAAGTGCAGCTCAAAGACCAGACTAAACTGGCTTAGGACAGGCCGTAGTTTTTCGGCAGGGAGAAATTGGTCATACACTACCCCTGCCTTCTTTCAAACAAAATAAAAGAAGGCATAAAGTGATATTAGCCTGAAAGAGCGGTGACTATATCTTGAGTACAAAGTCTAGATTAATATTAGTACAAGTACAATATCCTTGTTCACATGCCATCCCCGGCAATGGCGCCAGAAATGCATGTTGGCATTTCTTAACGTCGCTACTAGGTTTTGTGTTCCTAGTAACGGTGCTAGAAATGCTTGTTGACATTTCTTAATGTAATCACTAGGAACGGGGGTGTTAAGCCTATACCTAGCGACTGCACCAAGAAACGCCACTCTCGCGGTACAGTCTATTGTTGCCGCCTACCAACGTCACCACTAAGCGAACAGCGATGACGCCCGCAGACACCAAGGGGGTGGCAGGTATTTCATGAACCACGAATAAATCCGCAAGCGCACGGAATACCGCTGCAGCATTTTACCCGGGAGTATACCGGGGTGTCATTTATATTTCCGCAGGGAAGGCGGCGAATGGAAGTACAAAGGCTAGTTAATGAACTAATCTAGATTGGATATTTAATTGCATAAATAAGAGTAAGATAGATAACATGGTAGGAGGTAATGTGACACACACAAACTACCCTTAGAGACAAATAAATAAAAGGTGCTATAGGCAGGCAGAAAGGTAGAAGTTAGAGTTCGAGTCAGATGTGCCAGGCTAGCTATATCTATATTATCTTATGGTTAGATCGTCAAAAGATTAAACTAGTACAACAGGGAGACCGCTCCTATAGCTGACGGGAGAAACCCCATTCACCTATGCGCCTTTATGTACCTCCAACCCCCCCAATCCGAATGTGGAGGATTACTAGGGCTCGAACAGGGCTGTCACCACCTGCTGGCTACCTCTCAAACCATGGGAAAGGGCGACATCCAGCAACACTTAACTAGTCTAGACACCACGTCTACATTAGTAAGCGATACTCTAGCATCCCGCGCGGAGCCCCCATCCTCTGGAAGGACATACATCACACTAGAGCAAACATACGAATACTGGAATAGTTGCCAGAGTTCTGAGGCCAATATGGTAACCATCGCAAGCACAGGGCGATCATGCAATGCAAGCATCGAATGATAATGCAACTAGATCATGAAGTATATATCCGATAACTCAGAATATACTTCAAGTAGATATCGGTAACCATAGTCTAATTCAATTACAAACGACTGAGAATTACAAGAGAGAACTAGACATGAACCCGTACCAGAACTCCCCAGCAACTTCGGGGACTCGATGACTCCTAGACATCTCCTAAACTCCACTAATCCTATAGGATAAGCAAGAGAGCTCTTGAGGTAAGTGAAAGGTGTGGTGTGTGTGTGTGTGTGTGTGTGTGTGTGCGTGCGCGTTCTATTCTCACCCCCTCCCCTCATATTTATAGCAGGGAGCCATGGGGAGTTTGTAGCTCTTTGTCGGCAAACCGACGTAGGGGACCAATGGAACGGCGCCACATAGCTGGCTAAAGGCAGTGGGGCCCACAGGCCGGTCGGCCTACCGGGCTGGTTGGCCGATGGCCCAGTGCCACCAACCACCCCCAGCTTTGGCTGGTGGGTTGTCCTGGGCCTCCTCTTGTCTTAAAGTTGAGGCATGGCCTGTCTTGACTGGTTTGAGTGTGGTTCTTGGGCTACACTTGGTCCGTTTGAGCCTGAATCTGTGCTTTGATTTTATCTGTGATTTTATGCCGGGCCAAAGTGTACTTGCAACCTGCTTATTTGCTCAAAACACAACTTGCATGTTTCTAGAGGTGAAGTGTGGTTTAGTGATTTATTTGAATAAAAATGCGTGTAAGAAATGCAAACTTTCATGATTTTCTGATCAAGTTGACGCCTAGAATTTGTCATTAGTGAGCATCAACAAGATCCCCCAAGCTGTCCTTTGCTCATCCCGAGCAAAGCAGGACAAATCAAGTTGTTGATCACAAAATCACTTTGACTCTTACCTACCTGTCATGTCATAGTTTATAGCAAGATGTTCATCTATAAGTTCAAATAGGTTGGCTCTCGTACCTTTGCTCTAGTCGCTTACTCATCCATGGGGCTTTTCAGCTATCTCCTTGTCTTGGGCTGTTGAGAGTTAGAACGGTTCATAGAGTAATACTTACTTGTTTATAGATCCGCAATCCATCTGGAGACATTTTTAAAAAACATTTTTGAAAACATGGCTAAGTTCCCCAAAATGATTCTCTCGAAGCACTCAACTTTTATTGTCCTCACCAGGGCAGTACTTGTCTTCGGTCTTCCCTACTATGGATAAGGCTTTTGTGGAGCTCAAGGTGATAGAACCCGCTAGGGTTTGTACCCGATCTTTCGGTGAGGGTAAATCTGGATAACTCGATTTGGAAAAGGGAGTAGATGTTGTTGGTCCGACTTCAACAATTGAGGGATGCTGCGCCTTAGTAACCGATACACCTCCTTCAATGGTTGCCACGAACCTGTGGTGCGCGATGCCCGGCCATGAGGGCACCTGTTCTGCAAGCAATCGAGAACTAGTAAGAACAAGTACACAGGAGCAGAAAACTCGAGATATGAATGAAAAACTGAATCTGGATTCTGGATTAAACGAGGTTGGGGTCTCGAATACAAGAAGATGGGTGGTTTCTACAACACACGCGCTTCCAGGAAGCTGCAAAGGCAAACTTACATCTAAACAAAAACCCACCCATCCATGGTGGCACCTGGGGGTATAAGTACATGGGAAGGCAACCAGGAGTCATCCCCTAACCCTAAGACGCGCCGCCAAGGGCTCCACTAGATACACGGCCCATTGGGCCCAAATAGGGTGGCGCAGCACCGTGGACTGAAAAATCCGGATACTCCGGGTATAGGGCTGGACACTCCGGGATAAGGTTCGGACATCCAATCCTCAGTCTGGATACTCCAGGTTCTGGCACGGAGACTCCGGATTTTCGCTGAAAGAAGCCTTGACTGTTGTCACAAGTTGGTGCTGTCCTGCTATTCGAATCCAGCCCACGCAAATCTGCTCCCCTTCTTATCCTCTCCATCATTCCTAAGAAAAACTAGAGTGCACGTGTTTTCATTGTCGAAATATAATGGACAAGTGCTTAAGTATGAACTTACTTGATGATTGAGTTGACGGACATGAACGTGAGTAATAGGACAGGTGGTGGGGATGTCGCAGCTGCCAGTGTAGGTGGTGGTGTGGATGTATCATTGGTGTTGATGTCCTCATCACAAAATAGGGTAAGAACAGGGCATACTTGCATTCCATATATTGTAAAGTCAAAGAGAGGATCCACGGAGAAACAAGTCATGCAATCTCGATCAAAAGGTGCAAGTGTGTAGATAAGTGGATGATGGTATGGCTTACTCCTTAAAACGTTGGTTCTCTCTCTCTTTTATCATCCCTGATATATATAAGTATATATATATACTTTCTCTCACTCTTTTTTTGGGTCATGCTTCTTTGGCATGCCATCTTTTCTCTTTTTAGGGCAACCATAATCTAACACTATATTTTATTTCAGGGACGTTCTAAGACAGAGTTTGCCAAAACATGGAGTATTTATTGGTGGATGGTAGCGGTGCTAATTTCCAGTGTAGGAATGTCGCAAAATAGATGTATGTGTACATGCTCATGATTGAGAAAGCATGAAGAGGTTCTCACTAGGGTCACAAAATTTGACAAAACTCAACAGAATGACAAGCAGCATATATATAAAGTTTTTTCACGGTGCCTGACATATGGCTCTGTTAGGACTTTGCTTATCACTAAGGAACTTGCCTTTTTGAACTTTTCGAAAACAAAAATTACAGATTTCAAGCTTCACTAGAACAAGGTTGCATAGCTTTATTTACCATATCTATACTGACAACAACTTAGACTCAGATCAAGCATGCGCAACCCACAGAACTTTCAGTTTCATGGCAAAGAGTTTAACATAGCCAATGAACTTAAACTTAAGAGAACTCTTTAGCCATAAACTAGACATAGCAGACAAGGCAGAATAAAGCAAAACTCATCCTTTTTACTTTCACGAGATGTTAAAACATTCTTACCGCGCATGATAAAATGGGAAATAAAGCAGTAAATATTTATTTTGTTTTAAACATTTTTTATCAAATTTATTCGAAAAGCAAATAAAGGGATACAGTTGACTTAGGGGAGAGAACCTCCCCCAAGCTAGCTCTTGGTTTAGGGTCCGAAAAGCAGGACCTTTCTCCATACCTGATCAGGTTGAGGTTGTTTCGTTTGTACCTAGAGAAGTAGTAGCAGGCGATGATGTCTTCTTCTTCTTGCGCCGCACCTTCTTGGTCTTCTTTGGTGGCGTAGGTGGCACAGGAGTAGGATCTTCGGTCTTGACGACTTTTGAATTACCCTTCTTCTTATACTTTTTTGACTTTGTCTGATCATCCTTTATGAATGTCTTCGTAAAGGTGATAAGGCTATCTTTCTGAGAAGGTGTAACTTCGACTTCTCTGATCCTCTGAGGATTTGGCCCAAATTTGACCCGGATCATTAAGCGCTGCTCCTTTTTAGGCAGAAAGTCAGATTTCTCCTCTTTACCATTGATATGGAGTCGAATTTCTCCGGCCCCAACATCGATGTGAGCATCTTCTATATTGAGGAATGGCCATCCTAAGATGAGGGTGGTTACCTTCTGATTATCAATGTCGAGTACCACAAAGTTAACGGGGATGAAGCAGTCTCGCACCCTTACTGGAACATCCTCAGCTATCCCTTCTGGTTGCTGTACCGAGGAGTCGGCCAACTGCAACTGCATAGGTGTTGGAGTCAACACTGAGTAGTTGAGCTGATCAAAGACTGCCTTAGGAATCACACTGACGTTGGCACCCAGATCACATAGGGCTTTGTCGAAGCTCTTTGCCCCTATCGAACATCTGATAGTGGGTCAGCCTGGATCCTTCTTTTCTCGAGCAGTTGATGAAATATAGCTGCACTGCATGCCTCAGTGAGCTTGATTACTTCAGTGGTCAGCAGTGGCCGCTTGATGTTGAGTATGTCCTTGAGGTAGTGAGCGTAGGTTGGGACCTTCATCGCATCCATCAAAGGCACATTGATGTTCACTTTGCTGGATCATTTCCATGAAGCGGTTGAACTGCTCCTCTGTCGTTGGTTTCTTAGCCCTCATAGGGAATGACAGTACATGGGTATCATAGAATTCGTGTGCAGCCATTTTCCCTTCATGAACCTTCTCGGTTTCATCCTCTTGAGATGGTTCTTCTGCCATCGGGCTTGCCTTCTTCCTGCTATCATGGTTAGGATAAGGTTAGTTGAGTCTCAATCATTTTATTAAAACTTAGCTGGTTCTTGATGGCAGTGGAGAAGCCGTCCGTCTTGGCATGGATGGTTTCCATGGATTTGTCATTAGCGGCCAACTTCTTTTAAAGAGACTCATTGATCTTCGTTTGGCCGTAGACAATATCCCTCAAGGTAGGCTGGTTAGGATTGAAAGAATTTAAATTCTTGTTACCTCCTTGATAGTGTGGGCGTGGTTGATTCCACCCCTGACCTCCTTGTGGATGAAACCTGTTGTTGTTGCCATTAAGATACATGGCTTCTTCTTGGGTTTCTGGGCAATTATCGCCCGAATGTCCATCATTCCCGCAGACCTCGCACGTCATGCGAGCTTCTAAGGCTTGAAGTATCTGCATTTGAGCCTTATCTTGGGAATAACCCTCGAACTTCTTGAGGAGGAGATGAATTTTTATAGCGAGCATGTCGGCCTCCTTGATGGAGTGATGCCTCGCTGACGTGGTTGGAGACGATCATCGCTCCAACCTTGGTTGGACACCATCTTCTCGATTAATGCTGTAGCTCGTTCAATAGTCAGCAAGAAGAAAGCTCCACCCGTAGTGGCATCCACATGATCACGGGAAGATTGCGTCTACGCGTTGTAGAAGTTCTGGAGAATGAGCCAATTGTCCATCCCATGGTGTGGACACGCAAGGATGTACTCCTGAAGTCTCTCCCAAGCTTCAGGAATTGACTCATTTGATGCCTACTGGAAACTCAAAATTCTTCCACGAAGAGCATTGGTCTTGCCCGTCGGAAAAAACTTTACGAGGAATGCATTGGCACATTTGTCCCAGGTGTCCACAACGTTCTTTTTAGCATAGAACCACTGCTTCTCCCTCCCCTGAAGAGCGAATAGAAATAGACGGAGCCGGATCGCATCCTGAGATACTCCCTTGATAATAAAAGTACTGCAGATCACCAAGAACTGCTGGAGATGAGCACTGACATCCTCATTGGCCTTGCCACATAAAGGGCTGGCCTGCACCATCATGATAAGACCCGTATTGATCTCGAAATTCTCTCCCCCAGTGTTAACATCAGGTCCAGTGGGAACCTGGTTAGCAGAAGAAGCGGAGTAATCACGGAGTGTCTTCTGGGCCATAGCTTGAGAAGCTGACGGTGCTTGAATGATTGGTTTGACTGCCGAGAGTGAGATCTAAGGAGGTACGACACGAGGACGAACTCTTCTCAAAAGTGACTCTGGATTAGGCATGAAATTTTGCGGCAAGTCGAAACTGGTCATACACTACCATGTTTTCATATCAACAAAAGACAGAAAACAAAGCCAAGTTAACCGGTTTAGCAAGCGAATACCAATTTCGATTTTGTTCATAATTTTTGCCTATGTAACTTCAATCTATGCCTTTCCCGGCAACGGCGCCAAAAATGCTTGTTGACACCTACCAACATCACCACTGAGTGAACAGCGATGATGCCCGCAGACGCCAAGGGGGTGGCAGGTACTTTATGAACCACGAATAAATCTGCAAGCGCACGGAATACCACTGCAGCATTTTACCCGGGAGTATACCTGGGTGTCATTTATGTTTTCGTAGGGAATGCAGCGAATGGAAGTATATAGGCTAGTTAATGAACTGATTTAGATTGGATATTCAATTGCATAAATAGAGGTAAGATAGATAACATGGTAGGAGGTAGTCTGACACACACACAAACTACCCTCAAAGATAAATAAATAAAAGGTGATATAGGCAGGGAGAAAGGTAGAAGTTAGAGGTCGAGGTAGAAGTTAGAGCTCGAGTCAGATGTGTTAGGCTAGCTAAATCTATGCTATCTTATGGTTAGATCGACAAAAGATTAAACTAGTACAACAGGGAGACCGCTCCTATTGCTGACGGG
Source organism: Panicum virgatum (assembly GCF_016808335.1). Lineage (NCBI taxonomy): Eukaryota > Viridiplantae > Streptophyta > Magnoliopsida > Poales > Poaceae > Panicum > Panicum virgatum. The sequence continues at coordinate 25,964,272 of NC_053143.1, read as the reverse complement.
AGAAACCTCGTTCACCTATGCGGCTTTATGTACCTCCTACCCCACAATCCAAACGTGGAGGATTACTAGGGCTCGAACAGGGTTGTCACCACCTGCTTGCTACCTCTCAATCTGTGGGGAAGGGTGACATCCAGCAACACTTAACTAGTCTAGACACCACGTCTACATTAGTAAGCAATACTCTAGCATCCCGTGCGGAGCTCCCACCCTCCGGATGGACAGACATCACACTAGAGCAAATATATGAATACTGGAATAGTTGCCAGAGTTCTGAGGCCAATATGTTAACCATCTCAAGAACATGGCGATCATGCAATGCAAGCATCGAATGATAACGCAACCAGATCACGAAGTATATATCCGATAACTTAGAACATACCTCAAGCAGATATCAGTAACTATAGTCTAATTCGATTACAAACGACCGAGAATTACAAGAGAGAACTAGAGATGAACCCATACCAGAACTCCCAAGCAACTCCGGGGACTCAATGACTCCTAGACTTCTTCTAAACTCCACTAATCCTATAGGCTTAGCAATAGAGCTCTTGAGGTAAGTGAAACGTGAGGGGTGTGTGTGTGTGTTCTATTCTCACGCCCTCCCCTCATATTTACAGCAGGGAGCCACGGGGTGTTTGTAGGTCTTCCTCGGCAAACCGACATAGGGGACCAATGGGACAGCGCCACGTAGCTGGCTAAAGGTGGTGGGGCCCACGGGCCGGTCGGCCGATGGCCCAGTGCCGCCAACCGCCCCCAGCTTCTGCTGGTGGGTTGTCCTAGGCGTCCTCTTGTCTTAAAGTTGAGGCACGACCTGTCTTGAGTGGTCTGAACGTGGTTCTTGGGCTACACTTGGTCCGTTTGAGCCTGAATCTGCGCTCTGATTTTATCCGTGATTTTATGTCAAGTAAAAGTGTGCTTGAAACCTGCATATTAGCTCAAAAACACAACTGGCATGTTTCTAGAGGTGAAGTGTGGTTTAGGGATTTATTTGAATAAAGATGCGTGTAAGAAATGCAAACTCTCAAGATTTTCTGATCAAGTTGACGCCTAGAATTAATCGCTAGTGAGTGTCAACAAGATCCCCCAAGCTGTCTTTTGCTCATCCCGAGCAAAGCAGGATTCATCAGAAACATGCAACGTGGTGTATTGCGCAAGCAAAGGAGCCCCGGAATCATCAGAAAAGCAAACACGTCATGCGGCGATTCCACCTCATTCGAGAGTTCGTCGAACAGGGCGAGATCATGATATGCAAAATACACACGGATTTGAATGTTTCAGATCCGTCGACAAAACCTCTTCCGTAGCCCAAGCATGAAGCGTACAAAAGAACAATGGGTATTAGATACATTCTAGATTGACTCTAGTGCATGTGGAAGATTCTTGGAAATATGCCCTAGAGTCAATCTTACAGATGATCATATTTTCATGTATTTATGATTAATAAATTGTTCTTTTAATATCCTTGAAAGGCAACTTGTATTGTTTAAGCAATTATGTGAATTGTTTGTGAAACACTTTACTTGTATGGTTATTCTAAAGATGTTCCTAGTCGGAGTTCATAAAAAGAACATGCATGAATATTAGACTACCACATGTATTAGTTGATAACTATGTTTCACAAGTCATGGACATGGAGATATCAAACCAATAATGTGGGCTCATGTAGGACGTGAGACTGAACAGACCCGACATGAGAGATGGTGATTTCTCATTACACAATATGTGTGACGTGTCTTTAGACCTGAGATTGTCGCATGTACTCAAGATGTGAACCGGCTTTCTTAGGAGCTATAAAATGCTACTCCGTAACTAGGTAGTTATAAAGGTGGCTTTTGGGTTTGTCAAGAAGCATGTTGTGAGACATGATCAGTCAAGATGGAATTTGCGCCTCTCTATTTGAGAGAGATATCTCTGGGCCCCTTGAGTAACTCAGATCAAAAGAGCATGGCCATGGAAGGGTTAAGTGTTAACCAAGGATCTAAATCACGGCATTGAGAAAGAGAGGTCAGCTTGGAGCTGGACCAAATATCGTGTGGCAAAAGGAACGGAAACTCCAGATAGTCCGACCAAAGGTTCGGATACTCCGGACAAGGGTTCGGACATCCGTTCCAGAACCTTGGATACTCCGGGTGTAAGTCCGGATACTCCGGGCTTGGGTTCGGACGTCCGATCAGGTGTCCTGGATACTCCAGTTATAGGCCCGAAGACTACGAGAAGTTCACATATTGTGATGGCTCGTCTGATTTGATCCTTGCGTGCGTTTAGGAGTTGGCATGTCTTGCTAGAGGCCACTATTAACTATTGGATAGAGTAAGAATACTCGGGCCATGACTATTCACACGTGAGCCCATAGGGTCACACACTTAAAGGGATGGAAGCCCAACGAGGAAGAGATCCGAGTTGGATTTGGGCTTAGGGCTTGGAAGCCCAACTGGGGCGCTATCAGGGCTATATATACAAGGGTGAGGCACGTGGAACATGACCAGATTTTTCTCCTCGCGCCCACGCCTGTTTGTCTGCTTGTGCGCCCTAGCCCTAGGTTGCTCTTGCGGACCTAGCAGTCCGGAGTGCAACGCTTCCTCCGCCATACGTGTGGATACCTTGGAGGTGCTACATCTGCTGCACAAGGATGAGCCGCACATGAGGAGGTTCTCGCAACTGCACTGCTGACTTCCATCTGCACGACATCGATGCGTTACAAAAGTTCCGCACCTATGCGTCTAGTGGTAAACTCGTGACCTATAACAGCAGTAGTTCCTGTTTTGTGGGGGTAAAAATTTTTGTTTTTAGCCGCCCATATCCCTACAAAGCCAGCTGGAGCTTAGGCTAGATTAGAGGTCCTAGTGCTTCTATCCGAAGTAGAGGTTATGTTAGAGCATGGTTAGGACTGCAAGTGCCAGAAAAATGGGATAATAGGGAGAAGGTCCCACACTGGAGTACATCTAGTCCCGTTACCTCTTTGCATGAACTCCTACACCGTACCCAAACGTTGGGGAGTGCACTAATCGCAACACAGCTGTTACGACAGACGGACAAGGCTGTCACCACCTGCCGTCTACCCTAGTCACACCGTGGAGGACGTTCATATCCGAAGGATTCCGCATACCCGAGCACCACGCCTGTGTATGAGGTCACTACCCTAGAGTCTCCGGGTCTCCCACCCTTCGGATGGACAAGTAAAATGCTAGAGCAAGCCCAAAAGCACAACGAACCCGAACCATATCCGTAGCACAACTCATGAACAAACAGAGCATGGATTGATAAACAACCAAAATAGTAAAGCAACCATGGCACAACTCTATATTATGAATAGAAAGCTGACAATTAGAATAAAAAGCCATACTAGGAGCCAAGGATTGCTCAACGACCCCAAGGATGACTTGATTCGCTAAGGAAGAACAAGCCTAGCTCCACTACCTAAGCAAGAGAGCAAGAGAGAGCCTCCTTGGAGAGAACGTGAAGTGGTGTGTGTAATGTGTGTTGTGTGTCTTAAGGGGGTTGGAGGAGAGGCTTATTTATAGCTCTAGAGGTCGGTTCCCACCAAATACATATATGGAAGGTGATCAGGAGACTTGGCGGCGACTTTTCCTTGAAGTGCAACTGGACGGGTGGCCATCCAGGTTCAGCCGACCCAGGGGTTTGGCCGAACCCCTGGTGGCGCGGCTCGTCCTCATCCTCTTTTGGCAGGCCAACAGGTGGGCCCTAAACTCTTTCCTTGTGTGCATATTGCGTGGCGCCCCCATTTGCTCGCCAGGTGGGTCTCTCTTGTAAGTGTGTGATGCCGGAAGTGATTCTTTGCGTAGTTGTGTGGCGTCTGCTGCATGTTTTCGTCTTATTCCGCACTTGCTCATGTGAAAAGTATAATTCTCGAAAACAACTATGGAGCAAGGTTAGTGATACAAATATACGAGTAAGGTGTATAATTTTCTTTTATTATTGAGTCTAGTTGACGGTCAAATTTAGCACTTATGGACCGTCAACAACTTGCCGGGCATACCAAGAAAGGTCACCGAGCACGCACTCAACATCAAGCTAGGGTCACGCCCTGTCGAGCAACGGCTGCTCCGCTTTGATGATGTCTTTGCCGATGCTCGGAACATCAAATAGCTATGTCGCTTTTACCTCTAGAATAAACAGTTGTACAAATTTATCTCGGCTATTGTGTGTTTTTTTATCTCGAGAAGTTTATTTTCTGCTCTGAGCACGTCTTCGCTCCTAAAGTGACACTCGACCCCCGCCATGGCTCGGGTCGAGTCTCACTCGGGGCCTATTAACATGGTATGCCCCTGCCTCTATAAACAAAACCCTTTTTCATTTTGCAATCGCCTCTGTTGCGAATGGGTCGGGTGAGCTGAGGCTGTTGATCAAAGCGAACTACCGGGGCCACGGGTCGGACTGCGGGCAACCAATGCCAGGACGGTCGCAGTGCCCGCTCAACCACGCCCTCGGAACACCACTTTAGTTCGCGGCTTTCGCAGACCACCCCGAGCAATGAGGAGGGGTCAAAATCGACATTCTTTCTTCAAAACAAGTTCACAGACTTCAACGACGAGTTATTTACAACCTTACATAACAAAAGTTTTTTCATGCCAAGAGTGCCCGACGACTAAAACTCCTACTGATCCTCGGCAATTTCCCCTTCCATCTGGTCAGATAGGGCCCGGATGAAAGGAGCGACCTCCTCCTCGATCGCATCCAGCTTGGCGTCAGTATAACCGGATGGGAACCCCTGGCTCAGCTCCCTCAGGTCAATGTTGGCATAGTGGCTGCGCACGATGGCGAACGAACGTTGCACCCCGAGGCGCAACGACTCCTTCACCACCTCGCGCGCTCCGTCCACTACTATGATGAGCTGACCCACGAGCTGATTCGTATCGGTAGAGGGAGTGGTCCTGAAGTCATCTAACACCAGGTGCGCCGCGAGCCTCAGGTTGTCAAGGCCGAGGAGCTCATGTGCCAACGCCTCCTTGGTTTATTCAAGCACCGATCCCAGGCTCTACAGCCTGCTGGCGTCCTCCAAGTGCTGGGTGTTGGTAGCTGGGAAATGAAATGAAACGTCAGGGTCGATCCCCCGGGACTCAAACCGGGAATAGTCGGAGAGAAGCACCTACCAGCCAGCTCATCCCGCAGCGTCCCCACGTTGGCGTTCAGATTGGCGATGGCGGCGCGGCCATTTGTAACATCAACAGACAAGGAAGCGGTCGTCGCTTGCGCCTCCTCCTTCAAGCTCTCGGCCCGGGTCAGCTCCTCGCGAAGAGTAGCTACTTGATCATGGGAGCCTGCAAAAAGAAAGAACGAGGAGGTGGAAGTCGGCATTGTCGTCCTCCGATTCCTCCCAAACGAGAAAACAGAGAAAAAATCCATACCTTGGAGATCCTCAAGCACGACCCGCGCTTGCTCCGTCACGGTGTCGCGTTCCTGGGTGGCTGCTTGAATGCCGCCGCACAGCTCATCGCGCTCCTAGATAACCACCTTGAGGTTGCCGTGCAGTTCACATGTTCCTGGGTGGCCGCTTGCAGACTGCTGCGCGACTCGTCCCGCTCCTTCCGAAGTCGCTCGAGTTTTGCGGCATTGAATGCCGTCCGAGCGCGAGCTTTTTCCAGCGCTCAGCGCGTGGCGGTGAGGTCCTCAGCCATCTCAATGCGCTCTGTATTTTTTGGCACATGTGAATCTGTTGGGCAAGTGGCGATGGAGAATGGGCTGACGCAGGATTGAAGAAGAAGAAAGAGCATATCGGGTCTTTTGGGCCAGGAGGAGGCCTTGCAGCGAATGGAGCTATGGAAAGAGCTAGCGAATGGAGCTGGCAAGTTATCTTTTAGATTTAGATTTGTTTAAGTTAGGCAAGTTTGTTTCATGTGTTGCAAGTTGTAATCTCGCCGTATCAGCAAGTGAGGTTAGGGTTAGGCTATAAATAGCTGACATCTGTCATTTGTAAACTTTGATCAACCACATCCAAACAAAACATTTACATTCAATACATCTACTTTCCGCTCATCGGCTTCGCCCTAGTTGCAGTGACTTTTTCTCTTTACGAGTTCTTCTCAGTAGGTATGTTCCATTGCTTGTTGAAAAGTTCTGAGTAGAGTTGTATAGATGGGTTCAGGTTGCCGGCGCATCGCTTCTTCCTTCGTCTATGGCACTCACAGTTATCGAGCATGTTAGATCCATTCGATGGGGTCTAACTGTTCACCAGTTATCGAGCTAGATCCGTTCTGCGGTGTCTGGTTTGCTCACCAGTTATCAGTAAAAGTTGGCGATCTGTTAGATTAATTTGATCCGATTAGTCTAGCTTGTTGTTGCTTTTACCACCAAGTTATTGATGTATGCTTAGATCTTGCTAGGTTATTTTTAATATAGTTTGTTTTAAGTTTACATCATATTTATCCAGCCTAGATCTATTCTCTATCGGCTATCATCGTGTCGGATTTGACCATTGCCAATCGTTATGGGATCTAGGTGTTGCATGCATGCTGCGTCGCTATGAGCGTGGCCTGAAACCCCGCAAATCGACTGTACGATGGCCGATCCATGCGTGCCTATCGTTATCGGCTGGGTTTAATGTCTACCTTTCTTGTCGATTGTAGGACAAATTGACTGGCATGCCTAGCGCACCGTATGCGCGCTGCTTGGGTTCAGTACGTCGGAGCAAAGCAGATCTCCCCGGCCCTAGCCTACGTGGAGTGTGAGAGTCCCCCATACGGTGGGATTTTCACGTCAACATGCTCCTCCTCCTCGGCTTGGCGGTCTCGATGCCGCCTCTATAAGGCCTGAAGGAAGAAGGATGAGGGGGTCAAAGGTGTTCCATGGTGGAGCAGACGATAATCAAAGCCACGGGTGAACGGCGTACCTCAACTGATGGGATGGCAGCGTCGCACAACACCCTCAATATGGAGGTCATGGTGTCTCGGAGGCATCACAGTTCATCACCTTCTGCGCGTCGGATAACGCCATGGTGGGTTCGGGTCAGGTTCCGCTGCCCTAGTACAGGGACAAGCCCCAGCCATCAAGAGCAAGGGTTGGGGGAGGATCGCGGTGGCGGACAGAGCTGGGCACGAGCCCAGCACCCAGCACGGATGGCACGACATGCACGGTCACCAGCGTTTGGGTGGAGGGTGACTCATCTACCCTCATTTCCCCCACTTGTGCTTCCACCATCACGGCTGGCACCGCTCCGACAGCCACCGACGTCTCGACGCATAAAGGGGGCGTCTTCTCCACCTCGGCACCAATGTCCCCGATCGCCGAATCCGCCGCGTCAAACGGCACGACCTCCACCCGCTCAACATCGTGACCCATCGCGGGGACGACGGGGGAGTCGGGCAGGATGATGTGGGGAATCTCCTCGGGGGTGTGGTAGAACCACTTTGAATTACACTAGTTCGAGTGCATTGAACCTCTCAACACACCTTTACCAGCATAATCCTTGGTATGTCGGGTAAATCCCGATGAAACCATTGAATATCTGATCGAAACCACAAGTATACATCCCATACGAAGGCGAGTTGGAGATACAACAATTCACAATATTTCATGTCACATAGATAAGGAGTATAATTTACATCAGCGTTTGGGAGCTAGTAAGCTGAAGCTCTAGCTTTTACAAGTTTTATTCCAAAAGAAACTATAGAAGTTTCATAGAAACAGAGTACACGAGAGAAGTTCTGCAGCGGAAAGTAAAACACGACTATATACAACCGTCGTAGAGTAGTTGTCGTGATAAGCCCGAACATGACATTATTTAGTTGAGTCGTTACTGGTTGGAGACAGTTCCCATTCCATGGACCAACCAGTAGGTAACACACTAGGCCAAGTTAAGCTATTGTTTGGGTCTTCCATAATCATCCCTGAAAATAAGGTCACAAGCAAGTCTGAGTATGCTAATACTCAGCAAGACTGACCCGTCTAAGGGTATATTATAGCCCTTTAACTAGACATGCAAAGCTTTTGGAGGCTCTGGGGTTTCTTTTGCTGAAAAGCAACAAAGACTATATCCTTACATTCAAATTTTAGCTTTCAAATTCTAGTTGAATTAACCAGTCTAGGTAAGCACCTATCTACACAAACATGATAAAAGGTATTTGCAGACAACAAGATTAAGTATCAACAATGTTCCACTTCTTACTCTATATGGCAAAGGGATCAAGCAGTCTCAATTTCCGTGAGAAACGGACGATTCTGAATCAAATTTCCAACCTTGCAAAGGTAAACCTAACACACACGCTTGGAGCACTGACGAGTCACTCCAAAGCAACTGTTTACTTCTCATTCTGGTTCATGGATCAGGGCCACTCTCTCCGACTACAGAGAACCGCTCTTCTCTGCACCGTGGATGTTGCGCAACATAATATAACTTTCAACATAAAATAACTTCCTATCTCTACGAGAGAGTGGCGGTGTATGTCCATTTGCCGGGACGATCAGCTACTAGGCTAGCCGCGTACCATATTTATGGCATGTGGCTAGTGCTTTCAAACGCTTAACCACCGCTACCACACACTGCGACCTTATCAAAATTATCAACATAGACGGACTTCAACAAATCCGTCCATGATCCTTATAGTGATTGCAAGAATGTAAACAATCAACTCCTATAAAACCCGCGAGTGACAGGCAATCACTCGACTTTTACCGGACCTATTAGCAAAGCATCTATTCGGACTCAAATCTAGTGTTCAATCAGTAGGTACTTAAGATTATACAACTAGGGTTTTCAATCAACTCCAATAACTTAAATGCACAAGTTAATAATAACGATAAGTTGCATAATTTGAAATAATAGGATTATGCTCTGGAGCTTGCCTTCAGTGGTGTCAGATGAGTCAGTAAACTTTGGCTCCTCCGAATCAGGGTTCAGAACTTCAGTTAATTTAGTAGAGTTGACCTGGGCTTCAGAAGAAAAATCCCCGTCTGGTTCCTGGATGAGCTCGTAGGTTCCATTGGCTAACGGGGTGACTTCTATATGAAATGCAAAAGTTGAAATTATAGTGAGGTGCTTGAGTATAGCTTTCCTTCACTATAAAGTTGAAATCCAATAAAGTAAATATTAAGACAATTCTTAATTACTTTACTTTACTGGGCAATTGTTTATAGAGTAAAAGTAATTATGGTGAAACTCCATAAAATAACATGAAAAAGGTTTTTAAAACAATCCATGAAGAGGATTTCTTTTAAATCTTTAAAGATACAAATTAAATACAGGAATAAATTTTGAAAATAGAAGTTATAGATTACTAAAGGGTGTAGAAATTTTTTATAGAGCTTGACATACGCAAAGGAGCATAAAGTCAAGAGCTCACAAGCAAAATACTTTTGAAACATTAAATACTCTTAAAAAGAGCTATTAGTTAATCCTATTTTTAGAATTTGATACATAAAGTTTCAGCAAAACTTCACAACATCAAACTTGTAGATATATTTACAAGAAACAAAACAAAATTAATTTGGTATTTTTCTGATTTTTCTATAATTTCCTAGAATTTTTCAAAGTTCACTGGAAAAGAAAAAGAAAAGGATTGAACTTTTGCAGAAAGGACCCTGGAAGAAATTTGATTAAAGCAATCAGATCCTTGGCCGGAGTCAGAGGTGGGGAGAGGTTTGATCGGCTGATTCCAGTGAGTCTGCTCGCCGGCGGCGAGGGGGAGATGGCCAGGGAGAAAGAGTGGACTGAGGCGAACCTAGTGGTACGTTCGGACTCGAGGAAAGGTGGCCGGAGATGGGTGCGCAACGGCGAGCAGTGGACGGCGACGGTGGTGGTCGACGGCGTTGGTGCTTCAGTCGAAATCCGGTGATTCCGAGTGGTGGGGTAGCTTCGAGGCGAGGTGGGGTTGCGATTTGGCGGTTCAACGGAGGGCAATGAGTACCGGAGGGGGTGGCGTGGCAGTGAACAGGCTCGTCGGAGGTGATGGAGAGGAGGCGGTCATGGTGTGCTGTAGATAAGGCCCAGTCGTGGCTTTATATAGGTGGGAGAGGAAGAGGAGGAGGAGATGGGCTCGCCAGAGGCCTTGGGCGGAATCCGGCGATAGGGACGCGGAATCCGCGGCGGCCGGCGGCAGTGGAAGGTCCTGTGCGGCGTGGCGTTGAAGAGGAGCACCAGCCAAGGCGGTGGAGTAGGGGTAGAGACTTGGGGCGACGCGTGGAGGCGGCAAGACAGTGCCTCGAGGCGGCACGGGGCTAAACAACGGCGAGATTCAGCGGCGGCGGCGATGCAGAGGCGCCGGGGAGTCTGGAGGTTACTAGCATATTTGCAAAAAGGCCCTTTTACAAAGTTGAATTTGGTCCCTAAAACAAATTTTTTTGCAAAAAGGGGCTAGTAATTTCTCATAGATACCCCTAACTTTGCATTGAAAATTTTTAACTACCAAATAAAGTCAAACACACAAAATGCACACATAACCTTATGTTGTAATAGCTAGACACCTGAAGTGTCAAAGGGGGGATCAGACACGATAACCTCCGGGGTTGGCGCCCGAGGTGACTCCTGCAGAGTCATCTCAGCGGGAGCCCCAATGCGCTGGGTCCCTGACCCCCCGGGCGCAGAGTGGGTCGGTAGCATGCCGGCCGAAGGGGCATCCCCCGCAGCCGCTTGCTGCCTAGTGAGGGCCTTCTTGGGCACCAGCAGCAATGAGCTGGAGGCGCCAGTGTCCCTGCAACAGGTGAAAGAAGCTGATGAACTGAAATGGGAAAAGAGGCGGGATGGAATCTCGAAAAAGGACATATGCAGGACACTTACCGATATGAGGTCGACCTCGGCCGCTTCAAGGTTCATCTACCCGACACCGACCCGGACACCTCGGGGCGCTTCCCCAGAATGCTCATAGCCGATTGCGGAGCGACCGCCACACCGGCCCAACCTGATCCTTCATCACGTGTCGGGGAGGGGGCGGGACTCGGTGTCCTCGACGTGGGTGACTGCGAGCTGGCCGCCCCAGCCGTCTGGCTGGAGCTCCCCTCCCATGCCTGAGGGACGGAGGGGTCGGGCATCCCCACCACTTGTAGGGACAATGGTCTGCCCTCGTCCTCATCCTCCTGCATCAGGGCCGCCCATGTGTCTTCGCCAAGGACATTGTTGACATTGCCATCATCGTCGTCGCATCGCTCACGATCTCATATTTGCTGGGCACCTCCTCGCTAGCACTCCAGCAACTCGTGTGGTCCTACCTGGCGTTCTCCCGCTTGATGTGCTTCTTCTTCTTCTCATCCTTCTTCTTTTTCTTCGCCTCAGCGGCGAGATGGTTCGCCTCCCGTGTAACCGCGTCCCCCGATAGTGGAGCGCCAGACCTGTGGTAGGGCCAAAACTCAGCCTACGGGGAAACACGAGAAACCAGTGTCACGGCGACAGGGGAAAGACAGGGGAAGAAGAAGGCAGGGTCGGGACAAGGCAGATACTAACCACTCCGACGAACCCATCCTACGGATGCATCACCGGGTGATTGGGGATCGGTAACTCCAGGTGCGAGGGCTCGAACGCCTCCCGGATCCGCTATGCAATCTCCATATCATGGATGGCCTTGGTCGACATCACACTTTCAAGGAACATGACGTCAGAGCCCATCTGGTACAAGGACAGGGTCCATGCCATTATAGGTGCAACCCTCCTCACGTGGTAGGCTCCGATGACCCTGACGCCGTGGAGGCCATGCGCCTTCACGCCGGATGGCTGCCAGTAGGCCGACAAGCTTGTCCTTCTCCTTCTGCACTGGGCCATCCCGCCACATGCGCGGAGTCCCCGGCACGAGTTGGCCGGTGAAGACCGGGAGACGGGCGTGGTCATAGTTTCGGACGTATAACTAGGTGTGATGCTACCCCATGTTTCTTGAGGTGGATGTCCATGTACTAGTGGAGTCAGGACTGGTGGAGCTGAATGCCGGCGCAGCTGATGGGGGAATCACCCAAATGCCCTCCACCTTCTGCTTCTGGAGCTGGACGAAGAAGTACTTCCAGAGCTTGAAATGGGCAGGAATCCCAAGGTAGCCCTCACAAAACGCGATAAATCTCATTCGGATTCAGATGCTGCAGCTCGATCAGGTAGTGGTGGAGCACCCATGGAAGAACTTGTGACTTGGCGTTGCAAAGCCGCGCTCGTGGAAGTGGGCAAACGAGATGACGTAGCCGTCCGTCGGTGCCGGAACCCTCGCGCTGAGGGGCACGATCCACTCCACCGCGTCGGTAAGAGGACACAAAAGCCCCTTCGCTACGAGTCCATCCAGGCGCGTATGGGTCGCGTCGGTGGGCAACCACAACACCATGGTCAGAAGAAAGTAGGAGGTGGAGCTAACGCGCATGGAAGACTCGGCGGCGACGGAACGGGCTACGACGGAGGAAGCGGCGAGGCGGGCAAGGTGAGCGCTTCTGTTGCATTGCCAATTGCTAGCGCGAGCAGGGGTGGCACAATGGTCTCTGTCCGATATAAAAGAGGGGAGAAGTGAGGAAGACGGACCGCCGCCTCGATCTCCACAGGCGTCATCATCACTTTGGTATTTTGTAACGTCACGAATAAAATCCGCAAGCTCACGGATATTGTTGTAGCTTTCACCCAGGAGTATTCCAGGATATCATATCCACTGAGGAACTTGAGTACATTATCTACGGGCTCAGGCTCATCCAAGGACACACACACTAGTGTGGGAGGAATAGGATAGAGAGGACCTCCTAAGATTTAGAATCTATGCTTAGAGGAAGAAATAACTTCACCTTAAACTTCGGGCTACTGGTTTCTCCTGGCTTAATTAAGCCAGTTGCTCTGTTATGTATCCGAACGTGGAGGGTTACTAGGGCTCAGACAAGGCTGTCACCACTTGCCGGCTACCTCTCGATCCGTGGGCGTACAAAACAACTGGGTGGTAAAGTCTAGCTTAGACACCACGTCTACGCTATTTTGTACTAATCCTAACCCTGGCCAAGATTATCCGTCTCTATCGGGAGACTTAAGCTTGGATCAAGTGCTACTCTAAGCATACACTCAATCCAGTAAAAGACAGGAGAAATACTTGCAAATAAACTCTAATTCTAAATAAGAAAGTCTCGAACACTTAGAACCGAATAAGCATCCGTCAAGGTACAAGCGGAGAAGAGTGCCGACAAATCTGGCACTTTCCCCGACTCCTCCTCACTCTCCCCCTAATCTCCTACACTCCTATGCTGCCTAAAGCATCTAGGATGAAGATCCTCAAGCTCCAAGTGAAGAGAAGAAGTGAGGTAAGTGTTGAGTTCATTTGGAGCCCCTCCCGTCATACATATATATATATATATATATATATATATATATATATATATATATATATGTATGTATGACCACCAGCCATTCGCCCGGAGATTGAGTCAAACCGCCATGGAGGACCAACCACACCCTTCCACGTGCAGACTGAGAGGCGGTGGTCAGGAGGCTGCTAGGTGGACCCCCATGTCATGTACGCGGGTAAGGACCTGTCTTAAGTCGGTTTGGATGCTCTGGTGGGCCCGTGGATCCTCGTGAATGTGTCTGATTCGTCGAGAAGGTGTTGCCTTGGATCGATGACGTGTCACCTTGCTTATGGGCTGCATTCTCTTCTCATTTCCAAGTATAAGCAACCTACACACAAATGTACACCAACACTTTGTGGAATTTGTTAACAATAACTCCTACCACTAGTGTTGACGCTCGTCTGTTATGCACTCATGCAGGAGTTGATAGCTTGCTCTGATGGTCAGGTGTGTGTCTTGACTCTTGGAGCGTATTTTACCTGCATTTCTGCCCGAATTCAAATATAGCAATATTTCTAAGAGGAAACGTGGAATTGGCTCTTTCTGGATGACATAAATAGGTACGAGACTTTATTCTCATGATTTTAGGCTCAAGATGACACTTGAAATGAGTCGTAAACGAGCGTCAACAAGATCTCCCACACTTAGTTCTTTGCTCGTCCTCGAGTAAAGGCTAGAACTAAGACGGACCCGACTTCATATGATATGGCACCTGCATACATATTATACTAAGCTTCACCTTTTACCCGGGAATTTTGATGTGTCTACCATGAATCGCTTGGGAGGTTGAAGAGTGGAACGATGTTGACTTCAGTCTCCTCCACTTTCCTAATATATGACTGGGAGATTTTGGAAATATTTTTGCAAAGACCAACCATAGCTTTTACTTCTCCATAGGATCTCTCATGTCGCTCAATGTGTATGTATCCTTACCAAGGTATTGCTTGTTTTCAACCTACTTCTAAAGATAGCTTATGTGGAGCTCATGGTAGAAGAAATGAAAATATGCACTTGTGTCACATATATTGCGAAATCAAACATTGGATCCATGGAGATGGCGAACCATATAAGTTGATCAAGATTGTGCACATGTGTGGAAGGTGGATGATGGAAATGAAATTCTCCTTCTATGGATCTCTCTCCCATTTATTTGGATAACATGAGGATATGGCTACATATATGTATATTTTTTCTTGGACCTTCATGTGTCCAAATTTTTTTTTCAATACTAGGACCTTCATGTGTCCCTATTTTTTTTGGGGTCATGCTTCTTGGGCATGCTAGCCCATGCCTCTTTTGAGAGATAAGAGAGAGAGAGAGAGAGATCATTAGACTTGGGATTTTATTTTGTGGATGGAATATGATAGCTAACTTCCAATGTAGAAGTTTAGCTGGTGGAGTGCATGTGATCTTGATCAAGCAAGTATGAAAGACATCTCACTAGGGTCACAAAGTTTGATGAAGCTCAATGCAACAACAAGGCACATATGTATAAAGTTTGTATCATGAAGATCAACATATGGCTTTGGTGAGACAAACACGTGGAGTTGTAAAGCTATGCGGAGGTTTTTCTTTTGATAAAAATTTCCCAAACACATAAGCAGATAAAGCAAGGATTCTTTCATCACACCATATCTCACTGGTCAACAACTTACAATTATGTGTTCCCTAAGATATGATTCACAAGCTCAAGCTTAGCAAAGAATAAAATGTATGCAAGCCAATCGTAGAGAAGCTCAAAACCAGAGGATATCCCTTGAGCTTAATTTAATGATTAATCAGAAATTTCATTTAAACTCATAGGTTGGGGAGAGTGAGGGTTAGAGTGCACAAAACGTCGCGATGAAGACGAGCGGGGCAGCCAAACCTGGGGTTCCTTGGATTTAGTAGTCCAGTGCTTTTCTCATATTTTTGGTGAATTATTTTTCCAGCAACACACCATATACATGCTTGGATTCAGTAATAGGGAGATCCAATTATTCAGTATTTTTTATGTGATAAATATTCAGTAACTAGATTCAGTAACTGAGAGACAGTAATAAATATTCAGTATTGTCTCTTTGTATATTGCATGGATTCAGTAATTCGGAGATCTAGTTATTTAGAACTGATCTTATTCAGATTTTTACCGGTGGCAGATTCATGTGGGCAGGGCACCCCTTTTTCAACTCCTCGTTTCGTGCATACATAGTGATAATACTGGACTTCACAAGGGAGAGGGTTTCAAGCAAAGAGAAATATGATTCATGTGTTTTTTTGTAATTTTTTGTGTTTTGGAGGCTGCTTGGTAAATTGTTTTTCCAGTAACACACCATGGACATGCTTGGATTCAGTAGGGATCTAGTTATTCGATATTTTTATGTATATCCATTTTTTCACATATTTTTTGGTGACTTGGGACTTTCCAACTATATTTTTTTTTCTATTCGATGGATTCAGTAATCCGGAGATCCAATTATTCAACTTGTTTGTACATTGGATGGGTTGAGGATTCCTTGAAGGGTAGTAATTGTTGCAAATAGTTCAAATGTTTGGATTCAGAACCCAGGGACTCAGTAATAAATATTCATCAGATGCTTGTATTCAGTAATCCAATTATTCAGTATTATGTACATCCAGTAATCTTTTCGGATTCACCAACATCTTATTTTTATAAATCATTTTTAATCAAAAAGGAGTACCTTTCCGATATTCAATATTTTCTCATGCAGATCCAGTATTCAGTAATCATTAGTAATTTTTATGTACACCCAGTAATGCCTATGCATACATAGATTCTGCAATATAGAGATTCAATTATTCCATATATTGAAGCCTAGTAATTCTTTTAAAAATTTATGCATCCAATCCATATATTTTTTTGTGATCCAGTAATACCTATGCATATGTCTTGGATTCAATAATCTAGAGCCTTAGTAATAAATATTCAGTAATCTAACATTACGTTCATCGACACTTTGTAGAAAGCGCATAACGTAAATAGATTCATCATAGTTGGATCCTTCACGGCATGCACATTGTAGGGACGAGCTTGTACTTATGCTAAAGCACAATGCCAGTAAATTAAAAAAGCACACGGCGTCTATCCCGTTGTTCTAGCACAAACCATTCGCTTTTTACTGGATACTAAACTACTAAAAAAATACTAGACTACCGAAGTACTTGAGATTGGATACTAGAATACCGAAGTACTTGAGATTGGATACTAGAATACCGAAGTACTTGAGATTGGATACTAGAATACCGAAGTACTTGAGATTGGATACTAGAATACCGAAGTACTTGAGATTGGATAGCTTAGTAACAAAAAACTCGAGTGCTTAAATATTTTCAATTCCAGTAATGTTAGGAGGACTAGTAACAAATACTAGAATACCGAAATACTTAGGACTAGTAGCTAAGTTACTGAGAAGAACTCGAGTGATTGCTTTTCATCCCCAATCTTTTCTGCACGACCTAAGTACCCGCGAGGCCGCCGCCCCAGCCACTGCGAGGCCCCGCATGATTGGCTCCTTGGCTGCCCGCATCGCACGCCTCCCTCGCCGCAGCTTGCTCCCGAGCGTCCGCCTCGAACACGCCTCTCGCGGGCCCTCGACACCCGGCTGCCGCAGCGGCCGCCTCGCCTCTGACATGCGGACGCTGCGCGCTGCTGACTGCAGGGACCTCCGAGCGCCCGCGGGCTCGCACCGCCGCAGCTCCCCTGCCTGCGCGCCCTCGACGACCTGCACGCGGCCGCTGGCCGGCCGCTGTCCTCGCCGGTCTGCGTGGCGCCGGCCTACGCGCCACCGCCCTGGCCAGCCTGCGCGCCACCGTTCTGCGGCCTGAGGGCCCCGTGCACCGCCGCTCTTGCTCGCCCCGCGCGCCGGGCGTGGGTTGCGCCGCCGCCTACCCCAGCTGCTCGGCGCGCACAGGCCGTGCTCCACGGCCAATTGGTCCTCGCCGCTGCTCCACGCCCACCGGTCCTCGCCGCGGCTCCTCTCCCCTGCTCCGCGGCAACATATCCTCACGCCGCCGCTCCGGCCTCACTGCCGCTCCTAGCCTCCTCGCCGCCGGCTGCTCCTCACTTCGCACCCTGCTGGCCCGCGCACGCTCCCCCACTGGCCCGGGCCGCAGCCCGAAGCACCCCAGCAGGTGGCCTCCGCGCGCCCGGCCACTCGCGCCTCCCTCGCTGGCCCGCGCGGATCGATCCGGGGAGGCCTCGCCCTCGCCGCTCGCCGCGCTTCGCGCGCTCGCGGCTTGTGCTCGCGGAAGGAAGAAGCTTGACAGGGGATGGGTCGGGGTGTGGAGCCGGGTTGGATTTGGTTGGCTAGGTGTAGAATTTGATTCTATCCTAGAGTGTAGAATAGCGCTGCCGGACTGTCTCAACTCCGCTCACACCACCGTTGCCATTCCCTCACTCACACCATTCCTCGGCTCTCATGCCGCCGCCGCTATATTGGAGCAGTGGACTCGTCGTCGTCGCCCTCGCCCTCTTCCTCCCCGTCCTCCCCTCGTTGCCGCCCTCGCCTTCTTCCTCCCCACCTGCTGCGCTGGCCCCTGCTCCGGCCCCGGCCCTAGTGCCGGCCCCCGTGCCTGCTCCGGCCCCTGCTCCGACGCCGGCTCCGGCCCCTACTCCGGCTTCGGCACCGTAGTTCGATCCAGACAACCCCTTCGACTTTGGCGATGCCGGGGCAATCGACGTCATGAAGGATTTACCTCGTCCATCTCGGGAGACGTCCAGTGAACGCGCCCCTCATGGAGAACATCGCCGGATTTGTCTACGCCATCTTTAGGGTGGCGGAAGTTCTGAAGGAGCTGCCATGACTGCATAGGTATATCGTAGTTTTCTATTTAGCACTCAGAGTGCTGAATAAGTTATTTAGCACGCTGACCAACCCGCAACCGGAAAATTAAGAGGTTCAAACCGGAAATCAGGCAATGTGACAAGAAAATTTAGGCAACCGGAAAAGGTTACTTTTTGGTTAAAGCACAATTTTCCGGTTTGAGGATTACTTTTTTCCGATTTCGGTTCCCTGTTCATGGTTTTTTCCGGTCGAAAGAAGAATTTTCCGGTTTCGAGATTACTTTTTTCCGATTTCGGTTCCTTGTTCATAGTTTTTTCGGATTGAACGAAGAATTTTCCCGTTTTGGGATTACTTTTTTCCGGTTTCAATTCCCTGTTCATGATTTTTTCCGGTTGAAAAAAGAAATTTCCGATTTCAAGATTACTTTTTTCCGGTTTCGGTTCCCAGTTTTTCCAGTCGAACGAAGAATTTTCCAGTTTCGGTTTGGTTCCTTGCTCTAGCGTGGGGGGTTGGGGCGGGGGGGCTGGCGTGCTGAATTACTATCCAGCACCCAGCGTGCTAAATAGCGCTCTCCTATATATATTGTTACCTCACAATTTTTATTCTTTTGTTAGAACGTGTACGACTGAGGCGACGTTTGAATTGTCGGACAAAAAAAGGCTAAGTTCCAAGGCACATGTGCACTGGTAAGAAAAGCGCAGACACATAGGTGACGAATTATACATGTAATGCGTCACCTTTCAAGGACCGTAGGTTAAGCGCATCACAAGATGCGGTGACATGCAAAGTAAAGGCCGTCACCTTTGCTGCTTAGTTCCTGAGCCGTCACCTTTGTATGGACTGTAAGTGACGGGCGAAGAATGTAGCGCATCACCTGTAGTATAGGTGACGGGCAATGCTAAAACCCGTCACCTATAATCTCGCAAAGGTGACGGGCCACATTTCTAGCGAGTCCTAGTGAGTCCCCAAATTGGTCCAAGATGACGCGTGGAGATGAAGCTTGTCACCTTTACTTGAGGGGTGATGGCCGACAACTGCAGATCACCTTTGTGCGCGTCATTATAGGTCGTGTCTTACATAGTGGGCGTAGCCCACTATGTAAATTAGTAAATGAATTAGCCAGTAAATTAGTTAGTGAATTAGCCAATGAATTAGTTAGTAAATTTAGTGAATGTGAAATTTGATTATGGAATTTTATGTGAATGTGAAATTTCATACGTGCGTGAGAGTATATGAATGTAGTTATTTTTTTATCCACTGTAATATACATGCGATATTCTGAAATGTAATTTCTTGTGAAATTTGAATATGGTTAGTTTTTTTATCATTTGAATGTGAAAAGTTGGTGAATTAGTGAAAATATCATAGTTATTTCATAAATATTTATTTATCACAGTGAAAATTGAATGTGTGAAATAGTGTGAAAATTGTTTCATATCATTTCATATTTTGGACAATCTTTTAGTTTGAGCATTTTGTGAATTATGATCTTTTATTCGGTAATTATCTTTGAAAAGTAGACGTTCTATGGTAATGGTGGCCATCGTGGTGGTGGCTGTAGAGGCCATCGTGGTGGTGATCGTGGACGCATGTTACAGCAGCTTTAGGATCGTGGCTACTTTGTGTCTGATTTTTCATATTTCCGAATTAAGCAGTTCGAGGTGGGAGAAAGCAATGTTATTCTAACTGTTGAGAGGTTTTGTAAGCTTAATGTTATTATCGTTGTTAGCTTTAGTTATGTTACATCTTTCAACTTTCATAATGTTATTATCATCTTTTAGGATCTCATTTATGGTACTACTACTATTGCGGAAGTAAGCTTTTTGGGCAATTTTGGATCAAGTCTTGGAAAAGTTGGATTTAACCAACATGAGTGGAGAGCCATTCTTCACCACACGTATGAAGTTCCAACAGAACTCACCTTCTACAGGGCAAATCAGCTTAACACTCTATTGTTTAATATTTATAGTAATAAATGTGAGTATCATTGGGAAGCGAAGGAGAGTGCACTAGTCCATGCTCTAGCTTATTTTGATGAAGTTCTTGGCTGGACAATTGGAGATGTTAACTATCTTCCACATCTGCAGAAGCGGGCCAGGGTAACATGAAAGTTGTAATATGCATGGATGTACCCCTATTCTTTTCTTATGGATTTGAACTGTTTGTAAGAACTTAAGTATTGATCGATGTATGAACTTAAGAACTACAGTATTGATGTACAAAAGTAGTTATATAATTTGATTGGGCATACATTGTTATTTGAGTGTTGGATATGAATGGGTTAATTGAGAACTCCATTTAAAAAAATTGGGCATGAAAATATTTAAGCGGGAAGGACATTATAGGGCCGGGTCAGCCCAACCTGCCCTACAAATCGATTTTCAGGATGGGTTAGGGGTGACCCGTGCATAAAAATGAGTTTTCAGGGGCGGGCGTGTTACTCGTCACTAAAAATAGCATTTGTACATGCATGAACCAGGGAGCGGGTATCGCACTCGTTTTAACAATGTGTTTTCACCTGCCCCTAAAAATCTTTTTTCGTAGTAGTGTGATCCACATGCATCCATATACTATTCAGTATCCTACTCCCTCCTTCATGAAATGTAGAGCATCCTGGGTTTTTACGAGCAAAATATGGAGATAAAAAAAAGACATCCCTCATCATTGCATTGTTCAATTAATTATCTGCTTAGTTTTCAGCTTCCCGCATCAAAACTAAGAAAATTAGCATACTTTTTTTACTCCCTCGGCCCACCACAATTGATTTTCTTTTTTCTTTTACAAAACTAGCACCAAAACCAAAAATATTAGCGTACCTTTTTATCCTAAGTACCCCAGGATGCCTTAGAATTGGGTACAAAATTTAAATCCTTCAATGCCTTACGTTTCACGATGGAGGGAGTATTTTATATTCGAATTATAATTCATTGACATTAACCGGATTGGTACGAGTAGTAATCACGCGTGTACAAAATCCATTCATAAGGCTACCTGCACTGGGTACTGGAAACCAAATGGTACCCGGCCCTCCAGTACCAATTTACAGTAAAAATCGCTGCACTGGGGAACTGGAAGGGCTTCCCATCCGCCAAGTCGAGCGCACTTCGAGTACCAATTTATACTAAAAATCGCTGCACTGGGGAACTGGGCCGATGGAGGGAGGAGGAGGCGGTGGATTCGGCCGCGGCAAAGGTTGAGCAGGCTCGCCAGCGGCAAGGCCGATGGAGGGAGGTGGCATCGGGGCGGCGCGACATAGAGAGAGAGGTGGCGGAGTGAACGAGGGGAAGGGAAAAAAGAGGAGAGACAAAAAGA
The DNA here is from genome assembly GCF_016808335.1 of Panicum virgatum. Taxonomy (NCBI): domain Eukaryota; kingdom Viridiplantae; phylum Streptophyta; class Magnoliopsida; order Poales; family Poaceae; genus Panicum; species Panicum virgatum. The sequence continues at coordinate 25,942,937 of NC_053143.1, read as the reverse complement.
CAGAGAATGACGAGTGAGCCCCATCCACTGGTAGCTAATATAGAGGACGAGATGTAGAGTATGACGAGTGCGGGAGAAATGGAGATAGTGGAAAGAATCTTGATGACTAGAACGAAATATTTTTTTAGAGGATGGATTTAGAGTATGACGAGTGCGGACAGTCTAATAATGTCTGTATGTCATTTTCCTCATGCACTATGGTGTCCTAGTAGTCCTGTATGCCGTTTTAATTTCTTCCACACTTAATGATAGAGCATAAATATTTCCCAGCATTATTATTTTTGTAAGCACGTGAAGTCCTATTTAGTTCTCCAAAAATTTCGTACAGTACCCATCACATTGAATCTTAGGACACATGCATGGAGTATTAAATGTAGTTGAAAAAAAACTAATTACACAGTCTAATTGTTTCATACGAGATGAATCTTTTAAACCTAATTAGTCTATAATTGAATATTAATTATCAAATAACAATAAAATATGCTACAGTAACAAAATCCAAACTTTTTCGCGAACTAAACTCAGCCTAATTCTCACGAATGGATTTGTCTTTCAATTTCTTCAAAAATGAAAAAGTTTTGTCTTTCACTGACGTCAGCCCCACGAATAGCGAGGAAGTGGTGGGTAAGCCAGGGGTTTTCCGAGGGGGCATTCGCAAAAGACGGGAATCCCGAGCCAGAAGCCCAGAACTAGAAGAAGCCACGCGACTCGGGCCCACACCCACCTCCATCCCGCAGCGCCCGTGGGCCGTGGCCGAAATGTCGCCGCCGCGGCGACTAGCCGTGCTGTGCTCCCCCCTCCGGCCCGACGGCCCAGCACCGCCCGCCGGGGAACAGTCGGAGGCGGTGGCGGGGGTTGTCTCGACGTCCACGTGCGCCAGCGGGGGAGGCGCGGCTGCCGGGGGTGACGGCGTTGGGGTCGGGGACTCGGCGGGCTACGTGTTCTGCCGCATCATTCGCGGCGAGGCGCCGGCATATAAGGGTAAGTACAACAGTGCGGCGAGGCGCCAGCGTATAAGGATAAGTACAATAGTGCAGACAGCTACTGTATTTTTGTCAGAAACAGACAACTTGTACAATGGACTGTCTGTTTGGCTGTCTGCAGAGTGATCAATTCATCCTTGGACACATAAACTCATGATGATCTAGTGTATAATTAATCTTTGTAGCCATTTTGAATACACGAGAGAATGCACAATATATTCAAATAATTCGCATGACTCTTAAAATAAGCATATATATTATATAATATTATATATATTCATATGAATTGATCTTAGGAATATATGATATAATATAATGATAAAGTCACCATTTCATTGGACAAGTGCCTCTAATTTTGTCTTGGCCCATAAGCAAAGACATGTACGCTTCACACTTGACTGCAGCACACTTGATTCCATGGTCAATGTCTCCAAAATGACAGCAAATAGAAAATATTCATTCAGTTGACAACACATTTGAGTTTCAGACTTGACATTTCACACTAGAAAAAGAGAAATCAGCCTCCATTGGAACCAGAGATGACATTCACACTCCAAATGACTCCAGATAACAATTCTAGTGCAAAAATTCCAGAGAAGTCAGCATCCATATCTGCTCCTGACATCAACTTAGCATCCATGGTCATGTTTCATATCAGCAACAGATCATTGGTAACTTAGCATGTGGCATGTTTTCAGATTTCATAACTTAACAGTGGGCATGTTTTCAGAGTATCAGTGGCATGCTAACTGAAATTAACTGAAACTAAAACTTGACATAAATGATACTTGATAGACAATGGCAGATTGCAGACCATGAATATAGATAGCCTACTGCGATATGTAAGAAAACAGCTAGCAGTGACATTTAATAAAGTTTTAACATACCTCAATCAGAGAAGCACTAGGTCTGACCAGCTAGCAGTTATACAACACACAGGTCTGAACAATACAGAGTCAAAATAATGAATCAAACCTCTCCTTAATTTATAAAATGGCAATTTTCAGATGCTGATATATAATGACAACCATATGAAACTGAGACACTAAAATGCTACTTATAATGACAGCAACCATGCCTGCAACAGCTACTCTAACAGGTTAGATATATACACAAGGTCTTACATGTTACTCTAAAAATACCTCCCAGGAAGGATTAGCTACAAAATGAGATACTTCTACAGAAGCATAGTTCTGGACATTGCTCACTTCACCAGAAAATACCAACGAGATACTTCTGCTTAAAGAAAACAGCATCGACGTTTTCAGGGATCAGTTTATTATCTACCAAAAACAAAGAATTGAAAACTCAGTTACTTCTCTTGCTTGCTAATTGCTATGCTTGTCGATATGGTGGCTAGTGTACTGACGTGTAGTAGCTCCTAACTGCTTGCATCAGTAGTAATGTAGTAACTCGCTTGGTAATTGCTTCCATTCACTGAGCAATGTTGCTGCTATGTTTGAGGCCTATTCCATTTTTTGCACTTGCAGAAATCGGAAAATAGCTAGCACAATCAGTTCAGGAGCTGAGTTCTATACTTCTATTCAGTATTCTTCAAAAAAAAGTCGCCACTCCAATCAAAGATCGGAGGATGTGGCAATGGGTTATTGGAGATCGCAAACACAAAACCATGATGTTGGCATCTTAGGGGAGAAAGACACGGGATATAGATTCATCTGGGTTCTAATTGCTTGCCTTCATTAATAAAAGAGTTTACAATGTATATAGTCCTCTCACGAGAATATCTAATTACTTCTAACTAACTTGAACTCTATCTCTATTTCATCTCTATCTTAACCGAAGTACCGAACTGAACTTAACTAGTCGCCACTCCAGAGAGCGAACAACGTCGTCAGTAGGTCTGCCCAGCATGACATAGCTGCTCAGATTGTTAGTATTTAATTTAATGTCACTAATAGATACTCGCCTTGGCTGGCTTGTCTAGTAAAAATAAAATCTGGTTGAATATCTTCCAAGGTTCATCAGTTTCCTCAATAAATTACCACCAAAAGTCTCTTCACTTATTGAAAATAAAATCTAAAGGCTGTGTCCTATTGTTTTTTGCTGTTGCCGTCTATTATGAGTGGACGGAAATACCCCCATGGCCCCATGCGCCCTTGTGATAATGATAAGAAGAAAAGGGGCCAGGCCACCTTCTTTTCTGTTCCGAGACCTTTTCCTCTTTTACTTCACACATAAAAAAATCAATATTGACACGCCATGGTTAAAGTAAACCCTGCTGCTTGTTTTCCTACATTGGTAAGTTCTTCACCTCCAATTCTAGCCTTTGCTTTGCAATCAAGATGGCTGCAGCAATCACCTTAGTGGCTCATGCATCACTGTCCTGAAGTTCTTTTCATATTGTTTCAAAAAAGCTTGGTTATTTGACTGCCCCATGGTTTATTCTATGAGCAATGTCTCACCTATGCACTTGGTTCACCTTTGACAAGCCTCCGTTATCACCTAATGCATCTTTCATGGCCTTCATTACAAATCTTGGTGCCAATTTCTATTGCATCCTCGTGCAGACTATATTTAGTAGATTAGTATTGAGGAAATTTGGTGAGGAAATTGAGGGATTAATGAGGCATTTTTAGGGATCTGAAGCTTTTACAGTTATTCGTACTCTTGGGGAACATGGTGCTAATCAAAACAGCGAATCTAGAGAGTATAATGTGGACACATGATGGTGGATCCATGAGAAAATGATTAAGTATCATATTCCATTTTTATGCAAGTATGCAACCTTTTGATGGTATTAAATGAATCATGACCTTTTAGTGGTGCTTTGATGAAGTGAGAAACTTTAAACCATAACAAGCATACTTGTCCCAAATAAAAAATTGGCTAACCTTTTTGCCATTTTGGCTTTTGCTTCATGCTACTTCATACCATTCCCCCCTGCAGGCATTCCTTAATCATTCCAAAACGTCATTTTCCATCCCTTGAAGCAACTCCCCCGCCTGTAAGTTTTGGTTAACCCAATACATGACACATTACATCTAACAAATTTTTCACACATTCCCTTTATATTTGGATCCAAAAATACAGAACTGTGGCCATACTTATGTGATCCTCCTAATTGGTCTGAAATCATCTTATCTTTGACCCAGGTGGTTGCAGCCATGCGTTCCAAAGTGCCATTTCTTAGCAATGCAATTATGAAGGCTACTGAATGTGGTAGGTAGACTTCATTATTAACTTATATTTTGGTATCCTTATTTATTTCATTCATTTTTTGTATAAGTAGTGGTAGTGCCATGTTTGTTGATAGTTGATTAATAGCACTTGTATTCAATATGAGGGCTCTAGGCCTGAATATATACATGTACAGGTATGAGGAAATATGCACAAAACCCCTTATACAATGAGAAACTACAAAGGGTACATATACATCTAACACCCCCCTCAAACTCAAGGTGGATCAATGACACTAAGTTTGGAGAGAGAGAACATGTGTTGTATTCTCATTTGTGCCTTAGTGAAGAAGTCTACCAACTGAAATTCTGAATGCACATACTGAAGAGTATTAACATCATCCTGTACCTGTGCTTCTGTATGTGAAGCATCAACACCAATATGCTTAGCGAGCTCGTGCTTCACCGGATCACGAGAAATGCTGATAGCACCAGTATTGTCAGACAAAAGAGGAGTCGCCCCGAAACAGAAACACCAAAATCCTCAAGCAGCTACCATTTTCACGTCGTTAGTAGCTTTATGAGGAATAGTAGGTCTGACAGGAGCAACAGGAGGGGCCCAGTTGCGATAGTTGGTGCCATTGAAAAGTATTGGACATCGCGTAATTTGGACACCACCGGATGATTGAACGGAAGGAGAAGCCATCCCAAGCAGCAACAGTTGACGGTGAGAGTGCAAAGGAAAAGCGGCAGGCGACAGCGAGAGCGCAAAGAAAAAGCGGCAGGCGACAGCGAGAGCGCAAAGAAAAAGCGGCAGCAGCAGCAGCAGTTTTTTTTTTTTGCCTTACGTACAGCTGAATTCAAGACCGATAGGTGTACTTCAAAGAAGAGCAGCGCACAAGCAGAGGCCTAAAAAGAGACAACACAACAGTCGCAGGTTCTTTTTTTACACGGTCCCTGACCTTATCTCTTCTGTGCTCGTATTGCACAAGAACGAGAGGGCCAACGAGAGGAGCAGATGCAGCTGTAGACGCAGCAGAAGACCATAGACCTCAGAGGAGCACGGCGACCTGGCGTAGGATCCCGGCGGCGTCCCGGCGGTGGCGCGTCACAGTGACGGCACGGCCTGGCGGGCAGGTGGGCGGAGGATCCCGCGGGCTCCTGGCGGTGTCGTGGCGGTGGGCGGCCCGGCGGCGGCGCGTCTCGGCACGGGCAGGCGGATCCCGGCTAGCAGGTGGATGCCAGCAAGGGCGCGCCCTCCTTCCTAGCACGGGCGGCGGGAGGATCGGCGGACGGGTGGTGAGTGAACAGAGGATCCGAGCGGCAGGAACAATCGATCCTGATGGAGAAGCTGCACAACGAAGCAGTCGATGAACTGCACGCAAGTGCGACGTGCGGAGGAAGGACGAGGGAGAGAGAAACAAAATCTAACCTTAAATTTTGGCTCTGTATGCCATTTTGGCTCTAGGCCCAAATATATATATATGTACAGAGATGAGGAAATATGCATAAAATCTCTTATGCAATGGCGAACTACAAAGGTCGACGCTCCCAGGATGAATGTCCATCCCTTAAATTTAGGATTATAATTGTTAGTCAGTTTGGAACTGTACTAGTCGGGTTGGAATTGTTAGGAGGGCTATAAAGTCAAACACTAGTTTAATGAAAGCATAAATCTAATCTTCTCGGCTCCCTTGTGCACGCAGACATGTCTCAACCTCGCCCCTGCCGGGCAGTTAAACCCAAGCCTCCCATCTCCCACGACTACAACCTGCACAGTCAGCGTGACTCAAATATGTCCGGGTGGATGTTCGGGAGTTCCGCCGCCGCCACCTCCGCCGCACTCCCAGTCTCCGCCGCCCTCCCAACCACTACTGCGCCACCGCCCACCACCGCATCGTCCGCTCCGTCGGTCCCTCCCTCCGGTCTCGACGCACTGACGGCGGCCATCTATGGTCTCTAGCGCCAGATAGGTCAAGTGGCCACCCGTCTGTCGGCCATGGAAGGGCGCTCCTACCCCTCCATGGGCTCCCCTCCACAAGCTCCGGTGTCCATACCCTATGGACTACCCGGCTACGGCGGCATTCTGACGTACGGGCTACACGGCATTAGCGGCATGTCGGCTGCCCCGTCAGCGGCCTCCGTCGTGGTGCCCACCGAGACGCACAGACCGCCGCCACAACCATAGGCTCCGGTGCCCATAACGCAGATTGCGTTTCCGCCATCACCATCGCCGATCCCAAACTTCGGCGACCCACCGATGCATTCGGCACAGTACAAAGGCCATGCCGATGCCCTGGGCGTACCACGATTCTAGAAGCTGTCTTTCCCGACGTTCGACGGCAAGGAAGACCCCTTTGCCTGGCTAAACAAGTGCGAGCACTTATTCAGGGCACAGCGCACCCCCGACGCGGACAAGGTGTGGCTCACGTCATTCCACATGAACGGTGTGGCACAACATTGGTACTTCATGCTCAAGCGTGACGCCGGCGACTAGCGCCATCTCGTGACCTCTCTGTTAGCAGATTAATTGTGCCTTTGGTATTTGTACCAAGCGCATAGGCACTAGTGTGCCTTTACTATAGGTGCTTGGTGTTCACACCATAGTCCTTTAGACTCCCTAGACTCCCTAAGTCTGTTCACACCTTGGACCCTTGATCCTCTCTCCCTATTTATATGTAATCCCCTCTGTAACTTTTCAATTAATTAAGAATACAAACACTTTCATGGTATCACGAGACTAATTCTTCCGCTGCCAGCGCTGCTTCACGCGCGCCTCCTCTCCATCTGGCGCTGCTGTTAGCGCGCCTCACCTTCCTCTCGGCACTGCTTCAAGCACGCCGAGCTGCCCTGCCTGCGCTGCCTTCCTGCGTGCGGGCTCGGCCTTGTGCCATGTCCTAGGACGGCGATGATGCTACGGTGCGCGCCGCCTAGGAGGCTCGGGATGCCGCCTTGGCCGTAGCTGAAGCGGCTGATCGCAACGTCGCCGCTGCTGCTCGTCTCCGCGACGCCCAGGAGCGCGCTGCCGCCGCCCGTGCCGTTGCTGCTCCTCCCGGAGGCGATGACCAGGACGACCACAGAGACGACGACCTTGGTGACAGGGACGGCGATGAGCCCCTTCAGGCCGCCCTTCTCCAACAAGAGGCCGCTGTCCTCCTCAACCTCCATGCACAGGCCTTATCTGTACAGAACATTCGTTCTCTGGTTCCCCATTTCCTCGACGTCAACTCCACCTTCTTCGCCCGTTGGAAGGCATCGTTCCTGGAAGTCCTCGGCAAGTATTCGCTGGAGCCCCACGTCCTCTCAGACGCTGTTGCGCCCAACTCTCCTTCCTGGGTGTGGATGAATTGTGTGTCCGTACTTGGCTGCTCGGCACCATCTCCGACGACCTTGCCGACACCGTCTCCGAGCGCAGCTCCTCCGCACGTGCCATTTGGCTCGCCATCGAGTCCCAGTTCCATGGGAATCGCACTAGTCACGCCCTCTATGCTGATCAGGAGTTTCGAGTCTTCTCTCAAGGAGACTTGTCGGTCGTCGACTACTACAGCCAGTTTAAATGCAAGGCTGAAGACCTTCGCGATCTTGGGCAGCCCTTGTAGTGTCCGGCTTCGCGGCAGGGGAAACAGGTCTTCACATTGGTCACTTGACTTCCACCCGACGGTTGGGTTCATAAGGTATTCTAGGTCTTCATAACAGGAGCTGATTGGGCTGGCTTCTGGGAAGAACCGGGGTGCGCTTTGAATGAAAAGGCACTCTGGCTCCTCGGGCCTGAGTGAGCCGGATACTGAGTCCTCTGAAACTTCTCCAACTACTGGGGTTTCTTGTTTTCAAACCGACATTTGCGCTCACTGAGTTCTGCCTTCCTATTTCTCTCAGTGGTGATAGCCCTGTTGACCATAGCATTAAAATCACTGTGGGTGGTGACTTCAACCAAGGTCCTGATTTTAGGGTTAAGCCCACCAAGAAAAGCTTCTTGCTTCTTCTCGTCATCATTGATATCTTCTTGTGCATAACGTGACAGCTCTGTGAACTTATGAATATACTCTGTCATAGTCATACCACCTTGACGAAGCTTTCTGAACTCATCCCTCTTGAGCTTCATAACACTGCTGGGAATGTGATGTTCTCTGAAGATCTTGACAAAGTCAGCCCATACCATCTCATTAGCGTTTTCATTTATTTCCCGGTAACTCTGCCACCAAGCAAGGGCTGGTCCCTTTAACTGCTGTACTGCGAGCAAAACCTTGTCTCTGTCATCTGCATGGACCACTTCGAGCTTCATTTCAATCTCTCGCAGCCAATCATCTGCCTCAATAGGGTTATCAGATCCTCCAAACTTAGGTGGCTGCAAGCGGTTGAAATCTGTAATTCTGCTGCCATTGCCATTATGATGCATTGCAGGTCTATTATTGCCAAGATTGCCTTGAGCTTGAGCTGTGAGAGTGGTCACAAGAACTTGAAGGAGTTGGTTCTGCTGCTGCAACATGGCTGCCAAGTCAATGGGTGCTGGGGCACGGGGAGGTGGCGGCGGTAGGTGTCCATTTTCTGGTGCTTCTGGGGCTACATTCAGAGGGGCTTGGTTTCTCGGGTTGACCTCGTCACCGTCTTCCTGAGCATGGAGTCCATGGACTCGGCTCGAACGATGAGACATCTACGGTCAAGGAGGGCAAGATTAGGTGACTCCCCTAGTATATTGCTGGGGTAGATTTGTATGTATATAAAATATTTTGTACTACACAATGCACACAAGCAAATCATTCAAGCCTCACACAAGCATTCATTCAAACAAGCAGGGATACATGACACGACGGATTATAATAACGCGGCTCGACTTTAAGGGTCGGCCGGGACGATTCGACTACTGAACCCTACAACACGGTCTTCGGGGTCACTGTTTCTGGGATCTCGGGGAGATGCGGGAGGCGTGGGTGGCACTGATTCACCAATCCTCCTGCGTGGTTGGGACAAGGGATACAGCGGAATTCCCTCTAGGATTGGCGGCTCCGCGGCAGTCCTGGGATGGCGTTCCTTGCGCTTGGCATGGTCCACTAGGTAGACACCCCTAAGGAGCTGACTGTGGCGATCTGCCTGCTCCCTAAGTTTCTCTTCGGCCACGGCAAGGTGGCTTTCATCTTCGGCTGCTCGGGCTTCTGCCTGGGCTACGGCCAGTTTAGCCCTACGCCAACGGGACTCCACTCCCTTAGAACGCTGGATTAAATCTCTCACACGCTAATGCAGTTGGTCTCACAAATCGTCGAGGCTAAGCAAATAGCTAGACACAGCGACAACTGTGGGGTTCTTCTCTGTCCCTATGGGGCTTTCCAGGTTGCGGATCCTCGCTGCCCAAGCAGGACGGTTTCGATCCAGCGGGGGAAAGTAATTCATGGGAGTGGAACCCAAGTGCCATTCAAACATCTGGCACAGGTACCGCAGCACCTTGCGAGCTGCAAGTTGAATGGTGTCAGGCATACGGGCTCCAGTGGTGATGACGCTCCAGGGTTGCATCTCAAAGTACTTATCACTGGTGCCAATATGGATGGTGACCTCACAGCTTTCGGTGTCATGCTCCATGAACTCGCGACCCACGTACTCCGGACGTTCCGGAATACCAAGTCGCACCGTGGCAGCATAAAGCACTCTGGGGAATCCATCTTCGTTGATGCAGTAGGTGGTGGTCCAGTCATCAGCCATCTGATTTTCAAGGGTAGGGTTAGCATAACAACGATAAAGTTTAAGGAGTAATATATTTTCAAGGATTGACCATCCTAGGGCTCCTACGGTCATCGTTTACTACCGGTTCGCGTCCTACAGCCAAGCATGGCTCTGATACCACCTGAAGCACCCCGACCCGAAGATCAAGGCTAAACCATGTATTATTTGCCGAATTAAGTCTCCGGCACAATACATGTTACATCAAGTGGAGTCCAAAGTCATACAGAGTTTTATTTAACACATACGTGAGGAGTAAAGTGACAACACAAAGCTACATAGAACAACCATAGGATAACAACTAGCATAACGACATGCAGGACTAGCTCTTCATCCATCACGCTATCTACTCGTAGTCTTTTGGCACAAAGTCAAGATCCTCTGGAGAAAAATCAACAAGGGTGAGTACAAAAGTACTCAGCAAGCTCCACCTCGCCCTACGGGAGGGGAAATGACATACACGACGCACATTGAGCACAATGCATTAGTAATGCAACTAATGGTATGCAACCTCTTCCCGACACAACCCATAGTAGGTAGCTCACTAGTTGTCAGGACCACACCGTAGCCTGTCCATACCGTGGACACGGACCATTCGAATGGATTATACACTCTGCAGAGGTCGTACACTGTACCCACACACTCGGCTACCCGAACGGACAACCGACATAGCTGACACCCAGCCGTGGTCACGCCCCAGCCCGGCCGCACAAACCCTCGGGACCTGACCCCAATGGTCTATACCCGTAAACCATCCCCGCGACCGTCAGGCTAACCAGTGGGATTAGGCTAAGTCCGGCCCATACCAGAACCTGTGGTCGTACTAAAGTAAGCTAGGTGAGATGTCAAAACAACTTGGTCCTTATGGTTCACCAGGGCAGCAACCATCTCTCAACATACCAACTCGAGCCTACCACCACGGTAGCACTCACCCGCCAGTCTACCACCACGGTAGCGCCGGCTCCAGCACACCCAGCTGCCTTGGTCTCAGCCAGATCCCTTCATATCCTAGTCTCAGCTCTGGATATGTATGACTACTCAGATGCATGCATGAGCACACTCAATCACTCAAGTACTGGTATATGTAATCGATCCTAGACCCAGGCTACAGCTAAACGTCCTCACATGGATGCAACCGCTCACGTAGGGGTCGAAATTTGCCTTCGCTTGAGTACGCGTCGGCGGCGGCAGCTTCCTGCTCGTGGTACGGGTCTTCTGGCTCCTTGGCAGGCTCCTCCTCTGTCACTCCGTGATCTACGGGCGAAAATGGCACAACCGACAAACAAACACAAGCAAGCAATAAAATAAGCTCAAATGGAGATGAAAATGGGAGGAATAGATAGTATATGATTTTAGGAGAGTTTAGGAAAAAGAGTTACGTGAAAAGGAGTTGATATGAAGGAGATATTGAGTTTACAGTATTGATTGGTAGAATGATTTGGATTAAGTGCTCACGGCCTGGTGGGTGTTTTGGGCCTTTATTAGTGTTGTGGGGTTAATGGTTGGGGGAGCTGCCTGCCATCTCACCTTGGCGCGGAACAGCTCGAGGAAGAGGGCCAACTGTTGGAGCTTCGTCTTGTGAGTGAGCTGGGCTCGGGAGGAGTGGTTCAGCTAGCGGAGCGAAGCGGCTCGGTGTGCTTGGGCTGGTGATGGGGCTTGTCACGGCCTCGCTCCTTTTATAGGCGAGGAGAGCAGCAGCGGCGTCGTGTAGGGACGGGCGACGGCGTGGGTTGCGGTAGCTCATCGTCAACGCGAATAGTGGCAGCACTGAAGGCGCGAGCGCCAAGGCGGCAAAGCCGGCGAGGGTGCTGCATCGGTGTGGGCGAGGTGGGGATGTGGGGGTGGCCGGCACGGCGTGGTGCCGGCGGCAGTGAGCGGTCCCGTCGTGGGGCCGGCGTATCGTGCGTGCGCGAGCAAGAGCGAGCGGGTGAGGCGGTTCGGCGGAAAAAATCTCGGCCGGCACTGTGTTGGCGCTCCTTAAGTATCCATTTTATCCCCTGTTTAACTTTGATAATGGCATGAATTTAATATCAGAATCACTAACCATCCTAACCTTGGCCCAATTATTGGTCGTTTTCGCGTTTGCACATATATTTTGGAGGTACTTCATTTTTGCAGGTTTTTGACCAATTTTGGAGCATGAAATGGCGAGGCCCACGATCACGCGATGACACGAAGAAAGACAAAGGCCAAAGCCCGAACAAAGGATCGAAGACCATGATGATTAGAGGCCCGTTCATGCACATCCACCCTCCAATGAAGCCCAAAAGACAAAGCCCACAAGATAAGATCAAGATACTTCGGGGCTAAGCAAAGCAAAGAGATATTTAAGGAAGGATTTTCCATCCTATCCTTCTCCTCAAAGAAATCTCGAAGATAACGACGTCTAATGGGGTGCAATCGTGAAAGACATAAACTCTAGAAGATTCCAGGAGACTTGGGGAGAAAGATGAACACGAGCCGGCGAAGGAAAGACCCAGGCCGGCCGGCCTCGGCTCATTGGGCCGGCCGGCCCAGCCCTTTTTTAGGTCGGTTCGACCTCCCCTTTGACCGAGGGTTCCCTGAGGCTATTTAAAGACCCCTCCCCAAGGTTCACGCAGAGATCAATTCGGGAGATGACGTCAAGGAGCAGAGAAGATAGAGGGACACCTCTTGGAGAGCCGGGGGTCGTGCTAGTTGTCTAGGGTTCACCCTAGCCGACATGGGAACCTTGCAAGGAAGACCACGTCGGAGTTCTGGAGCTAGGATCATCAAGATCAAGGTAGGGCCCTGGTTGTGATCTTGTGATGTACAATCATTCATGGTGAAGTTATTTGTGATTCCAAATGTTTAGCGACCATGTTCTCTCTTTCGATTTCGTTCTTTTCTTTGGGTTTGCTTCATCCTAGATCTATTATCCAGAAAAATTTACAGGCAAAGGAGACGAGAAGCACGATCAAGGAAGCCGGAACTAGTAGATCCAAAAGTTGAAGCCGACGATTCATCATCTTCACCTCAAGCAACTCCACCAACAAGTCCAAAGGAGGTGCCACTTCACCAAGGGATGGCGCTACCGGAGCCAGAGCATACGATCGGAGAGCTATGCACTCCGGACGTTCGGGACTTGCCGATCCAAAATCTCGACAACATCGGAGTTCCGTTCGAGATCAAGACTTCAATCATAAGGATGGTGCAAAGCTCGCCCTTCACTAGAAAAGAAGATGCTAATCTACATCTTCAAGCGTTCCTCCAACTATG